>NC_091989.1:69314511-69616617 GCF_044704955.1 Pristiophorus japonicus | reverse complement strand
GGGAGGGGACGCGGAGGGGGGGGAAGGGAGGGGACGCGGAGGGGGGGGAAGGAGGGGACGCGGAGGGGGGGAAGGGAGGGGACGCGGAGGGGGGGGAAGGGAGGGGACGCGGAGGGGGGGGAAGGGAGGGGACGCGGAGGGGGGGGAAGGGAGGGGACGCGGAGGGGGGGAAGGGAGGGGACGCGGAGGGGGGGGAAGGGAGGGGACGCGGAGGGGGGGGAAGGGAGGGGACGCGGAGGGGGGGGAAGGGAGGGGACGCGGAGGGGGGGGAAGGGAGGGGACGCGGAGGGGGGGGAAGGGAGGGGACGCGGAGGGGGGGGAAGGGAGGGGACGCGGAGGGGGGGGAAGGGAGGGGACGCGGAGGGGGGGGAAGGGAGGGGACGCGGAGGGGGGGGAAGGGAGGGGACGCGGAGGGGGGAAGGGAGGGGACGGGAGGGGGGGAAGGGAGGGGACGCGGAGGGGGGGGAAGGGAGGGGACGCGGAGGGGGGGGAAGGGAGGGGACGCGGAGGGGGGGGAAGGGAGGGGACGCGGAGGGGGGGGAAGGGAGGGGACGCGGAGGGGGGGGAAGGGAGGGGACGCGGAGGGGGGGAAGGGAGGGGACGCGGAGGGGGGGAAGGGAGGGGACGCGGAGGGGGGGGAAGGGAGGGGACGCGGAGGGGGGGGAAGGGAGGGGACGCGGAGGGGGGGGAAGGGAGGGGACGCGGAGGGGGGGGAAGGGAGGGGACGCGGAGGGGGGGGAAGGGAGGGGACGCGGAGGGGGGGAAGGGAGGGGACGCGGAGGGGGGGGAAGGGAGGGGACGCGGAGGGGGGGGAAGGGAGGGGACGCGGAGGGGGGGGAAGGGAGGGGACGCGGAGGGGGGGGAAGGGAGGGGACGCGGAGGGGGGGGGAAGGGAGGGGACGCGGAGGGGGGGGGAAGGGAGGGGACGCGGAGGGGGGGGAAGGGAGGGGACGCGGAGGGGGGGAAGGGAGGGGACGCGGAGGGGGGGGAAGGGAGGGGACGCGGAGGGGGGGGAAGGGAGGGGACGCGGAGGGGGGGGAAGGGAGGGGACGCGGAGGGGGGGGGAAGGGAGGGGACGCGGAGGGGGGGGGAAGGGAGGGGACGCGGAGGGGGGGGGGAAGGGAGGGGACGCGGAGGGGGGGGAAGGGAGGGGACGCGGAGGGGGGGGAAGGGAGGGGACGCGGAGGGGGGGGGAAGGGAGGGGACGCGGAGGGGGGGGGAAGGGAGGGGACGCGGAGGGGGGGGGGAAGGGAGGGGACGCGGAGGGGGGGGGGAAGGGAGGGGACGCGGAGGGGGGGGGAAGGGAGGGGACGCGGAGGGGGGGGGAAGGGAGGGGACGCGGAGGGGGGGGGAAGGGAGGGGACGCGGAGGGGGGGGGAAGGGAGGGGACGCGGAGGGGGGGGAAGGGAGGGGACGCGGAGGGGGGGGGGAAGGGAGGGGACGCGGAGGGGGGGGGGAAGGGAGGGGACGCGGAGGGGGGGGGAAGGGAGGGGACGCGGAGGGGGGGGGGAAGGGAGGGGACGCGGAGGGGGGGGGGAAGGGAGGGGACGCGGAGGGGGGGGGAAGGGAGGGGACGCGGAGGGGGGGGGGAAGGGAGGGGACGCGGAGGGGGGGGGGAGGGACGCGGAGGGGGGGGACGCGGAGGGACGCGAGGGGGGGGGGAAGGGAGGGGACGCGGAGGGGGGGGGGAAGGGAGGGGACGCGGAGGGGGGGGGAAGGGAGGGGACGCGGAGGGGGGGGGAAGGGAGGGGACGCGGAGGGGGGGGGAAGGGAGGGGACGCGGAGGGGGGGGGGAAGGGAGGGGACGCGGAGGGGGGGGGAAGGGAGGGGACGCGGAGGGGGGGGGAAGGGAGGGGACGCGGAGGGGGGGGGAAGGGAGGGGACGCGGAGGGGGGGGGAAGGGAGGGGACGCGGAGGGGGGGGAAGGGAGGGGACGCGGAGGGGGGGGAAGGGAGGGGGAAGGGAAGGGACCCGGAGGGGGGGAGGGGAAGGGAGGGGACGTGGAGGGGGAGGGAAGGGAGGGGCGGATGGCGGGCATTCCCCAAACAGACACTGCTCTCATTGGCCGTATAACGAAATCCTACAGTAAGTCAGCTGAACAGGAGCAGAGGAATTGCATGTTCCCACATATTGATTGTTGTCAGGCCCCTGCCAACACTTCCATTCAAAGCCTCAGGCCTTATACTGAAGCCTCACAGACACCATATCACCCACCAAAGTAGCCAGAATTTAGGACACCAATGTCCATAAATTTTCAAGTTTCTGCACAAATTAATTTACTGATTCCTTCTCATCCTCGGTCTCCTACACTGTTCCAATGAAGCTCAACAGAAGCTCCAGGAACAGCACCTCATCTTTTGTTTAGACACCTTACAGCCTTCTGGACTTAACATCGACATCAACAATTTCAAACCATAACCTCTGCTCATCTTTTGTTCCCTTTACCCCCGCTTTTTAAAAAAAAACACAGATCACATGTAATTTTGTGTTTCCAATGGCAGCCGGTAATTATTCTGCCATTCGCAGCTTCTCCAGACTCATCTTTTTTGAACTTCTGCCATTATCATCTCTAGTCACCCCATCATCCCTTTTGTCTCTCTAATCTCGCCCGTCTTCCACCTTATCACAGACCTCCCTTTTCCTCCCCTCCCCCCTTCAGTGCTCCTTAAGAATCTGTTCATTTCAAACATTCGCCAGTTCATCGACCTGAAACGCTAACTCTGTTTTTATTACCGATTCCTTGACTGACATAGCAACACAATGCACGCCATAGCTACTCCAAAACATTGTATGCAATATCCTGCTCCTAAAGTTCTATATTTTGAAGTTAAATGCTGCCAGACAAATGTATTTTTTTTAATTTTTTTTTATTTTTTTATTTATTTATTTATTTATTTATTTTTTAAGGCCACCTCGGTCCAAGCAGTGAGGACACAGCATCTTTTATCAGTCACCATACTGCAACAGCTTAATGGACGGAGGCACAAGCCTCGGAATGAGCAAAGTTGCTGATCCCTTCCTTTACTTGGATAGATTTACCGATATTCATTTCATAGCCATGCACAAGCTGATTTCTTCTCATTGTTAAAATGCTGACAGCAATTGGCTTGAGCGCCAACATTTACCATTGAAGTTGGACACAGTTCCATTAAATAACCATGGGAGTGCAGGAGGTGAGAGCCGGTGTTTGGGGTGGGGAGTCACCTTAGGCAACATAATAGGAACAGGAGTAGGCTACTTGGCCCCTCGAGCCTGCTCCACCATTCAATAAGATCATGGCTGATCTGATCTTGGCCTCAACTCCACTTCCCTGCCCTCTCCCCATAACCCTTGACTCCCTTATCATTCAAAATACACAGTACACGGCTGGTGGGGTGGTCCACACCCCTGGAGTGTATCGATCTTCAGGACAGATGCACCAATATCAGTATCCTCACCCAGGCTAACCTCCCCAGCGTTGAAGCACTAACCACACTTGATCAGCTCTGTTGGGCAGGCCACTTAGTTAGCATGCCAGACTAGAGATTCCCCAAGCAATTGCTCTATGCGGAGCTCCTTCATGGCAAACGAGCCAAAGGTGGGCAGCGGAAACATTACAAGGACACCAGGGAGGCTTTGAGGAAGTGCGACATCACCACTGACACTGGGAGACCTTGGCCGAAGACCGCTCTAGGTGGAGAAAGTGCATCCGGGAGGGCTTTGAGCTCTTCGAGTCTCAATGTTGTGAGCATGCAGAGATCAGGTGCAGGCAGCGGAAGGAGCGTGCGGCAAATCAGTCTCACCCCCCCTCCCCTCCCCCCGACAAAGGTCTGTCCCACCTGTGACAGGGTCTGTGGCTCTCGTGCTGGTCTCTTCATACATCAAATAACTAATTTTAGGAGTGGAGGCAAGTCTTCCTTGACTCCGAGGGACTGCTTATGAATGAATGAATGATGTCCAGGCCACAGGAACCTGCTCTTCTTCGCCAGATTTTCCATGCTTCCCACCTCCCCTTCTGTAACCATTTACACCTCTCCATGACCCAGCTTCTGTTTCTTTACTTGTCCCATGATCACCACCTTGTGCCATCATCCCTTTTATCATTTAATCAGCCCAGCCCTCCACTGTATCTTTCCCTCCCCCGCCCCCTTTGTTCCAGGCTTTGTCCTTCCAGTTCTGATGAAAGGTCATCAACCCGAAATGTCAACTTGGCTTCTCTCTGCAGACATGCTGCCTGACCTGCAGAGTGTTTCCAGCATTTTCTGTTTTTATGCCATCTATCAATTTAACATTATAACAGTGACTACACTCCAAAAGTACTTCATTGGCTGCAGAGCGCTTTGAGATGTCTAGTGGTCGTGAAAGGCGCTATAGAAATGCAAGTCTTTCTTTAATAATTGGTAATTTTACATTTAAAGATACATTACTATCCAGACCAAATCGGTGAACCAAATGCAGTACCCCTCCCCCTCCTGCAAAAACTACCCACAAAATTCAGGTAACTCAATTCTTATTGACACTTAAATTATCTTACTTACTGGTTTAACCTGATTAACAATTCGGAGTTTGGTGGTTTGGCAATGACTTGGTGGATCGAATCGAAATCAGCATATGCAGATCGGTTAGTATCAGTGATTTCAGATAGATGCAAATGAATGGGATCGTGGATTTAAACTTTGATTTGCGAGCCAGAGTTCGCCCTAGGCCGAACCTAGGCTCAATAGAATTTAGCAAAGTTTACCTACATAATAATGAGGAACGAAAGAGTTGATTTTTAACCTTAACCCTGAAAAAAAAACATGCTTCTCTCAACGAGAGATTTTTTTAAAAAACAAGATATGTACAGGTCCTGAAGGCGGTGAATAAAGTTAGTTGGTTTTGGTGCATTAAGAAAATGGAGTTCAAAATGCAAAAAGTTAACATTTGATATACACGAGTTACTCCGAATTGGAAGCACACAAGTTGAGTGAGTCTTGTTGAATTAACCTGTTGGTTAGTGTCACTACACCAATGAACAGGTTTTTAAAATCTCCGTTTGACGGGACAGATGCAGCAACTTTTCCCCAGGTCAGGGACTCCTGCAGCCTTTTCCTTTTTGTTTCTCCGCTAACCTGCAAACATCACCTTTACATCTTTACCTAAACAGCCCTGCCCAGATTCCGCAGATTATAAAATGTTACGGGCGTTTCACACTCACCCGCGCCACTGCACACTTGCAACACACCTAATTTTCCCCAGACATGAATTAAAGGGACATTGGTTGCAATTTAAATAACGCGCCACAATGACGTGTTCCCTCGCCCCCCCCCCCCTCTTTGTCTTTGATTGGACGGAAACTGCAACGCAACGCATGAGCCGCCTGCACCCTCTGCAGGAAGATGTGAGCGTTGCAGCCAGCGTTCAGGAACTGTGCACAGACTCAGGGTGGCACCAAGGAGCATGATCCAGGTTTGCATACAAAAGTGGCATGGACCTCTGTAAAATACTGGTGAAATTGCAGGAAAATCCTTGACTCAATGGGCAGCACTCTGGCCCCAGAGTCAGAAGGTTGTGGGTAAGGGAGTCATAGAAACATAGAAAATAGGAGCAGGAGTAGGCCGTTCGGCCCTTCGAGCCTGCACCACCATTCAATAAGATCATGGCTGATCATTCCCTCAGTACCCCTTTCCTGCTTTATCTCCATACCCCAAGGGTTATGGGGAGCGGGCAGGAAGTGGAGTTGAAGCCAGGATTAGATCAACCATGATCTTATTGAATGGCAGAGCAGGCTCGAGGGGCCAAATGGCATACTCCTGCTCCTATTTCTTATCTTATGTCCAAGTCCCACTCCAGAGACTTGAGCACATAATCCAGGCTGATTCACTCATTAAAACCTTCCTCTTTGACCGAGCATTTGGTCACTTGCGCTAATTTCCACTTATGCAACTCGGTGTCAAATGTTTTAATCTCATAATACTCCTGTGAAGCACCTTGGGACGTTTCACTATGTAAAAGGCGCAATATAAAACGACGAGATCCACCTTCGGCCGCCTGAGGAAAAGAGTGTTTGAAGGCAGGCCCTTAAAATGCCACCAAGCTCATGGTCTACAGGGCTGTAGTAATATCCGCCCTCCTGTATGGCTCAGAGACATGAAGCATGTACAGTAAACACCTCAAGTCGCTGGAGAAATACCACCAACGATGTCTTCCCAAGATCCTACAAATCCCCTGGGAGGACAGACGCGCCAACATTAGTGTCCTCGTCCAGGCAAACATCCCCAGCATTGAAGCATTGAACACACTTGATCAGCTCCGCTGGGCAGGCCACATTGTCCGCATGCCAGACACGAGACTCCCAAAGCAAGCGCTCTACTCGGAACTCCTTCACGGCAAATGAGCCAAAGGTGGGCAGAGGACACCCTCAAAGCCTCCCTGATAAAGTGCAACATCCCCACTGACACCTGGGAATCCCTGGCCAAAGACTGCCCTAAATGGAGGAAGAGCATCTGGGAGGGCGCTGAGCACCTCGAGTCTCATCGCCGAGAGCATGCAGAAATCAAGCGCAGGCAGCGGAAGGAGCATGCAGCAAACCTGTCCCACCCACCCTTTCCCTCAACGGCTATCTGTCCCACTTGTGACAGGGACTGTGACTCTCGTATTGGACTGTTCAGCCATCTAAGAACTCATGTTAAGAGTGGAAGCAAGTCTTCATTGATTCTGAGGGACTGCCTATGATGATAATGATAAATACCAGTTGTTGTTGTTGATTGAGGGAGTGCTGCACTGTCGGAGATGCCGTCTTTCGGATGAGATGTTAAACCAATCTGCTCATCGAGTACCCAGGTTCTGCCCTGGTCTTGTAGCCGTGGTGTTGATATGACTCATTCCAGTTAAGGTTTGGACCCAAGATGTGGATGGAAGGGAACTGAGCGATGGTGGTACCACTAAAGGCTAGTGGGAGATGATTGGGCTTTGGTTGAGAGGGTCCTCCCCAGCACAGATGTTACCTGCCACCTGTCAGTCCATGTGTAGATGTTATCCAGCTCCTGCTGTGAGCTGGTATGGCGACTTCATTATCAGAAGAGTTGTGAATGGAGCTGAACATTGTGGAATCTTCAACAAACAGCCCCACTTCTGATCTTATGACGGAGGGAAGGTCTTTGACGAAGCAGCTGAAGATAGTTATGCTGAGGATATTTCTCATAGGAACTCCTGCAGTGATGCCCCGGGGCTGCAATGTTCGGCCTCCAAAAGAAATCCTTAAGAGTAGACTCTTGCGAGGATGTAAGGCTTGAAATTTCCAAGCCCAGCTGTTGTGTGGGTTTGCTACCTCCTGTTAAGTGGCATGTTATATATGTAAACCTGTATATACCTTGTGTAGCCACCAGAGGGCTCATCCCCGGGAGTCCCAAGGGATCCCACAATCCCTTGGGAGCACAGGTACTTAAGGAGGGCTCACAGGCTGGAGAGGCACTCTGGCAATAAAAGACTACGGTCACACTTTACTTTGAGTTCACAGTATCCAGTCAGACTCTTTATTCATACATATTAGGCACCTTCTGCAAGGAGAGAAGTCGTGTTGAGATGTTGAAAGTCTGAAGAGCATATTTAGTGACCCAAGTATCAATCCTGCATACTGGTCTGTGTGTGGGTGTGTGGGTACATCCTGCACCTCGGGTTTCATGGAAGATGTAAGTGTACGGGCATGTATGTGAAGCTAGGTAAGGTTGAGTGCTTTGCCTGGTCACAGTTGAGATACTTTGTGACATGCATACTTTGCTTATCCACTTGGTATAACAACAACTACAACTTGTATTTATAGAGCACCTTTAACGTAGTGAAATGTCCCAAGGCGCTTCACAGCAGCATTATGAGATTAAGACAATTGACACCGAGCCGCATCAGTAGAAATTAGCACAGGTGACCAAAAGCTTGGTCAAAGAGGTAGTTTTTAAGGAGCGTCTTGAAGGATGAAAGAGAGGTGGAGAGGTTTAGGCAGCGAGTTCCAGAGCTTGGGGCCCAGGCAACAGAAGGCACGGCCATCGATGGTTGAGCGATCATAATCAGTGATGCTCTGGAGGGCAGAATTAGAGGAGTGCAGACATCTCAGGGGACTGTGGGTCTGAAGGAGATTACAGAGATGGGGAGGGGCGAGGCCATGGAGGGATTTGTAAACAAGGATGAGAATTTTGAAATTGAGACGTTGTTTAACCAGGAACCAATGTAGGTCAGCGAGCACAGGGGTGATGGGTGAGCGAGACTTGGTGCGAGTTAGGACACGGGCAGCTGAGTTTTGGCTCAGCTCTAGTTTACATAGGGTAGAATGTGGGAGGCTAGCTAGGAGTGTGTTGGAATAGTCAAGTCTGGAGGTAACAAAGGCATGGATGAGGGTTTCAGCAGTGGATGAGCTGAGACAAGGATGGAGACGGGTGATGTTACGGTGGTGGAAATAGGCCAGTCTTAGTTATGTTGCGGATATGTGGTCGAAAGCTGACTTCAGGGTCAAATATGACACCAAGGTTGTGAACAGTCTGATTCAGCCTCAGACAAAATTAACGGTCAGGAAAAAAACAGCTGGTCCATCAAGCCTAGCCCACACCATGATAGCCTGAACATCATGACTAAATTCTTCTTCCCACCTCACACTGGCCACCCACACCCACAGCCATGTAATCTCCTGAGAGAGGAAAAAAAACAAATTAAAAAACCCAGGCCAATAAGGAAAAAAATACTCTGGCAATGACTTCTCTGACCTGCTCAGGCGATCGGAGATTAGATATCAGATTAGTTTGCATTACTGTGGCAGATTATCTCAGGCTGGCGATCATGCTTCTCACCTGCACTCAAACCCCTTCTAGATATTGGGTACGGCCTTTGCATTTCTCCTGCACCCACTCTGCACCTCCCTCCTGTTCGGGAGGGTGCTCTGGAATGCCAAACAGGACAATCCAGTTTTGCTCTCCCTCCTGAAGCAGCAGCTCCGTAGCAATGCCAGTCAAGCAAAGAGTTCTTGCCAGCCGCTGCTCTGTGAATTATGTCTGCAATTACCATCGAATAACTCCACGAGGCCTTGAGTAAGAGCTGTGTGACTTCAGTCCATTTAATACGACTGTAAAGTGAGGGGCAGCAAGGCTAGCTGCCTTTTATATCCCCTCACACCAGGGCAGAAAATCCCTGGGGCCTCCAGCAGCAGCGCCCTCAGATGGTACATCGTACATACGTACATAATGAATACAAAGAGTTTGCATACATGACATCATTCCCCCCCAAAATCTTTGATGCAAGTTGATTACAGGTTAAGGCTAACCGGAGCCCTGCGCTCCCTGGTTGACCGTCTGCGTGTCGCTTCAGGCCTGGGTGAGTTGCTTGGGCCACTGCTGTCTTGCAGCGTGGCTGATTGGGCTGCACTGTTGGGGATGGTAGGATCATCCTCGTGGTTGGCAGCGAGGTCTGTTGTCGCTTGGGCGTGTGTCGGTGGGTCGCTGAAGATGAGGTCCTCTTCCGGTGGTTCCTGGTTATCTGTGAATCGTAATTTGGTTTGGTCCAAATGTTTTCTGCACATTTGACAGTTAAGCAATTTGACAACCAACACTCTATTTCCCTCCTTGGCTAATACAGTGCGGGCGACCCATTTGGGACCCTGACCGTAATTCAGCACAAACACACGATAATTTACAGTGATGTCACGTGATACAGCCACGCGATCATGGTACGTGTTTTGCCGATAGCGCCTGGTTTCCACCTGATCAATGAAGTCAGGGTGTACTCAGGAGAGACTGGTTTTGAATGCTCGTTTCATTAGCAATTCTGCAGGGGGTACCCCAGTAAGTGAGTGGGTTCGTGTCCTGTAGCTGAGCAGTACCCGGGACAGGCGGGTTTGTAAGGAGCCTTCCGTGACACGTTTCAAGCTCTACTTTGTGGTTTGGACTGCCCGCTCCGCTTGGCCATTGGATGCGGGCTTGAACGGGGCAGACCTGACACGTTTGATGCCATTATGGTTCATGAATTCATTGAATTCCGAGTTGGTGAAGCAGGGACCATTGTCGCTGACAAGAATGTCGGATAAGCCATGGGTGGCAAACATGGCCCTGAGGCTTTCAATGCTGGCTGCGGACATGCTGGATGCCATTATTGCACACTCAATCCATTTGGAGTAGGCGTCCACAACAACCAGGAACATCGTTCCCAGAAAGTGGCCCGCATAATCCACATGGATCCTGGACCATGGTTTTGAGGGCCAGGATCAGAGACTAAGTGGAGCCTCCCTGGGAGCATTGCTCAGTTGTGAGCATGTGGTGCACGCACAACTCCAGATCCGAGTCAATGCTGGGCCACCAGACGTGGGACCTGGCGATAGCCTTCATCATGACTATGCCTGGGCGGGTGCTGTGTAGGTCACATATAAAGGTTTTCCTTCCTTTCTTTGGCAAGTTAACGCGGTTGCCCGATAAGAGGCAATCTGAATGGATCGACATTTCGTCTTTACGATGGTGAAATGGCTTGATCTCATCTTGCATGTCTCTAGGGACCGCTGACCAGCTCCCATTGACGATACAACTTTTTACAAGGGATAGCAGAGGATCCTGGCTGGTCCAAGACTTAATTTGGCGGGCCATTACAGGTGACCCTTCGCTATCAAAGGTATCCATAGCCAGTAGCAGGTCTGTGGGCTGTGCCGTTTCCACCCTGGTGGTGAGCAACGGTAGTCGGCTGAGAGCATTGGTGCAGTTTCCAGTGCCTGGCCTGTGGCGGATCACATAATCGTAGGCAGACAGTGTTAGTGCCCATCTTTGGATTCGAGACGAAGCATTGGTGTTTATGCCTTTGCTTTCTGAAAACAGTGAGATTAGGGGCTTGTGGTCCGTTTCTAACTCGAACCTGAGTCCAAACAAATATTGGTGCATCTTTTTTACACCATAAACACAGGCTAAAGCTTCCTTTTCGACCCTGCTGTAGCCTCTTTCGGTCTTTGATCGGCTTCTGGATGCGTATGCAACCAGTTGGAACTTGCCCACTGCATTGGCTTGCTGCAAAACATACCCGACACCGTACGACGACGCATCACATGCTAAAACTAGACGTTTACATGGGTCATATAATACCAGCAACTTATTCGAACACAGCAAATTTCTGGCCTTCTCAAAGGCAGCCTCTTGATTTTTACCCCAAGCCCAGTCGTCTCCCTTGCATAACAGCTTGTGCAACAGTTCCAGCAAAGTACTCAACGCCGGAAGAAAGTTACCGAAATAGTTGAGGAGTCCCAGGAACGAGCGCGTGGTGTGGGTGCATTCCTGATGGCCTCTGTCTTCAAGTCCGTGGGTCTGATGCAGTTTGCCGCGATCTTCCTCCCCAGGAATTCTACCTCTGGTGACAGGAAGACACATTTGGATCGTTTTAACCGGAGTCCAACTCTGTTTATTCGACTTAAAACTTCTTCCGGGTTGTGCAGGTGTTCGGAGGTATCACGGCCAGTGATGAGGATGTCGTCCTGAAATATGACGGTGCGTGGAACCGATTTCAACAGGCTCTCCATGTTTCTTTGGAATATGGCTGACCGAGCGAATCCTGAATGGGCACCTGTGGTACACGAGCAGTCCTTTGTGCACATTAATACATGTACATTTTTTTGATGACTCAACCGGCTCCTGGGTCATGTAAGCGGAGGTTAGATCCAGCTTGGTGAATGCCTTTCCCCCTGCTAATGTAGCGAAAAGGTCATCAGCTTTGGGTAGTGGGTACTGGTCCTGGAACGAGACTTGGTTGATCGTTACTTTGTCGTCGCCGCAGATTCTGACCGTGCCATCGCTCTTTAGTACCGGAACAATCTGGCTGGCCCGCTCATTGAACTCAACTGGCGCTATGATTCCCTCATGTTGAAGTCTGTCCAATTCGATCTCCACTTTCTCCCTCATCATGTAGGGGACTGCTTGAGCCTTGTGATGGATGGGCCGTGCCTCGGGGACCAAGTGGATCTATACTTTGTTGCCTGTGAAGTTGCCGATGCCTGGTTCAAATAAAGATGGGAACTTGCTCAGCACTTGAGCACAGGAAGCATTGTCCACTGACGATAATACTTTGATGTCTTCCCAGTTCCACCGAATCTTCCCCATCCAGCTCCTGCCAAGCAGCGTTGGCCCATCACCTGGTACAATCCACAGTGGCAGCTCGTGTGCCTCTCCATCACAGGATACTTTTACGTTCTCACTGCCAATAACTGGTATCAGTTCCTTGGTGTAAGTACGCATCTTAATCTGAACTGGACTCAGCTTGGGTCTTTGTGCTTTGTTGTTGCCCCACAGCCTTTCAAATGCCTTCTGGCTCATAATTGACTGACTCGCCCCCGTGTCCAGCTCCATGGATACAGGAACGCCATTTAATTTGACTTTTATCATCATGGGAGGACCTTTTGTGGAGAGGGTGTGCATGTACACTGCTCCCTCGGGCTGAGTTGCCTCTCTAGCTTGTCCTTTCTGATCCACGCTGGATCGGGGCTCTTCTGCCAACTCCACTGCCATGTGGTGAGTCGCAGTACATTTGCACATTCGCTGGCGGTGGCCCCTTGTTCTGCAACTTTTGCACGCATAGTCTTTAAATCGACATTGATGGGCCCCATGACTATCCCGGAAACACCAACATTGTGTTAATGATTTTGCATTTACACCCCTTGGCAGCCTAGCAGCAGCAGGCATGTAGGCTCTGCTCTGTACAGTTCTTATTAGTTCAACAGTTCTGCCTGTAATTGGCGTTATTTTACGTACAGTGCTTGCCAATGAGCTCCGATTCTGGTAGGGAGCCATTTGTATGATATCGCGAATTAGTTCAGTCAGCTCATCGTATGTCTTATCCTTGTCCTTCGTGGTTGCCAGCAAGTCCCTGATGAGGCGTTAGACCTCGGGCCTACAACTGGTCAGCAGTATAGCCTTGCGCTTCTCCGCCAATGTGGCTGTCCCCCCTGCCAGGTCGTTTGCCACAAAATATTGCTCGAACCTTTCCGTGAAGGCATCCCAATCATCACCCTCTGCGAAGTCTTTTAGTGTGCCAAAGGTAGCCATAATCGCATGAAAGTCCGTATTCTCGTCGCCAGTTATTATGTCTGCAATTACCATCGAATAACTCCACGAGGCCTTGTACTCTGAGTAAGAGCTGTGTGACTTCAGTTCATTTAATATGACTGTAAAGTGAGGGGCAGCATGGCTGGCTGCCTTTTATATGCCCCTGCACACCAGGGAGGAAACCCCTGGGGCCTCCAACAGCAGCGCTCTCAGATGGTACATCGTACATAGTTACATAGTGAATACAAAGAGTTTGCATACACGACACTGTTGGAGGACTTTTCCAGGCTCTGGCAAACTTTTGGCCAGCTAACGTTTGGCCAGTCCCACTCCAGGGACTTGAGCACATGAATCCAGGCTGACACTCCAGTGCAGTGTTGAGGGAGTGCTGCACTGTTGGAGGTGCCATCTTTTGGATGAGACATTAAACCGAGGCCCCGTTTGCTCTCTCAGGTGGACGTAAAAGATCCCTTGTCACCATTTTGAAGAAGGGCAAGGGAGTTATCACCGGTGTCCTGGCCAATATTTATACCTCAATCAACATCGAAAAAAAAAACCAGGTTATCTGGTCATTACCCCATAGCTGTTTAAGTTGGAGCTCTCCTTCACTGTAAGCATTGCCACTTTGTGCCATAAATCTACCTTGGTTCTGAATCACACGAGTCAGTGGAAGGCCCTTCCATTTTATGAGTTCTGAATCACGAAACAAAACTGGACACATTTTGTATGCAACAAGTTTAACCAACCGTGGGGTTCTGCAATCATTAAAGGCAGACAAGACTGATCAAATGACCCTTTGCACCTTCTATTGCTATCCATTGAGTGTCAGCTATGGCTCAGTGGGAAGCACACTTGCCTGGGAATCAGAAGGCTGTGGGTTCAAGTCCCACTCCAGGGGCTTAAGCACATAAATCTAGGCTGATGCTCCCAGTGCAGTGCTGAGGGAGTGCTGCACTGTCGGAGGTGCCGTCTTTCGGATGGGACGTTAAACTGAAGCCCCGTCTACTCTCTCAGGTGGACGTAAAAGATCCCATGGCACTATTTCGAAGAGGAGTTATCCCCGGTGTCCTGGCCAATATTTATCCCTCAATCAACATCTAAAAAAAAACCCAGATTATCTGGTCATTATCCCATTGCTGTTTGTGGGAGCTTGCTGTGTGTAAATTGTCTGCCGTGTTTCCCACATTACAACAGTGACTATGTTCAAAAAGTACATTGGCTGTAAAGCACTTTGAGATGGCCAGTGGCTGTGAAGGGTGCTATATTAAATGCAAGTCTTTCTTTCTAAAATTAAATCTTCCCTTTAAATGGTTTCTGTGGTTCCCCTTTAAGAGTTACAGAAACTCCACGCCAATTGGTCAAGCTCCCATTGAGTGGCCCAATCCAGGCCAGGACCTCACCATGAATATGTAACTCGGGCTAACCCTGGAAGGTCTGGTGGAGTCAGGCATGCTCCGCTTGTGCAGGAACAAAGCCACTGTGCACTGTTCCTGCTCAAACATCACGGGAATCCCATGGACACAGTTTGTGCAAGAATGAGTAGCATATGGTGCAATGTGTTACCTTAGTTTGAGCCCCCTAATAGCAGCATGTGGTTTCTCACCCATGTTTCCCACATGAGTGCCTAACCTGAATCCGATTGGCACGGGAGATTTTGGTCTTTTGTTTTTAATGCGGGCACTTCACTTAGCTAGAAATAATTCCTTCTATGCTAGTTGATAGAGAATTCAAGCAAACTGAAAAGTTGAGAAAACACAGACCCCTGCCTACGTGAGAGATAGCACAATGCCTTATGCATCAATCAACTGGACATTTCAGGACTTTAGGCTGGGAGCCAATCATGGGCTAACAACACAGACTGTTGGATCAATTGAGCCAATAAGGTCAAAGGGGGCGAGTTCACGATTGTAAATTGATCCAGGATAAGTACAGCCATTTTTTGCCATGTGTTTCAGAAGGAAAAAGGGTTGGCAATTAGCCAGCAGTTTGTTGCAGCTGCCAGAATAAAATTATTTTAAATCTACAACCGGATTTCGCATCTCATTGAAAATTAAGAGATCTAACAATTTTGGCGTCACGAACACGATCGCTGAGGGAAGAAATTGAATTTTGGACATCGGACCTACATACTGAGGTAAGGACTCCTCTTTATAAAAGTCCTCGGTCAATTGTCTAAATTCGCCTCTCCTTCTACGCAATTCCGAAAGCCTCCGGTTTGTGAACCCTCCGGTTGGTAATTGGCTCAAGGTCCCATTGACGTCTAAACTTCGGCGGTGTGTTAGGTAATTCATCACCGACCCACTGATCGGCTGGAAAACCTACGACTTGAGACCCAGTAAAGAAATTAGTACTATGGCAGCAGAAGATAAGAGCAAAGAATTGCCTACAATTGTTAAAGGCGGGCGGGCACCACCTAAGGTTTCGATAGACGAAATCCTCGAATAGTTGAAAGAATACATAGAGCAACAATTCGACTTATCTAAAACCTTTATTAAGATCGAACGAAAGTACGGTACCTCCAAAGGACAATGGTCCTTGGACGAGATCAATAGGGTCTGGGGAAAAACAACCCGTATGAAAAATAAAGAATGAACCAGATGGTCCCTAGCCGTTGTGGGACAGATCCGACAGCAGAATGAGATTATGACACTATCCCAACATAATAGGGACCTGACCAGTACAAAGAACCAATTGCATGCGGTTTGTGAACAACTGAGACAGAAAAAACTTGAACTTGAAAAGTTGGAAGTGTAAGTTAAAGATCTTAAAGGTGAAATTAAAGAATGGAAAAAATCATTAGGTCAAGAGACAGTAATAGGAAAAGGAAAATGTATCGGTCAATTCCCAGGGTACCCATGTTTGGATAAATTAAAAGCGCAAACCCGAAGATATGACCAAGGAATAGATACGGATTCTGAGTCCTCTGACGATACAGGGTCGGAGGATGAAGAATTAGAGGTGCGTTTTGCCCCGTTAAAAAAAAACGAGTTGTAGTCAAATCAAAAGAGACTGCGGATGAGGGCGGAACCAAAAAAACAAAGAAAAGGCTGTATGAAAAATACTTAGTTCATGATCCGGCGGACACAGAGAAAATTGATAAATGGTCCAAGGCCTTGCCCAATCCAAAGAAAGGGGGAGTGAAAACATGGGACCAATTGGAGCGCCTAAGAAATATATATCAACTTCACCCCTGGGACTGAGTGCAAATTTTGACCATAATAGTGCCAAAAACACAAGGAAGAAAATTGTACGACAAGGCAAAAGGAGGTTTGGGGCGGGATGAGCAAGAATTAGACACAGGATGGGAGGCGATTAAACACTGGCTGCAAGCCTTCAGTCCAGCTAAGACAGACTGGGGAAAAATTGCAGCCTGCCAACAGAAAGGAACAAAGGAGGTCCTGGAGTATGATGAGCGGTTTAGATGCATGTGGCTAGAACATTCGGGTATGAATAATACGGATGAGGAAATGGATGAACAAGAGTTTGGACCCCTGAAAGCAGCTCTCGTGGCAGGTCTAAAGCCAGAACTGTCCAAAATGCTTAAGGTAGTGTTGCCGGACTGGGAAGGTAGAGGAACTACCTTTGCAGCATTGGTGGATTGATGTAATCAATTAGACAGGGATATGAGAGCTAAAGTCCGAGCTGTGCAGGCTATGGGATGGAAATCCCAGGATTCTGATAAACAGTCATTAGGAAAATTACCCGGAAAATGTCATTATTGTGGGAAAGAAGGTCACTGGGCCAAGACGTGCAGGGCAAAACAGCAAGGTCGTGGCCGGGGAACAGGACGTAGCCAGGGATACAATTCAGCCAACAAACCAGGCTTGCCACAAGATAACGACCTCATAGAAGCATTTAAGCGACTAACAATACAACAACAGAAAGAGTTACTTGGGATAGCAAAAAATGATTAGAGCCCGCCCTGGCCCCACTCCTCGCACTAATACAACAAAGGGGAGATGGGCTATATATAACTGTGAGGGTGGGCGATAAGGGTATGGACTGTCTTTTAGACACAGGGGCGGAATTAACATGCTTACCCCTACAATATGGAGACTTTTTGCTGTTGGGTGGTAGGGCACGTACAGCCTATGGAGTTGGGGGCCATAAAATGGAAATTAAAAGGACAACACTGGTACTTATAGGGCTGGGTCCACATGAACTAACCATGCCAGTCTGGATAGGTACAGTAGATCAACCCGTTTTGGGAATGGACGTTCTAATCCAAGTAGATTCATCGTTGCATTTCGAGGATGGTTGGGTGACATGGTCAATTAGAACTGAAGAAAGAAGAATTGAAGGAACACCCGATATGGGCTAAAGATAAGAATGATTGTGGCCTACTCCAGATGGAGCCTGCGTCATTTACCGGGACCAAGCCTCCATGCACTAAACAATATCCCATTAGTCCAACTGCCATCGCGGGAATCTTACCGGTTATTCAGCAATTGGAGAAACAAGGGGTGCTTATTAAAACGCATAGCTCCTCCAATAGCCCCGTGTGGCCGGTACAGAAATCTAATGAGGCTTGGCGTTTGACCGTTGATTATAGGAAAGCTAACCAGTGTATTGATCAAAGAGCTCCTTTGGTCGCAGATCCCTCCATCATTTTTAATGCCCTCAAACCGGAACATAAATATTTCTCGGTTATAGATATGGCCAACAGATTTTGGTCGGTGCCTCTGGCACCGGAGGTTCGACAGTGGTTTGCTTTCACGGTCCAAGGACAACAGTATACTTGGACCCGGTTACCGCAGGGTTTCTACAACAGCCCTACGGTATTCCACATGGCTTTACAAAGGCATTTGCGACAATTACCTCTCCTGTCATCCACAGTCATCCAATATGTAGACGATATCCTGCTAGCTTCAAACATGGAAGAACAGCATCAACAAGATTTACGAGCTCTGCTGGACCACCTTTGGCTGAAAGGACATAAAGCCAGCATCGACAAAGCACAAATATCCCAAGAAGAGGTTGTATACCTGAGACAAAAGATTTCACAAGGTGTAAAGTCCTGTCCCTTCAGTACAGAGTCACACGAGGCATGTAGTGAAGTCAAGGTCACTGGACCTGCACCTTTATTTCACAGCTCTGGAATGCTGCACTTGCCTGAGACCTGTCCTTATATACCTGTCTCTTGCAAGTGCACCCCTGGTGGTAAGGTATGCTGGTGGTTACAGGTCATATCTTATTACAGTCATGTATATCATGTTAGGATACAGTTATATATATTAATGTAAGATACATGACATCACCCTCCCCCAAGGTCTTATTGTCTTTATAGGTTCAGGTCTCTCAGGTGGTCTACGCTCTCGCGTGGAGCGTCTGAGTTGTGGTTCAGTTGTTTGCCTTGGTGTCTGTTTTTCTTTGGGTGTGGTTGCTGGTATCTCGCCTGGGCTGTCTGTTTCGATTGGTGTGATTGTTGTTGACTCACCTGGGCTGTCTGTTGGGATTACCCTTTCCTCAGGTTGTTCCCTCTGTCTGTCCACCAGGTGTGGTGCGAGTTCCACATTGTAGTTTGCCTCTGGTTCCGCAGTGTTATTGGTAAATCTGCTTTTGACTTGGTCTACATGCCTCCGGCAGGTTTTGCCATTGTCCATTTGTACTACCAGTAGCCTGTTTCCTTCCTTGCCCGTTACTGTCCCTGCAAGCCATTTGGGACCCCTGCCATAGTTTAGTACAAACACTTTGTCCCCTATCTCATTCCATCTCACCCTCGAATTTCTGTCATGGTACTCAGTCAGCTTACGGCGCTTTGCCTCAACGATTTCGTGCATGTCTGGGAGGATTAATGAGAGCCTTGTTTTTAAAGTCCTTTTCATCAACAGTTGCGCGGGGGGATCCCAGTCAGTGAGTGTGGACGAGATCTGTATGCCAGCAGCAGTCGCGACAGGCGACCCTGCAGTGTGGGACCTTGGATTTTAAGCATGCCTTGTTTAGTGATTTGCACTGCTCTCTCCGCCTGGCCATTGGAGGCTGGCTTGAACGGTGCCGTCTTGACGTGATTTATGCCGTGGTCAATTATAAAGTCTTGGAATTCTGCGCTGGTGAAGCACGGACCATTGTCACTGACCAATATGTCAGGGATTCCGTGCGTTGCAAACATGGTTGCGAGGCTCTCCACAGTGGTGGAGGTTGTGCTCGAGTTTAAAAGGGTGCATTCGATCCACTTTGAAAATGCATCTACAACTACGAGGAACATTTTGCCCATGAATGGGCCCGCATAGTCTACGTGCACCTGCGACCACGGTTTGGTAGGCCAGGGCCAGGGGCTCAGTGGAGCCTCCCTGGGGGCATTGCTGAGTTGGGCACAAATGGTGCACCTTCGGACGCAGAGCTCCAAGTCCGCGTCAATACCAGGCCACCAGACGTGGGATCTGGCTGTGGCCTTCATGAGAATGATCCCCGGGTGCTCGCGGTGGAACTCCCGGACAAATGCCTCTCTGCCTCGCAGAGGCATGACTACTCGGCTGCCCCACATCAGGCAGTCTGCTTGTAGTGATAGCTCATGCATGCGCCTGTGAAAGGGTTTTAATTCCTCGGGGCAGGCATCGCGAGCCTCTGCCCAGTCACCGGTTAGGACACATCTTTTTACTAAGGATAACGTGGGGTCGCTGGCCGTCCAGGCTCTGATTTGGCGAGCCATCATAGGCAAACCTGTGGACTCAAAGGCATTGATTGCCATGACTATCTCACAGTCCTGTTCGTCAGACCCTTCCGTGGTCGCCAGGGGTAGCCTACAGAGCGCGTCGGCACAGTTGTCTGTGCCTGCTCTGTGCCTTATTGTGTAGTCGTAGGACGCCAGCATGAGTGCCCACCGTTGAATTTGCGCCAAGGCGTTGGCGTTTATTGCCTTGCTCTCGGATAGGAGGGACGTGAGGGGCTTGTGGTCGGTTTCTAACGTGAACTTGGCCCCGAAAAGGTATTGGTGCATCTTTTTGACACCGTCACGCACGCGAGCGCCTCGTTCTCTACCATTCCATACCCGCGCTCCGCCCGCGAAAGTGACCTGGAGGCATAAGCTATGGGTTGTAATTTGTCCGCACTATTGACATGTTGCAAAACGCACCCGACCCCATATGCTGACGCATCGCATGTGAGAACTAGCTTTTTACCTGGGTCAAAGAAAGTCAAAACACCGATGGAACACAGTAGGTTGCGTGCCTTATTGAAGGCGCATTCCTGGGCGTCCCCCCAAAACCAATCGCACCCCTTCCTGAGTAGCACGTGGAGAGGCTCCAACAGCATGCTTAAGTTCTGCATAAAGTTCCCAAAGTAATTGAGTAGCCTGAGAAAGGCGCGCAGTTCTGAGACATTCCGGGGCCTGGGTGCCAGGCGAATTGCTTCTGTTTTGGACTCTGTTGGGCGGATTCCATCAGCGGCAATCCTTCTGCCCAAAAATTCAACCTCGGGTGCAAGAAACAGGCACTTGGATTTCTTGACTTGTCGGCCTACCCGATCCAACCGCTTTAGTACTTCCTCCAAATTACGGAGATGGGAGTGGGTGTCCCTGCCCGTGATAAGTATGTCATCTTGAAATACAACCCGGGATGGACTTGAGCAGACTCTCCATGTTGCGCTGGAATATGGCAGCTGCCGACCTGATGCCGATTGTACATGAAAAGGCCTCGATGTGTGTTGATGGTGGTGAGTAGCTTGGATTCCTCGGTCATATACGCAGATGTGAGGTCTAATTTTGAGAAAAGTTTACCTCCAGCCAATGTGGCAAATAAGTCCTCTGCTCTGGGCAGCGGGTACTGGTCCTGTAGGGAGACTCTGTTTATGGTAGATTTGTAGTCCCCACAGATTCGTACGGATCCATCAGGCTTCATGACTGGGACGATGGGACTTGCCCAGTTGCTAAATTCCACAGGTGATATAATGCCTTCCCGCAGAAGCCTGTCTAGTTCGTGTTCAATCTTTTCCCTCATCACATAGGGTACAGCTCTGGCCTTGTGATGGACCGGTCTAGCATCCTGTGTGATGTGGATTTTGACTTTGTCCCCTTTGAAAGTGCCCACACCTGGCTGAAAGAGATGTTCAAATCACTTTATAACTGTTGAGCAGGAGGTCCGTTCCTCTAATGACATGGCATGGACATCATCCCATTTCCAGTTTAGTTTTGCTAGCCAGCTTCTCCCCAGCAGTGCTGGAGGGTCTCCGGGACAATCCACAGGGGAAGTCGGTTCACTGCCCCTTTGTGTGTGACAGAGAGCATGGCGCTGCCGAGGACTGGTACGATTTCTTTGGTATAGGTTCTTACTGTGGTGTCGACCCTTGTGAGTTTTGGTCTGTCTCTTTTATGCGGCCACAGTTGTTCAAATTGTTGAGCGCCCATGAGAGATTGACTCGCTCCCGTATCCAGCTCCATGTTGACAGATATCCCGTTGAGTAAGACCCTCATCATTATAGGAGGCATCCTGTTGTAGGAGCAGCAGCCATTGATCGTGTTGACCCACTGTACACCGGTGTCCCGGGTACTGTCCCTACCATCTTCTGGCCCGCTTTCCGACCCATCTGATTCGTATACCAGCCGAGCTGCCTTTTTTTTGCACATGCGGGCCAAATGCCCTGTAAATTCACAATTTCTGCAAACAGCCTGCTGAACTCGACATCCCCTTGACGAGTGCCTACCCCCACACCTCCAGCACAGACCTGTTCCATTGTTCAACGAGTTCCCAAAAAATGAGCTGCGTCTGGCTGATCTCTCTTGAGCTTCTCTCAGTTTGTAGTTGATTGCTCGCATTGTGGGTTGATGAGGTGTGAACGGCCGTTCCTGTGGCCCTTGATGGCTTCTGCCTGCTGTCGAGAGCCAGTTCTCCCAGTTTTGTCTGTGTGTGGGGGTAGCAGCTTGTTTAGTGCTGTGAACTTCTTCTGATATTTCGTTAGTTGTCGTACCTGCATTGTAAATCAACCTCGTTTCTTCTTCCCCTTCCAAGAATGTCTGTGCAACCAGTGCTGCTGCCTGTAAGGTCAGGTTCTTGGTCTCTATGAGCTTTCGGAATATGCCTGCGTGGCCTATTCCTTCAATGAAAAAGTCTCTCAGCATTTCTCTCCTCAGTTCATTGGAGAACTCACATAAACGAGCCAACCTCTGAAGTTCCGCCATGAAGTCGGGTATGCTCTGGCCCACACAGCGTCTGTAGTTGTAGAACCTGTGTCTGGCCATGTGTAGGCTGCTCGCTGGCTTCAGGTGGTCTCTTACCAGTGTGCTCAATTCTTCAAACGACTTGCTTGATGGTTTCTTGGGTGCCAACAGATCCTTCATTAAAGCGTATGTTTTTGAGCCACAGCCGGTCAAGAGATGGGCTCTTCTCTTGTCTGCCTTATCGTCACCTAACCAGTCTTTGGTTACAAAGCTTTGCTGGAGCCTTTTTCTGTAAACTCCTCCCAATTGTCTCCCGCATTGTACTTTTCATCTGATCCGTTGTTCGCCATTCTGTGGATTCTGTAATCCCGTAACTCGTCGCCACTGTAAAGTCCTGTCCCCTCAGTACAGATTCACACGAGGCATGTAGTGAAGTCAAGGTCCCTCTGGACCTGCACCTTTATTTCACAGCTCTGGAATGCTGCACTTGCCTGAGACCTGTCCTTATATACCTGTCTCTTGCAAGTGCACCCCTGGTGGTAAGGTATGCTGGTGGTTACAGGTCATATCTTATTACAGTCATGTATATCATGTTAGGATACAGTTATATGTAATAATAATGTAAGATACATGACACAAGGAAAGAGAGAACTTACCCAGGATAGAACTGCAGCCATTCGGGCTGCTAAAAAACCCACCACTATTCAGGAACTAAGGTCTTTTTTGGGACTGTATAACTTTAACAGAAATTGGATTGACTCCTTCACACAGCTTGCTCAGCCACTGAATGATATCTTAAAGGGGAAACGTGCCTCTAAAGAAGCCATCACCCTCACTAAGGAACAGCAAGAGGCCTTCCTGAGTTTGAAAAAGGCTTTGTGTTCGGAACCAGCTCTTGGAATCCCCGACAGTGGTAAGCCATTTACCCTGTTTGTCCATGAGAAAGAAGGATATATGACAGCTATACTGACACAAGAACATGGGGATCGGCAAAGACCTATTGGCTATTATTCGGCAAAACTGGATGCGGTAGCCCTCGGATGGGGAAGTTGCGTAAGGGCCATGGAAGCTACATGTCGAGCGGTAATGATCACTGCGGGTCTAGTCCTCGACCAAAAGCTGATTGTCAAGTGTCCCCACACCGTACATGCTTTGCTGCCTATGAATAGAATGTCTCAGGTGACAGCAGCAAGATGGACCCGCTGGACAGCAGTTTTAGAAGCTCCTAATCTCCATATCGTCCGGCCCGGTTAATCCCGCAACTATGTTCCCGATGTCAGAATCGAGGGAGCAAGAGGGGGGAGAATGTGAAGAGCATGACTGCGTGGAGATTTTAAAAGAAACAGAAGAAGCAGCCTTAGCAGCAGAGGAGCCTCTGCACAACCCAGACCTCATCCTGTTTACAGATGGTTCCTCCTTTGTTGACAACGGTACCAGAAAAGCAGGATGGGCAGTTACAACCTTATATGATGTAGTGGCAAAAGGATGTTTACCCTCAGGAATGTCAGCACAACAGGCCGAGTTACGGGCCCTGTCAGAAGAATGTCGAATAGCAGAAGGACAGACAGCTAATGTTGACACAGATTCGCGTTATGCTTTTGGAGTCGCTCACGACTTTGGTCTGTTGTGGCGGAAAAGAGGATTCCTCACTGCTGCTGGTACACCTATCCGAAATGGAAAAGAAGTCCGAGACTTATTTTAGAGGCCATACAATTACCTCAGGAAGTGTCCATCCTGAAGTGTAAGGCCCATACCAAGGAAAATACCACGGAAGCACAGGGAAATGCCCTAGCCGACCAGGCAGCTAAAGATGCCGCCTCACAGGGCGTTCCTCCAGAAGAACCAACACAGATGTGCAGATTGAAAGCACTCAGGACTCTGACACGAGACCTTCAAACAATGCAAGGCGAGTGCTCCAGAGAGGAAAAATGGACATGGATTGAGGCAGGAATTAAGCTATGCGAAGATGGTGTCTGGAGACAAAGAGTTACCGACAAGCCAGTCGCGCCACAAGCGCTTATGCCTTTTTTAGCCCAACAGATCCACTCGTGGGGACACTTGGCCTCACAACAGATGACAGCACGGTTCCAGAAAAGCTGGTGGGGTCGGGATTTAAAAAACACGCCCAGCTGGTAGCAGACCGTTGTGTGGTCTGCCAGAAAAATAATTCTGGACCTATCACAGTAATGCCCCAACTGAGGCCCCCTGCCCCTGTCGGACCATTCCAGTATCTGCAGGTCGATTATATATCTCTCCCTCCATGCCAAGAATATACTAACATTCTTGTCATGGTCGACAGATTCTCTAGATGGGTAGAAGCTGTCCCAACTAAAAGAGCCACAGCCAATCACACTTCAAAGGTCTTGTGTAAGGATTACATTCCCCGATGGGGAGTCCCGAGTAGCATTGATTCAGATCAGGGAACCCATTTCACAGGTGCTGTCTGCCAAGACGTCCGTAGGTTACTGAACATTATGTGGGATTTACACTGTCCTTATCATCCACAATCATCAGGACAAGTAGAGCGAATTAATCGAACTTTGAAACAACGGCTTGCCAAATATCACCAAGAAGGAACACCATGGCCTCAGGTACTACCAATAGTGCTATGTAGCATTAGGGCAACCCCGAACAGAACTACAGGTCTAAGCCCATTTGAAATTATAACAGGAAGACCCATGTCGCTGCCAGGAACTATCGATTTACGGAAAGCTGATGTTCACTTAATGAGTGACACTTTGTTATCATACTGTCAGAACCTACCCAATGCTATTCGTTCTGTTTCCCGACAGGTATCGGCAGCTTGGGGTAATCCACCCGAAGGAGGACACGACATCATCCCGGGAGTCTGGGTATATGTGAAAAAGTTGCATAAAGAACCTTTGAGTGCCAAGTGGGAGGGACCTTACCAAGTGTTATTGACCACCCAGGCAGCTGTTAAAGTCCAAGGAAAGAAAGCCTGGATCCATGCCTCACAAGTTAAGCGAGCCCTGGTAATTGAAGCTGAAATATGATAAGGACAATTACTTTTTGCCAAAATGTATAAATTTACTGTACTACTGACTGTAGGTATTCTAGGCATTTGCCTATTTCTTACTAGCCGACCCTCTGCACCAAAGGGAAATAGTAGAGTACCCAGGGAATTACATGTAAATACTTTTTTGTATGTAATCAAGCCACAGAACCATCCAAACTGGGCCGATGAAGGAGTTCTTAACGTAACGGGGATTCTGAATAAAACAGATGGAAAAGCCTGGACAGGCCCCGGAGTGTTGCTGACAAAGAAACAGCTAACATTCATTGCCTATAATGGCACCTATTGGGTGTGTGGCCACAAGGCCTACCCTTGGCTGCCCCAGAATTGGACGGGATCCTGCTATTTAGCCTATATTGTGCCATGTATGTATCATATAAAGTCAATGTCGGAACATCTACACCGTCCTAAGAGAGCTATCACAGAAATAGAGGGGTTCTTTGCCATTCTGATCCCCAGGTATGGGACCGCCAAACTGGCAAAGGAATCCATTAACATGGCATCCGTTGTGGAACGGGTAGCCAATGATACCTCAGAGGCCCTAGTTAAAATCAATGCAGAAATGGTAGCAATCCGCACAGTAGCCCTACAGAATAAACTGGCCCTTGACTACATCCTGGCTGAAAAGGGAGGTACTTGCGCCCTACTTGGAACTGAGTGTTGCACATATATCCCAGATAGCTCCGAAGAAATTACCCACTTAGCGGAGCATATCCAAAAGGAGGTAGAAAAACTTAAGCAACCCCCATCATTCACTTTGTGGAGTGGAGCCACTGAATGGCTAGGTTCAATAGGAACTTCATTGGTGGAAGGTTTAATTCTATTTGTTGTAATTGTTTTACTTTTATATTGTTTGTTTATGTTGATTAAATGTTGTTGCAACCAGGCGGCTGCAGCTGCTGTCCCGCAGGTGAGACACCTTGCAGGTCCCAGCAGACCGTCTGTACGTGGCACAGGGGTATGTTCTGCTTAAGGGAAGGTTATTTACTAGTTGAATTAAGATATTGATTTGGATTAAATTAACCTACACAATGGCCAGACTTCCATTGTGGCCACGATGGAACTCGGGTTGGTGTAAATTTGTGTGGAAGCTACTGGTCCGGACATGTGGCGAAACACATCAACAAATTTTAGAAGGAAACTCTATTAACATGTATGAAATTATTTTGTAGAATGTTTAACCAGTGATACCTGATGTTTTCTGATTCAGTTTGTGAAAGAATCAAAGGGGGGATTGATAAGAGAATTCAAGCAGACTGCAAAGTTGAGAAAACACAGACCCCAGTCACAGACCCCTGCCTACGTGAGAGATAGCACGATGCCTGAAGCATAATCAACTTGACATTTCAGGACTTTAGGCTGGAGCCAATCATGGGCTAACAACACAGACTGTTGGATCAATTGAGCCAATAAGGTCAAAGGGGGCGAGTTCACAATTGTAAATTGATCCAGGATAAGTACAGCCATTTTTTGCCATGTGTTTCAGAAGGACAAAGGGTTGGCAATCAGCCAGCAGTTTGTTGCAGCTGCCAGAATAACGTTATTTTAAATCTACAACCGGATTTCACATCTCATTGAAAATTAAGAGATCGAACACTAGTGAATCGCGCGTTGTTAATAAACGTGTTGGAAACTGGTAGAAGGGAGTTGCTGCCTCAGGACAGGCATGTTAGTAGTAAAGGTTTATGGTATGACGGAAATGTAACGCACTCTTGCATCTGAAGCCATTTAAGGAGCAGAATTCAAAAGGGAACAACAACAACGGAAACTTGCATTTATATAGCATCTTTAACGGAGTAAAATGTTCACAGAGGCGTTATCAAATAAAATTTGACACCAAGCTACAGAAGGAGACATTCGGAAAGATGGCCCAAAGCTTGGTCTAAAGAGGTAGGTTTCAAGGACAGTCTTCATGGAGGAAAGTGAGGTAGAGAGGCGGAGAGGTTTAGGGAGGGAGTTCCAGAGCTTAGGGCCCAGGCAGCTGAAGGCACGGCCGCCCGATGGTGGAGCGATTAAAATCGGGGTGTTCAAGGGGCCAGATTGGAGGAGCGCAGTATCTCGGAGGGTTGGAGGAGGTTACAGAGATGGGGAGGGGCGAGACGATGGAGGAATTTGAAAATAAGGATGACATTTTTAAAATCGAATCGTTGCCAGAACGGGGAGTCAATGTAGGTCAGCGAGCACAGGGATTGAAGAGTGAATGAAATGGTGCGAGTTAGGATACAGGCAGCAGAATTTTGTATGAGCTTGTTTACGGAGGGTGGAAGATAGGAGGGCAGCCAGGACAACATTGGAATAGTCGAGTCCAGAGGTAACAAAGGCATGGGTGAGCGTTTCAGCAGCGGATGAGCTGAAGAGTCGTTTTAGATTTCTCAGTCTATTTTGCTCATTATTTTCTGGATAGACAGCACTTAACATTGCTGGACCAAGTGGGATGTTGCTGCTGGGCCTTGTAAATAGGTGTGGGTGCATTCTGGGAGGGAGGTGGGGGCGCCAAAATGAAGAAGAACAGCAAAATAAGTGAATTTAAAGCGTAACATGGAGAAACAGTCAGTGATAAAGAGCAGTAGTGTCATGTATTCAACCATCATTGTAACCCATGTATGAACTGACCTTAGTTATACACTGTGAGAACAATGACCACTAGGTGGTGAACTTGTGGAAGACACTCCAAGCCTGGACTTTCAGGTATAAAAGGGGAAGCTCCACCCACCTTCATCACTTGAGTGCTAACGAATAAAGGTTACTGGTCACAGAGTGACCTTCTCTCAAGCATGGGCCTCGTGTGCATTTATACTGTATAGTAAGGACATGTTAAGTAAGAGTGTGAATGGGAACAAAAAGGGGAGTATGCTAGGAACATGGAAACAGAATTAGACCATTTGGCCCCTTGAGCCTGTTCCGCCAGTCAATTAGACCAAAGCTGATCTTTACCTCAATTCCATTTAGCCGCCCTGGTTCCGTAACCCTTAATACCCTTGACTAACAAAAATTTTTCAATCCCAGTTTGAACATTTTCAATTGACCCTCCACCCTCAACAGCTGTTGAGAGAGAGTTACAGATTCCCACTGCCCTTTGAGTGAAGAAGTGCTTCCTGACATCACCCCTGAACGGCCTGACTCTAATTTTAAAGTTATGCCCTTTTGTTCTGGACTCCCCCCACCAGAGGAAACATCTAACCCATCAAGACCTTTAATCATCTTACACCGCTCCATTAGTTCATATTTAATCTTCTAAACTCAACGGAATACAAGCCGAGTCTATGTGACCTGTCCCCCTGATTTAACCCTCTGAGCCCCTGGAAACAGAATCCTCATTATCCAGCAAGCCACCCGTCCCAAACCCGTGAATTATTTCCGGTTTCGCCACGCACACCGGGCGACTTCCTGCTGCTTGAGGTGCAGCTGCTCGGTTTTGCTTCGGCGAAGGTTGCTCGCCAAACACACGTACTCTCGGTCCGCAGCCGACTTCTGTTGCTCCAAGGCACAGAGGTTCGCCATCCATCGCCGTCCGCTGTCCCGCAGATCATCCTTCAGATGCTGAAACATTTCCAACACCTCAATTAGTTCTCCCCTTAATCTTCTATACTCAAGGGCTGACAAGCCTGGCCTATACAATCTGTCCTCATATTTTAACCCATTGTAGTCTCGATATCATTCTCCAACTTCTGTCTGAGGCGGTTCGCAACCTTGGTATCATATTTGAACCCTGAAATAAGCTTCCGACCACACATCCGCAGCATAACTAAGACCGCCTAATTCCACCACCGCAACAGCACCCGTCTCCACCCCTGCCTCTGCTCATCCGCTGCTGAAGCCCTCATCCATGCCTTTGTTATCTCTAAACTTGACTATTCCAATGCACTCCTGGCACATTCTACCCTTCTTAAACAAGAGGTGATCCAAAACTCGGCTGCCCATGCTCTAACCAAGTCCCGCTCACCCATCACCCCTGTGCCCGCTGACCTACATTGGCTTTCAGTTAAGCAACGCCTCGATTTCAAAATTCTCATCCTTATTTTCAAATCCCTCCATGGCCTCACCCCTCCCTATCTCTGTAATCTCCTCCAGCCTCTCAACCGGCGAGATGTCTGCACTGTGATATCTTCTGTACGATCTCACAAACAAACACACTCAATGATGGCTGAAAACTTCATGAACCTGTCAGGTGACCTATTCCCTCTTATTATTGTAAACAGCAATGGCTGCATTATCACAGTAGTCCACTGGTTGGAACTAAAAATATATATTACTGGAGCTATATATATATATATATATATATTACATGCGCTCTTCTAACTCAGCCCTCTTGAGCATCCCTGATTATAATCACTCAACCATTGGTGGCTGTGCCTTCTGTTGTCTGGGCCCCAAGCTCTGGAACTCCCTCCCTAAACCTCGCTATCTCTCCACCTCTCTTTCCTCCTTCAAGACACTAATTAAAATCTACCTCTTTGACCAAGCTTTTGGTCACCTGCACTAATTTCTACTTATGCGACTCGGTGTCAAAATTTTATTTCATAATACTCCTGTGAAGCGCCTTAGGACTTTGGACTACATTAAAGGTGCTATATGAATACAAGTTGTTGTTGTTGTGAATCTGCATTGCACCCCAAGGCCAATATATTGTCTGAGGAATGGTGCCCAGAACTAAACTCAATATTCTAGATGGGGCTTGACCAGAATGTTATATAACTGTAACATTACTTCCACCCCTTGGTATTCCCACCCTCCTGAGATAAGGGCCAACGTTCCATGAGCCTTTTCAATTATTTTTTGCACCTGTCAACTAGCGTTCAGTGATTTCTGTACAGTTGGACCTCTTCAGTCCGGTACTCTTGGAACCTGACTGGTGCCGGACCAAAGAATTTTCCCAACCATAGGAGGTCTCGCCGACCCTAGGCTTGTCTCTCTCACTCACTCACTCACTCGCTTGCTCGCTCACTCACTCATTCTCACACACTCACTCACTCACTCTCACTCGCTTGCTCGCTCATTCCCACACACACACTCACTCACTCACACAGACACTCACTCACTCATCATCATCATCATCATAGGCAGACCCTTGGACTCGAGGAAGACTTGCTTCCACTCTTAGCATGAGTTCTTAGGTGACTGAACAGTCCAATATGAGAACCACAGTCTCTGTCACAGGTGGGACAGATAGTCATTGATTTCTGCATGCTCTCTGCGACAATACTCGAGGAGCTCAGCGCCCTCCCGAATGCACTTCCTCCACTGAGGGTGGTCTATGGCCAAGGACTCCCAGGTGTCAGTGGGGATGTCGCACTTCATCAGGGAGGCTTTGAGGGTGTCCTTGTAATGTTTCCTCTGCCCGCCTTTGGTTCGTTTGCTGTGGCTGAGTTCCGAGTAGAGCGCTTGCTTTGGGAGTCTCGTGTCTGGCATGCGAACTATGTGGCCTGCCCAGCGGAGCTGATCAAGTGTGTTCATTGCTTCAATGCCGGGACGTTTGCTAACGTTTGTGCATCTGTCCTCACAGGGGATTTGCAGGATCTTGCGAAGACATCGCTGGTGGTATTTCTCCAGCAACTTGAGTTGTCTACTGTACATGGTCCATGTCTCTGAGCCATACAGGAGGGCGGGTATTACTACGGCCCTGTAGACCATGAGCTTGGTGACAGTTTTGAGGGACTGATCTTCAAACACTCTTTTCCTCAGGCGGCCGAAGGCTGCACTGCCGCACTGGAGGCGGTGTTGGATCTCATCATCAGAGCCTGCTCTTGTTGATAGGAGGCTCCCGAGATATGGGAAGTGATCCATGTTGTCCAGGGCCACGCTGTGGATCTTGATGTTTGGAGGGCAGTGCTGTGCCGCGAGGACAGGCTGGTGAAGAACCTTTGTCTTTCTAATGTTTAGCGTAAGGCCCATGCTTTCATATGCCTCGGTAAATATGTCGACTATGTCCTGGAGTTCAGCCTCTGTGTGTGCACAGACACAGGTGTCATCCACATACTGTAGCTCGACGACAGAGGTTGGAGTGGTCTTGGACCTGGCCTGGAGATGGCGAAGGTTGAACAGCTTCCCACTGGTTCTGTAGTTTAGTTCCACTCCAGCGGGGAGCTTATCAACTGTGAGGTGGAGCATGGCAGTGAGGAAGATTGAGAAGAGGTTTGGGGTGATGACGCAGCCCTGCTTTACCCCGGTCCGGACATGGATTGGGTCTGTGATGGATCCATTGGTGAGGATCATGGCTTGCATGTCGTTGTGGAGCAGGCGGATTATGGTGACGTACTTTTGGGGGCATCCGAAACGGAGGAGGATGCTCCATAGACCCTCGCAGTTGACAATGTCAAAGGCCTTTGTAAGGTCGAAGAAGGCCATGTATAAGGGCTGGCGCTGTTCCCTGCATTTTTCCTGCAGCTGTCGCGCTGCAAAAATCATGTCCGTTGTGCCCCGGAGGACGAAATCCACATTGCGACTCCGGGAGGAGCTTTTCGGCCACGGGGAGAAGACGGTTGAGGAGGACTCTAACGATGACTTTCCCTTGCTGAAAGCGGCAACTGTCCGGGTAGCAGCTCCCTAGGGAGCTCCCCTGCTAAACAGCTCCTCGGCCCTCAAACTCCCCCCTCCCACTATCTAAACTTCCCCAAGCCCCTGCCTTAGCCCTAATAGACCCCAATAGGGGGTCTTAAAGACTTAAATCCCTACCCTAACCTCTAACCCCAACCCCGCGATTCCCAAAAGTTCGGGCCTACCTCAGGCTTTCTGCCACACCGCACATCGGCGTTTCCCGGCTGGACCTTCTGCTGACTTAACGCGACCTCCTGGCTGGATCTCCTGCAGCGGCTGGATGACTCGACACGACCTGGACCTCCCGGCTGGATCTCCTGCGGCGGTTGGACGACTCAAAGTGACCTGGACCTCCCAGCTGGACCCTCCTGCGGCGACACGGCGGCTGGACCTGGCTATCGGGCCTCCACCTCCTCCCCTCCGTCCCCATCTGGACCTCTCCTTCCCCACTGATGGCCTGGTCTCCTCTCCTCCTCCAGCATGTGGTGAGTACAATGACTGTGACCCCCCCCTGTCCCCCCATTCTGAACCCTAGTGCACCGCTGGTCCCCTCAATGCCTGTCCCCAAACAAACCTTGGACCACCTACCATCAAAGGTGCTACCCAGCACCGAGCCTGCGGCTAACACCTTGCTTCGGGCAATTAGGCTCATACAGCTGTGCCTGGTCTCCAGTCGTCCTGGACCCCCTTGCCACTGGACCAAGACCTTGCTCAGCTAAGCCTGTGTGGTAGCCGGTATGCAACGACCACCCCACGTTAAAAGAACTCACGCACTGGCATCTCCCACTCCTCTAACATGAAGTTCGGGACCTGGAACGTCAGGACCCTCATGGACAACCCCAACAGCGACAGACCAGAACACCGCACCGCCATAGTTTCCCGGGAGCTTAGACGCTTTGATATCGACATCGCCGCCCTAAGCGAGACCCGGCGGGCAGGGGAAGGCCAGCTCAAGGAACAAGGTGGAGGTTACACCTTCTTCTGGAAAGGGAAACCAGAGGCAGAACGCCGCCTCCAGGAGTTGGCTTCGCCATCAAAAACGAGCTGGTCGACCGCCTCAAAGACTCCCCCCGCAGGACTAACGAACGCCTCATGACTCTTCATCTTACCCTATCCCGGAACCAGTGTGCCACAGTCATCAGCGCGTACGCCCCAACACTCGATGCAACAGATGAGGCCAAAGTGGGTTTTTACTCCAACCTCGAAAAATCCCTGTCCTGCGTCCTCGCGGGCGACAAACTGATCCCCCTCGGCGACTTCAACGCCAGGGTCGGCAGTGACACAGACCTCTGGGGAAGCGTGATTGGCAGAGAGGGGATAGGGAAATCCAACTCCAGCGGTACCCTACTCCTGACAAAATGTCTAGAGCATGAACTTGTCATCGCCAACACCTTGTTCCACCAGAGGGACAAATACAAAGCATCGTGGCAACACCCTCGCTCCAAACACTGGCACCTGCTCGACTATGTCATCGTCCGAACCAGGGATCGCAAGGATGTGCACATCACCCGCGCCATGACAGGAGCTGACGACTGCTGGATGGACCACCATTTAATCCGATCCATCATCAACATCAACATAACTCCAAAGCGAAGAGGGCAGCAGAAGCAGTGTCGCAAAAAAGTCAATGCCGGGGCACTTAAGGACTCAGCTAAGAGAGCCCTTTACAGTCAGCGCCTCACAGCTAACCTTGATGACCCCGAGATGCAGAATGCTGGTCTGCCCTCCAGGCCTCCATAACCAGTGCCTGCAAGGAGACGCTCGGTCACTCAACCAGGAAACACCAGGACTGGTTTGATGAGAATGATCAGGAGATTCAAGAACTAATAGACTGCAAGCGCAGGGCATTTCTGAGCCTCAAGCAACAACCCAACTCGGGAGCAGCAAAGCAGCATTACAGACGGCTAAAGGCTAAGGTCCAACAAAAAATCTGGGACCTAAAGAACAGATGGTGGATGGAGAAAGCACAGGAGATACAGCAGCTGGCCGACAGCCATGATGTGCGAGGATTCTTCATCGCATTCAAGGCCACATACGGACCAAACACCCAAGGCTCCACCCCACTGCTGGCCAAGAACAGGGAAACACTCATCAAGGACACCGAGGCAGTCAGGGCCCGCTGGAAGGAACACTTCGAAGATCTCCTCAACCGAGACTCTGCCTTTGAGTCGAGTGTTCTCGACTCCATCCCGCAGCATGTTACCTGCCACCACCTCAGTGAGACCCCAACACTGCACGAGGTAGAAAAGGCCACAAGACAGCTTAAAAACAACAAGGCTACGGGAGCGGATGGAATCCCTGCTGAGGCATTGAAGTATGGCGGGGAGGCACTACTGGCACGAATACATGACACCTCATCTCTCTCATCTGGAGGGAGGAGAGCATGCTGGGAGATCTTAGAGATGCAGTGATCGTGACCATCTTTAAAAAAGGGGACAAGTCCGACTGTGGCAACTACAGAGGAATCTCCCTGCTATCAACTCACTCACTCTCACTCTCACTCACATTCACTCACTCACTCACTTACTCACTCAGAAACAGCTCAGACTTAATTAAAATCCCTTATTTTATTTGGGGCCTCACAAGTGACACAGACACACTCAGTAGGAACACCAATACTAGCCATTGTCAGCAGCATTGTCAGCAGTGGACTTACCGGGTACTGCTGACAACGCTGCTGACAATGACCCGGCCATGTTCTGCGCATGCGCTGCGTGGCATTTCTCAGACCCAGCTTCAGCGCCTCAGTCAGCCGCCACGCTCCTCGCTCCCTCTCCGTGCCGACCCAACCAAGGAGGGAACACCGGAGGCAGCGGGGAGAAGAGGAGCAGCCAGCCCCAGGACACAGCACGGAACGCCCTGCCGCCGGGAATGATGCCGGACCAGGGATGTTTCCGGACTAAAGAGTCCCGGACTGGAGAGGTACAACCTGTACATAAGAACATAAGAAATAGGAGCAGGAGTAGGCCATTCGGCCCCTCGAGCCTGCTCCACCATTTAATAAGATCATGGCTGATCTGATCATGGACTCAGCTCCACTTCCCTGCCCGATCCACATAACCTTTTACCCCCTTATCGCTAAAAATCTATCTCCGCCTTAAATATATTCAATGACTCAGCCTCCACAGCTCTCTGGGGCAGAGACTTCCATAAATTTACAACCATCTGAGAGAAGAAATTCCTCCTCATCTCAGTTTTAAATGGGCGGCCCCTAATTCTGAGACTATGTCCCCTAGTTTAAGTTTCCCCTATGAGTGGACATATCCTCTCTGCATTCACCTTGTCGAGCCCCCTCATGGTCTTATATGTTTCGATAAGATCACCTTTCATTCTTCTGAACAATATGTATAGGCCCAACCTACCAAACCTATCTTCATAAGTCAACCCCCTCATCTCCGGAATCAACCTAGTGAACCTTCTCTGAACAGCCTCCAATGCAGATATCCTTAAATAAGGAAACCAAAACTGTAGGCAGTACTCCAGGTGTGGCCTCACCAATACCCTGTCCAGTTGTAGCAGGACTTCTCTGCTTTTATACTCTATCCCCCTTGCAATAAAGGCCAATATTCCATGGATCCCTACGTCTCTCTGCTCAGCCACAGTTACTAGCTTCTCACCACTGAGAAAGTACTCTGACCTATCTTTCTTGGGTTGAAAGTAGTTGGGAGATATGGAAACAGATGGATGGAGTTGAAGCACCATAGCAATGGAGGGTCAGTGAGGGAATGGGTTGCTATAGCAATATATTGTGCCTTGCTGTGGTAGCAATCTGGGCCTACAGTTCCACATTAAACAGCAAATTATTATATAACAATTACCCAGCAGTATTTGGGCAGGCAAATGAGTGCAAAACGCACTCACAGGACGAGATTTCAGTCCTGGGATATTTTAACTCTCATGCCTCATCTGCATACCACTGATCCACGGCCTGCTCAGAATGAACAGGAGTGAATGTTCGGCTGGCCAGAGGCCCCTAGCTCACCGACAAGCAGATAAGTCATGGACAGGGGGTTTTGGGAGGGTTTCGTGGGAGCGAAGGGGTGGGGGGGGGGCATTTTGAGGCATGAAGGCTGCTCCACCTGGCACCCACTGGTCTGCCTTCTCCTTGTGAGAAAGAAACAGTGGCTTCCCGCTCGGAGCCGAGTCAAAACCCAATCGTGGTCCCATCCACGTAATGGGATGTTGAATTCCATAAACATAATGCTCTTTCCTGCTACTGTAGTGAACAGTTAAAATGGTGGCCAGTGGGAAAGGAGTAGTGAGGCTGAGCACATCATTTTAAAGCCTCCCTTCCCACCCCCCACCCCCCGCCCGCCTCGTTCCCGCTGAGCGGACTGGGTTAAGATTAATCCCATCAGTTATACCGAGCCTATAATTGAAAAATTAATCTGGAAAATGCAAGGTCGGCTTGCATTTATATAGCATCTTTCACATCCTCAGGACGTCTCAGTGCTTTACAGCCAATGAAGCACTTTTGAAGTGTAATCACTGTTCTTCTGTAGGCAAAGGCAGCAGCCAAGTTGCGCACAGCAAGATCCCTTAAACAGCAATGTGAGGAATGACCAGCTAATCTGTTTTCGGTGATGTTGGTTGAGCGATGAAGGTTGACCAGCACACCAGGAGAACTCTTCTACTCTTCTTCAAAAAAGTATCGTCGGAACTTTTACACCCACCTAAACAGATAGATAGGTCCTCAGTTTAATATCTCACCCGAAAATCAGCACCTCCAATAATGTAGCATTCCCTCAGTGCTAAGAGAGAGACTTGCATTTATATAGCACCTTTCACGACTAACGGATGTCTCAAAGTGCTTTACAGCCAATGAAGTTCTTTCTTTTATGTTATGTCTTCAATACTCTTATGAATGACTCCACGAGGTCTAGTATTGTACTTGAGCTGTTGTGACCTTAGTCCCATTTATTGTAACTCCAGAGTGAGGCACAAGCATGGTGGGCAGCCTTTTATACTGGGCCCTGCACACCTATGCAGGTGACCCTCAGGTCTCCCACTACAGTGCCCTCTGGTGGCACACCTTATGTGACTATACAGTTAGTATACATGATCTACATACATGACATCACTCCCCCCCAAGTCTTTAATGCAAATTGACTCGTACATTGACGGTGACCTGGACTTTGCTCTTCCTGGTTGACCATTGGAGGGTCGCTTCTAGCTTGGGTGGGTTGGTAGTGAGATTTGTTGCCAGTGAAGGCCCCAGTGGTTTCTGGTTGTGAGTCCATGACTACTCCATTCTCCCACCCACACACACAGATCATTCTAATGGCCCATTACATGCAAGTTGCATTCAAGTTCATCACATGGGTTTTACATTTACATCTTGGTACATTTGTTGGGTGGATGACAGTTGCATTTCTTTTTGTGTGGTACATTTACCTGATCAGTATAGGTATATCAGTACAGGTACACAAGGACAGTCTAGTTCCAGCACGGCCGGATGAGATCTGGGGCGTCTGGTAGCGACGCAGTGCCCCATGCTAGTGGGTCTGTGGGCGAGGTGAGCTCATTTTGCTCGAGTTGCCAGAGCTCAGGGCTCTTGCCGTTACTCCTAGTGTCGGGCAGGCCCAAAGACAGCTGATGTGTCTGTGACCTCCCTGTCCTTTTCGTTTGCACAGTGTCGCTGCTGCTCCCTGGGAAGCGGTCTGAGCGAGTGAGCGTTTCGTCTAAGCGACGGTGGGGCTGCCTCGTCTTGTCTAGCAGTTTGCAGGGGACTGCCGACTCGCTTTCGAGGGCACCATTGTGAGCACTCTCTCGTTTGGGATCCTGGTTGGTCCAGGTCCCGTTCGGAGGATCCGTTGCGGGTGACCCTTCGCTCTTGGGCATTGCCGTGGTGGCGAGTGGGTTTGTGGGCTGCACCTTTTCCACCCGGGTGGTGAGCGATCATAGCCGACTGCGAGCATAGGCGCAGTTTACTGTTTCTGGCTCATGGCGGTTTATGCCATTGGGTGCCTGCAATGTTAAACCGATCTGAGGCAGGGTATCGTTACCGGTGCCTCTGCTCTCCGGGGATCGTTTACTCTGTGGTTTGTCTACTTCTGTCAGCTGTGGGGACACTTTGTGATACATTGTTCTGGTCCCGGGGACGCAAGCTACAGCATTGGGTAGCCCACTGGACCTGTATACGACCGTTAGGTGTTTGCCCGCTACATTGGCTGATTGCAATTTGCACCCGACATCGCTCAACAGCATTTTGCTCGTTACAGCTGGTCTTTTACATTGAACTGCTTGAAATTGGTAACCATTCAAAAATGGTGGGTTGCTGGCCTCCTTTAAAATGGCCGTACTACTTTTACCCCAATCGTCTTCCTTGCGTGGAACCACGTGTCATTGCTCCATTAGCGCTGCATCTCGTGGTTTGGACGCCATCTTTTCCCTGTCCATGATGTCGACTGCCACGATGTTCTTTCCCAGGGATTCTGCCATTGAAGCTGGGAAGGCGCCCTCGGATCCAATCTTCCTCCCCAGGAATCCTGCCACTGAAACCGGGAAGGTGCGTTCGAGTCGTCTCGGCCGGATCATCGCCACGTAGTCGTGATGAGCGGTCTGTGCCTCGGGGGCTGCGCGGACCTGCTCTCCGGTGCCTGGTCCAACCGAAGGTGGAGGCTTGCTCTGTCTGAGCACAGGGGACGTCGATCGCTGGAGGGATGAAGTCTTCCCAGTTCCAATGAATCTTCCCCATCCATCTTCTTCCAAGTAACGTTGGTCCGTCACCTGAAAAAATCTACAATGGTAAATTGTGCACCGCGCCAACATGGGATACACTTACATCCACACTACCAACAACTGATATTAGTTCCTTGATGTAGGTGCACAGCTTTGCCTGAACCGGGACCAGCTTGGGTCGTTTAGCTTGATCGTTCCATAGCCTCTCAAAGGCTTCCTGGCTCATTACTGACTGACTCGCCCCAATGTCCACTTCCATGAAGACTGGAACGCCATTTATCTTGACTTCCATTATCACTGGAGGACAATCTGCGTCCTGGGACTGAGCTGCCTCGCTAGCCATCTCCTCGTAATCTGCACTGGATTCACAGCCATCTGCAGACTCCTCTTCCACGTGGTGAGTCACAGCTCTTTTGCACATTCGTTGGACGTGGCCCTTTGTGCTGCAGCCTTTGCACACAGTCTCTGAACCGACACTGATGAGCTCTGTGATTACTTCCGCAATGCCAGCCTGGTGCTACTCGATATGTTTGCACGCCTCGGCGGACTCTGAGTTGAGGGACTCGGGGGTCTGTACGCTCTGCCCTGGGCAGATTCACGTTCAACAGTCCTGCCTGTGAAAGGCACCATTCTATTTACATACTTGCCGGGTTTGAGTCCTGAGAGTGAGTCATCATCTGCTTGGAGCTGCAGCTTGAGGTCATGAATACCTGGCTGATGCTGATGGCCTTCTGCAGAGTGACGGTGGTTTCGGCAGACAGTAGCCTTTGAAGAAGGGCCTCATGACCGATGCCAATTACGAAGACATCCCGCAATGTATTGACGAGGGATGCGCCGAATTCACACGGTCCTGCCAGCCTCCTGAGGTCAGCAACATACTTTGCGATTTCCTGGCTCTCGAGGCAGTGGTGTGTATAAAATCGATGCCTGGCCGTGAGAATGCTCTCCTTCGGTTTGAGTTGGTCCCGAATTATCACTTTCAGCTCCTCGTATAACTTGGTTGTTGTTTTCTCTGGTGCAAGCAAGTCCCTGACGAGGCCGTAGACCGCGGGCCCACAACTGGTCAACAGGAGAGCTCTGCGCTTATCTGCCAGTGTGGCCGGATCATCGCCTACCAGGTCGTTTCCTACGAAATATTGGTCAAGCCGCCCCATAAAGGCTTCCCAATCTTCACCCTCTGAGAACTTTTATAATGCACCAACGTTAGTCATATTTGCGTGAAAGTTCGTAATCTCGTCGCCAGTTGTTATGTCTTTAATACTCTTATGAATGACTCCACAAGATCTAGTATTGTACTTGAGCTGTTGTGACCTTAGTCCCATTTATTGTAACTCCAGAGTGAGGCACAAGCATGGTGGGAAGCCTTTTATACTGGGCCCTGCACACCTATGCAGGTGGCCCTCAGGTCTCCCACCGCAGTGCCCTCTGGTGGCATATGACTATACAGTTAGTGTGTATGCATAATGTATGTACTGTAACATTAGACCACTGAATGTAATCTTTATACTGTATACACCATACCCATACCATCAGAGGGTGCTTCTGGTGGAGACTTAAGGGTCACCTGCACACTGCAGGTAACCAAGTATAAAAGGGAGCTCACCTCACTACATCCTCACTCAGGGGAGCTACAATAAATGGACTAAGGTCACAATCATTCAAGTACAATACCTTACCTCACGGAGTCAATGCTAGTGTGCTTACATATATAACAACTGGCGACGAGATTACAAATTTCTATGCGCAACATGGCTAACCTAAGCAACTTTCATCAATTCGCTGATGGAGAAGATTCTGATGCCTTTGTTGAAAGGCTTGAACACTTTTTCATCGCGAACGACCTGGCTAGAGACACACCCACCTCGCTGGCTGATAAGAGCAGAGCTATCCTGCTCAGCAGTTGTGGGCCCACTGTCCATGGCCTCGTCAGGGACATGCTAGCCCCAGCGAAGACGACAACCAAAATGTACATGGAGCTCGTAACAATAATACAGGAACAGCTCAAACCTAAAGAGAGCATCCTCACAGCCAGACACGGTTCTACACCCACCGGCGGCCCGAAGGCCAAGAAATCGCAAAATATGCTGCAGACCTGAGACGATTGGCTGCAACATGTGATTTTGGTGACCACCTCACCAAAGCACTGAGGTACATCTTTGTTATTGGAATCAGCCACGAGGGTCTCCTCCACAAGCTGCTCTCTGCGGACACTACGGTCACCCTGCAGAAGGCAACTAAAGTGAGCCAGGCATTCATAACTTCGGTCTGTGACTCCAAGAGGATGATGACTCACACCCAGGACTCTAACCCAACAATTACATTGAAGCGAATGGTGCCGTTCAGAGGCAAGACTGCTACCCCGAGACCTGCGACCATGAGCCGCCACATGGGGCCAACCGGCTAGCCCCATGCTGGCGCTGCGGAGAAAATCACAGGGCCCACCAATGCCGATACAGAGACTATACTTGCAAAGGCTGTAACACTAAAGGTCATCTCCAGCAAATGTGTAGAAGAAATTTTACTCACCGAGTCGCTGAAGAGTTGGCCGATCACCCAGGCTCCAGCACTGATGAAGACGAAGAGAGAGGCTATGAGGCAGCTCAGCCCCTGGAAGAGGTGTACAGAATGTATACCTGCTCCACCGAGAGATCCCCGTGGAAAATGGAAGTAGAAATCAACAGGGTTCCAGTCTCGATGGAGGTCGGCTCACGGGCGAGCCAATCACTGATGAATCAGACCTTCGAGAAACTCTGGGACAATCCTGCTGAATGACCTAAAATGCTCCCAATCCAGGTGAAGCTGCTCACTTACACAAAAGACACCATTACAGTTGTTAGATCTCTTAATTCCCAATGAAATACGAACTCCGATTGTAGTTTTAATGTAACTTTATTCTGGCAGCAGCAACAAGCTTCTAGCTTTAAGCCAGGCCTTTGTCCTTCTGAGACCACATGGCCAAAATGGCTGTACTTATACCTGGTTCAATTTACAGAAAAGAACTCACCTTCTTTGACCTTATTGGCTCAATTGATAGTCTTTTAACCTTTAATTGGCTCGCTACCAAAGGCCCTAAAATGTCAAGTTGATTGATGACTTAATGCAATGTGGTCTGTGTTCTTTCAAAACTGCAGCCAGGCTGCAGAACTTGAATTCTCTATCAATCCCCCCTTTGATTCTTTCACAAACTGAATCATAAAACATCAGGTATCACTGGTTAAACATTCTACAAAATAATTTCATACATGTTAATCGAGTTTCCTTCTAAAATTTGTTGATGTGTTTCGCCACATGTCCGGACTAGTAGCTTCCACACAAATTTACACCAACCCGAGTTCCATCGTGGCCACAATGGAAGTCTGGTTTTAGTAGGTTAATTAACCTTATTTCAATTTAATCCAAATCAATATCTTAATTCAACCAGTAAACAACCTTCCTTTAAGCAAAGCATACCCCTGTGCCATGTACAGACGGTCTGCTGGGACCTGCAAGGTGTCTCACCTGCGGGACAGCAGCTGCAGCCGCCTGGTTGCAACAACATTTAATCAACATAAACAAACAATATAAAAGTAAAATAATTACAACAAATAGAATTAAACCTTCCACCAATGAAGTTTCTATTGAACCTAGCCATTCAATGGCTCCGCTCCACAAAGTGAATGATGGGGGTTGCTTAAGTTTTTCTACCTCCTTTTGGATATGCTCCGCAAAGTGGGTCATTTCTTCAGAGCTATCTGGGATATATGTGCAACACTCAGTTCCGAGTAGGGCGCAAGTACCTCCCTTTTCAGCCAGGGTGTAGTCAAGGGCCAGTCTATTCTGTAGGGCTACTGTGCGGATTGCAACCATTTCTGCATTGATTTTAACTAGAGCCTCTGAAGTATCATTGGCCAGCACCCTCCGGCCCTCCCGATGGGACCTGGGATGACCAGACTCCCACCACCGCTGAAGGGCAGCAGGGAGATCCTGCAGCCCTCAAAAGAGGACAGGGAAACCACACATTCCGGTGGCTCTGCCCACCACTAAGCAACGGCAAAGGCCATGAGACACATCCAGGTGAGCAATCCGAGCCCATCCAGCTGGCAAGGGGGCACAGTCCGGTTGCTCCGGAATGAGCGTCCTCACCCACCTGCACCCCCAGGGGCAAGACTGTAATACCACGTACGTACCTTACCTGTAATATGTACTTGTTCCACCACTGCTCAACACAAAACAGTGATAAAACTAATCCTATCAGTCATTCTCTGTACAAGTACGCCAATGCAGATGTCAAGCCCCACATAGTCTATGTATGGGGGGGGTGGAAATGGATGTATGTAGTCATGGACATGCATGGATCACACCCAGAACCCACACTAACCCTCACCACAACCTCCAACCGTCCACTGCTGACCATTTCCCAATGTCGTGGCAATAAGGACTTGGGGGTCTACAGGGAGAGAGCCATTCCCAAGCACAGACAAAGTGCAAGGGCTTTGGGCACTCAAGTTGAGGGCCAGAGCACACAGTGCAAAAGCCAGTGGCACAAGACTTAGGGGGGAGTGATGTTGTCTATGCATAATGTATGTACTGTAACATTAGACCACTGAATGTATCTTCACACTGTATACATCATACCTGTACCACCAGAGGGTGCTACTGGTGGAGATCTAAGGGTCACCTGCACACTGCAGGTAACCAAGTATAAAATGGAGCTCACCTCATTGCATCCTCACTCAGGGGAGCTACAATAAATGGACTAAGGTCACAACAGTTCAAGTACAATACCTTACCTTGTGGAGTCATTACTAGAGTGCTTACATATATAACAGTTAGTATACATGGTTTACATACATGACTCTTTCTTTCTTACTTTCTTTCTCTCTCTCAGTGTTACACTGAGCCGCATAAGTAGAAATTAGCGCAGCTGACCAAAAGCGTCATCAAAGAGGTATGTTTTAAGGACCGTCTTAAAGGAGGAAAGAGAGGTAGTGAGGCAGAGAGGTTTAGGCAGGGAGTTCCAGAGCTTGGGGCCCAGGCAACAGAATGCACGGCCACCAATGGTTGAGTGATTATAATCAGGGATGCTCAAGAGGGTCGAATTAGAGGAGCACAGACATCTTGGGCGGTTGTTGGGCTGGAGGAGATTACAGCGATAGGGAGGGGGGAGGCCATGGAGGGGTTTGAAAATAAGGATGAGAATTTTGAAATCGAGGCATTGCTTAACCAGAAGGTAATGTAGGTCAGCGAGCACAGGGGTGATGGGTGAGCATGACGGTGCGAGTTAGGACACAGGTAGTCGAGTTTTGGATCACCTCTAGTTTACGTCGGGTAGAATATGGGAGGCCATCCAGGAGTGCATTGGAATAGTCAAGGCTAGAGGTAACAAAGGCATGGATGAGGGTTTCAGCAGCAGATGAGCTGAGGCAAGGATGGAGATGGGTGATGTTATGGAGGTGGAAATAGGCGGTTTTAGTTATGCTACTGATATGTGGTCAAAAGCTCATTTCTGGGTCAAATATGACACCAAGGTTGCGAACAGTGGTTCAGCCTCAGACAGAAGTTGGGGAGAGGGATGGGGTCAGTGGCTAGGGGACGGAGTTTGTGGTGGGGACGAAAAGCAATGGCTTTGGTCTTCCCAATGTTCAATTGGAGAAAGTTTCTGCTCATCCAGAACTGGATGTCGGACAAGCAGTCTGACAATTTAGAGGCCGTGGAGGGGTCGAGTGAAGTGGTAGTGAGGTAGAGCTGGGTGTCATCAGCGTACATGTGGAAACTGACGCTGTATTTCCGGATGATGTCGCCAAAGGGGCAACATGCAGATGAGAAATAGGAGGGGGCCAAGGATAGATCCTTGGGGGACACCAGAGGTAACGATGCGGGAGTGGGAATAGAAGCCGTTGCAGGTGATTCTCTGGCTACGATTAGATCGATAAGAATGGAACCAGGCGAGTGCAGTCCCACCCAGCTGGACGACGGTGGAGAGTGTTGGTGAAGGATAGAGTGGTCAACCATGTCAAAGGCTGCAGACAGGTCCAGAAGGAGGTAATTATAAACACCAAAGAGCATTAACTGATCCGCAGATATGCTTACACACTTTAAAACGATGCTGATTTTACACAGATTCCAATGGGGCAATCAAATTCACTACTCAATAGGTTGCCTCATCAAAAAAAACAAGGATGGTTGTCCGGAATTCTTCATTGCAAAATATTATCGTATTACTTGAAATAAGGAGTGGCAGTTTTGAAATGAGGAAGTTTTGGTAGTCTGGCAACAACCTACCAGGAATTCTATCCACTAATATTTTTAACTATAGCTGTTGTGTTGCCATGATCTAATTTGTTTGCAGTCTACAATGGGCCAAGGAAGAAGCTGGGCAGAGGTTAGGGGCTTTCCAACAGAGGGAAATAGGCAGCAATGAGTCACCCAGCTGGCCCTGACACACCTCCTCGTACCTCGATACAGAGAGCATTGTCAGAGCTTTGCAAGTCATGTTTGAGTGTCAATAATTCTGACCGGTCTGGCAACCCAAAGGGAGGAATGGAAAGAGATACAATGGGAAATAACGACTGGAAATCTTAAAATAAGGAGAGTGGAGTGCAACAAATGCAATGAAAAGATAAGAGAAGTATAATTGATAGGACAAGTTAATTGATGAGATTTCCAATTGACTCAACTTTTATACAAGTTCATTTTCGATTTTGAAGATCCCTGGAACAAATCGCAGATCCCGCATTGGACTCATCGGCCACCTTAGGGCTCATGTTAGTGTGGAAGCAAGTCATCCTCGACTCCGAGGGACTGCCAAAGAGAGAATCTCACTCAGCGTCATACATATTTTGGGCCAAAATCTCGTGAATCATTTTCAGTATTGGGAGGTTGGGCCATTCTCTTTATTTTTCCTTCTTCTGCGATGCCCTGAAGCCATTGTGAAATGAATGGCGTGCTTTGAGCTGTCCTTCCCCATTCCTCGGTCCTCATGTGTTTGTGAGTGGGAGGGCATGATAATTACATGCATCCTGTTTTGAGCAGTGGTGGTAAATTAGCTTCATCACAGTGACACAGTGATTTATTTTGAAATATGAGTGGATTAATTTCCTTGTACGCTGTTCACAAACGAGGCACAATTCCAAAAGTGATTAATTACAAAATGGTCACTCCTTATTTCCAGTAATAAGATTCTTTTTGGCAATGAAGAGTCTTGATGAATCTAGCCCCGGGTCTTTGTGAGGAAGTCAACCGATCGTGTGTTGAAAGTAAAACAAAAAATGTTGGAAAACTCAGCAGGTCAGTTTCTGTGGAGCAGAACAGATAGGTTAATGTTTCAGGTATGGACCCTTGGCTAGAACTGGAAGAGTTTACAGATGAACAGAACACAGGGAAGGAGGGAAGGGAAACATTAACACACGTGCACACACACAAATATGAACACGCACAACAACTTACAACAACAACTTGTATTTATATAGCACCTTTAGGAGTATTATGAGATTTAAAAAATTGACTCCGAGCCGCATAAGTAGAAATTAGCGCAGGTCAATTAGCTCTTCTTGGTCAAAGAGGTATGTTTTGAGGAGCGTCTTGAAGGAGGAAAAAGAGGTAGAGAGGCGGAGAGGTTTAGGCAGGGAGTTCCAGAGTTTGGGGCCCAGGCAGCAGAAGGCATTATAATCAGGGATGCTTAGGAGGGCAGAATTAGAGGAGCGCAGACATCTCGGGGGGTTGTGGGGCTGGAGGAGATTACAGAGATAGGGAGGGGCGAGGCCATGGAAGGATTTAAAACTAAGGATGAGAATTTTGAAATCGAGGCGTTGCTTAACCGGGAGGCAATGTAAATCAGCTAACCCAGGGGTGAGCGGGCAGCCGAGTTTTGGATCACCTCTAGTTTACGTAGGGTAGAATGTGGGAGACCAGCCAGGAGTGCATTGGAATAGTTAAGTCTAGAGGTAACAAAGACATGGATGAGGGTATCAGTCTCAGAAGAAATGGAATGATCTGTAAAGTACTTAAATGGAAAACAGGAGATGGTTAAATGGCTGAAGTGATACTAGCACAAGAAGCTTAATGAGCGAAATTAAAGGCATATATAAGAAACAGAATTCACCCCTTCCTCATTCCCCATCCCCCATTCCCCATTACCCCTTCCCCCATTCCCCAACCCCCCCATTCCCCCACCCCCCATTCCCATTCCTAGCTGTGGTTGTTTGACATCGATCAATGACGCTCCAGGACGTCACTAGAGGAGTTCCTCAGGGCAGCATCCTTGGCCTAACCATCTCCAGCTGTATCATCAATGATGAGAAGTGGGATTGTTTGCTGAAGATTCTAAGGTGTTCAGCTCCATTTACATCTCCTCCGATAATGGAGCAGCCCACGTCAACTCATAGCAGGACCTGGATGATAGCCAGGCTTGGGTTGACAAGTGTTACATAATATTCATACTACATAAGTGCTAATGACCAACTCATAAGAACATAAGAAATAGGAGCAGGAGTAGGCCATATGGCCCCTCGAGCCTGCTCCGCCATTTAATACGATCATGGCTGATCTGATCATGGACTCAGGTCCACTTCCCCGCCCGCTCCCCATAACCCCTTATCCCCTTATCAGTTAAGAAACTGTCTATTTCTGTCTTAAATTTGTTCAACGACCCAGCTTTCACAGCTCTCTGAGGCAGCGAATTCCTCAGATTTACAACCCTCTGAGAGAAGAAATTTCTCCTCATCTCAGTTTTAAATGGGTGGCCCCTTATTCTAAGATTATAGCCTCTAGATCTAGTCTCCCCCATCAGTGGAAACATTCTCTCTGCATCCACCTTGTCAAGCCCCCTCATAATCTTATACGTTTCTATAAGATCACCTCTCATTCGTCTGAATTCCAATGAGTAGAGGCCCAACCTCCTCAACCTTTCCTCATAAGTCAACCCCCTCATCTCCGGAATCAACCTAGTGAACCTTCTCTGAACTACCTCCAAAGCAAGTATACCCTTTCGTAAATATGGAAACCAAAACTGCACGCAGTATTCCAGGTGTGGCCTCACCAATACCCTGTATAGCAGTAGCAAGACTTCCCTGCTTTTATACTCCATCCCCTTTGCAATAAAGGCCAAGATTCCATTGGCCTTCCTGATCACTTACTCTACCTGCATACTATCCTTTTGTGTTTCATGCACAAGTACCCCCAGGTCCCACTATACTGCAGCATTTTGCAGTTCTTCTCCATTTAAATAATAACTTGCTCTTTGATTTTTTTCTGCCAAAGTGCATAACCTCATACTTTGTAACATTATACTCCATCTGCCAAATTTTTGCCCACTCACTTAGCCTGTCTATGTCCTTTTGCAGATTTTTTGTGTCCTCCTCACATATTGCTTTTCCTCCCATCTTTGTAACTCCAACAAAAATTGGCCACCGCCTCTCTCTCTGGCCTTGAAGAACATCACTATTGCTGAGTTCCCCCACTTTCAGTATCCTGGGTGTCACCATTGTCCAGAAGCTAAACTGGACCAGCAATATCAACATTGAGGCCATGAGAGCAGGACAGAGGCTGGGTACTATATGATGAGTGGCTCACCTCCTGACCCCTTAAAGCCTCTTCATCGACAAGGCTCAAGTCAGGAGTGTGGCAGAATATCATCTCTCACCCAGACGGATGTAACTGCAACAATGCTCAAGAAGCTTAACACCATCCAGGATAAAATCATCTACTTGATCAACTATCCCACCACTGGACTATTTCACCACTGGTGCACTGTGGCTGCAGTGTGTATGATCTATGGGATGCACTACAGAAACTTAATTCTAATATCGGGGTGATGCCCGAGGACTGGAGGGTTGCAAATATTACACCCCTTTTTAAAAAAATAGGTGAGTGGGATAAACCCAGCAACTACAGGCCAGTTAGCCTAACATTACTTTTAGAGACAATAATCTAGGATAAAATTAATTGGCATTTGGAAAAGTATGGGCTAATGAGTGAAAGCCAGCATGATTTTGTTAAAGGCAAATTGTGTTTGACTAACTTGATCGAGTTCTTTGATGAAGTAATGGAGAGGGTGGATGAGGGCAGTGTGGTTGATGTATATATGGACTTTCAAAAGGCGTTTGACAAAGTGTCACATAAGAACATAAGAAATAGGAGCAGGAGTAGGCCATACGGCCCCTCGAGCCTGCTCGGCCATTCAATACGATCATGGCTGATCTGATCATGGACTCAGCTCCACTTCCTCGCCCGTTCCCCATAACCCCTTATTCCCTTATCGATTAAGAAACCATCCATTTCTGTCTTAAATTTATTCAATGTCCCAGCTTCCACAGCTCTCTGAGGCAGCGAATTCCACAGATTCACAACCCTCTGAGAGAAGAAATAATAGACTTGTTAGCAACATTAAAGCCCATGGGATTAAAGGTGCAGTGACTGCTTGGATACAAAATTGGTGAAGGGACAGAAATCAGAGAGTAGTGGTGAACGGTTGAATTTCGGACTGGTGTTCAGAGTGGTGTTCACCAGGGTTCGGTATTATGACCACTGCTGGCCTGGCCTGGGCGATACAGACCATAATTTCAAAGTCTGCAGATGATATGAAACTCAGGAGGACATAGACAGACTGATGAAATAGGCAGACACATGGTGGATGAAAGTTAACGCAGAAAATTGTGAAGCGATACATTTTGTTAGGAAGAATGAGGAGAGGCAATATAAACTAAATTGTACAATTTTAAAGGGAATGCAAGAACAGAGAGACCTGGGGGTGCATGTACACAAATCTTTGAAGGGGGCAGGACAAGTTGTGAAGGGTGTTAAAAAGCATATGGGATCCTTGGCTTTATTAATAGAGGAATAGAGTACAAAAGCAAGGAAGCTTTACTAAACCTTTACAAAACACAGGCTAGGCCTCAGCTGGAGTATTGTGTCCAATTCTGGGCACCACGCTTTAGGAAGGATGTCAAGGCCCTGGAGAGGGCGCAGAGGAGATTTACTAGGATGGTACTAGGGATGAGGGACTTCAGTTACATGGCGAGACTGGAGAAGCTGGGCTTGTTTTCTTTACAGCAGAGAAGGTTAAAAGCAGATTTGATAGAGGTCTTCAAAATCATAAAGGGTTTTGATAGAATAAATAATGCAAAACTGTTTCCAGTGGCAGAAAGTCGGTAACCAGAGGACGCAGAGTTAAGGTGATTGGCTCAAGAATTAGAGGCGTCAGGATCAAATATTTTTTTACGCAGCGAGTTGATATGATCTGGAATGCACGGCCTGAAAGGGTGGTGGAAGCAGATTCAATAGTAACTTTCAAAAGAGAATTGGATAAGTACAGGGCTATGGGGAAAGAGAAGGGGAGTGGGACTAATTGGATTGCTCTACCAAAGAGCCGGCACAGGCACGATGGGCTGAATGGCCTCCTTCTGTGCTGGATCATCCTATGATTCTATGAAATCCAATAAAAACTTCAGGAAAAACCTCTTTAAACAAAGAGTGGTTAGAATGTGGGACTTGCTACCACATGGAGTAGTTGAGGTGGATAGCATTGATGTATTTAAGGAGAAGCTAAGTAAGTATATGAGGGATAAAAACAGAAGATGCTGGATTTACTCAGCAGGTCAGGCAGCATCTGTGGAGGGAGATGAAGGGTCATCGGCCCGAAACGTTAATTCTGTTTCTCTCTCCATAGATGCTGCCTGACCCGCTGAGATTTCCAGCATTTTCTGTTTTTGTTTCAGATTTCCAGCATCCGCAGTATTTTACTTTTGTATAAGTACATGAGGGAGATAGGATTAGAAGGATATGTTGATAGAATTAGATGAAGTAGGGTGGGAGGAGGTTATGGGAGCAGCGCAGGAAGATGTAATTAGAGAGGTAGGAGGTTGGCATGGAGCATAAACCCGTGGACCTGTTGGGCTGAATGTCCTGTTTCTGTGCTGTAAATACTGTGTAACTTGCCAAGCTCGCTTCGGCAGCACCACCCAGTCCAATGAGAAGGGCAAGAGCCACAAGAACATGGGAACAGCATCACCTCATGGTCCCCCTCCAAGTCACAAACCACCCTGACCTGGATATATATATCGCCATTCTTCCATCGTTGCAGGGTCAATATCCTGGAATGCCCCACCATCATGGGAGCACCGTCAGTGCCAGGAGTGCAGTGGTTCAAGGAGAAGGCTCACATCCACCTTCTCAGAACAATTAAGGCTGCAGCTCTGCCAATGTCTCCCATGTCCTGCGAACCATGTAAAAGCTCTGACCACAGGAAATCAAGCAGAGTCTGGGGGCTGCCTCCATGGGGCAGTCGGGAGTTCTGACCATCTGCAATTGTGCGGTTGGGACCAAGAGTAAAATCAGCCCCTTTGTGCTTAGCAGGGGTTGGTTGCTTTTTAAATAGTCTGGGAGTTATAATCCTGGGGAGTGTGCAATTTGAACTGGTTGCCTCCAAAAATGAATAAATAACTACAAAATAAATAAGTCATATTTACAAAGCAATTATTCGACCTCTGTGGAACATGTGAGTTTAAAGGGAACGTTTTATTATCCCAGGGGGTTGTTATGTACCATTAGAACCTGCTTCAAATGAAACAAGACCAGCAGAAGCGAGTTATACTGCTGTCTGCAGGTTACTCTCTGGCCAGAGATAATATTTAGCGTGCCGCCTGCGGGTGCTTGCAACCCTGCTCAGAAATGCACCCAGTGGCACCCACAATGCTGGTGAAAAAAATTGAATGCCAGCAGAGAGATGGCACAGCAGTCTCAGCAGGGGAGTTCACCCGGGTCGTCCTGCCCAATATTTATCCCTCGACCAACATCACTAAAGCAGATCATTATCACATCTGGTCAGTATCACACTGCTGTTTGTGGGAGCTTGCGGTGTGCAAATTGACTTCTGTGTTTCCGACATTACAACAGTCACCACACTTCATAAAGTACATCATCGGGTGTTAAGTGCTTTGGGATGTGCCAAGGTCATGAAAGGCGCTATATAAATGCAAATTCTTTCTTTTTTTCTTTAAAACGTTCTCTGCTGGTCATTGTTACTGCAAGGCACTGCTTCAGCAGAGAGATTAAAACACAGAGAAAGCAAAGGAAATGAGAGAGAGAGAGGCAGGAAAGGACAAAAGAATAAAGGGGAGAGAGTTTTTGATTCTTAATGGGGAAGCATCTGGTCTTTATGTTCCTTTGATGACACTGCTGAGATTCAGAGTGGATCGTGGAACCATTCACAGGCCTCACGCTCTAAAATGCTGGAAAATTCATCAAATAAAATGCCAGAAATCTAACTTTTTTAAGCGGCTGTCTCACATCCCAACAGATAATTAAACTGTCGGGTATTTTTCTGCAAACACCAATGTGATAATGACCAGATAACCTGTTTTACTGATAATTATTGGCCAGGACAAAGGGGAGAACTCCCCTGCTCTTCTTCGAAATAATGCCAAGGGATCAGTTACGTGCATCTGAGTCATTTGAAAGACATCATCTCCAACAGTGCGGCACACCCTCAACACTGCACAAGTGTCAGTCCAGCTTTTGTGCTCCAGAAGAAGAAGAACAATGTAACTAGTAGAGTGGACAAGGGAGAACCAGTGGATGTGGTGTATTTGGACTTTCAAAAGACTTTTGTCAAAATCTCACACAAGAGATTGGTGTGCAAAATCAAAGCACATGGTATTGGGGGTAATGTACTGACGTGGATAGAGAACTGGTTGGCAGACAGGAAGCAGAGAGTCGGGATAAATGGGTCCTTTCAGAATGGCAGACAGTGACTAGTGGAGTGCCGCAGGGCTCAGTGCTGAGACCCCAGCTATTTACAATATACATTAATGATTTAGATGAAGGAATTAAGTGTAATATCTCCAAGTTTGCAGATAACACTAAACTGGGTGGCGGTGTGAGCTGTGAGGAGGACGCTAAGAGGCTGCAGGGTGGCTTGGACAGGTTAGGTGAGTGGGCAAATGCATGGCAAATGTGAGGTTATCCACTTTGGGGGCAAAAACACGAAGGCAGAATATTATCTGAATGGCGGCAGATTAGGAAAAGGGGAGGTGCAACGAGACCTGGATGTCATGGTTCATCAGTCATTGAAAGTTGGCATGCAGGTACAACAGGCGGTGAAGAAGGCAAATGGTATGTTGGCCTTCATAGCTAGGGGATTTGAGTATAGGAGCAGGGAGGTCTTACTGCAGTTGTACAGGGCCTTGGTGAGGCCTCACCTGGAATATTGTGTTCAGTTTTGGTCTCCTAATCTAAGGAAGGACATTCTTGCTATTGAGGGAGTGCAGCGAAGGTTCACCAGACTGATTCCCGGGATGGCTGGACTGACATATGAGGAGAGACTGGATCAACTGGGCCTTAATGCACTGGAGTTTAGAAGGATGAAAGGGGATCTCATAGAAACTGATAAGATTCTGACGGGACTGGACAGGTTAGATGCGGGAAGAATGTTCCTGATGTTGGGGAAGGTCAGAACCAGGGGACACAGTCTTAGGATAAGGGATAGGCCATTTAGGACTCAGATGAGGAGAAACTTCTTCACTCAGAGTGTTGTTAACCTGTGGAATTCCCAACTGCAGAGAGTTGTTGATGCCAGTTCATTGGATATATTCAAGAGGGAATTAGATATGGCCCTTACGGCTAAGGGGATCAAGGGGTATGGAGAGAAAGCAGGAAAGGGGTACTGAGGGAATGATCAGCCATTGAATGGTGGTGCAGGCTCGAAGGGCCGAATGGCCTACTCCTGCATCTATTTTTCTATGTTTCTATGTACCTATGTCACTTGCATTTATCTAGTACCATTGACGTAGTAAAACGTCCCAAGTCACTTCACAGGAGCATTATCATACAAAATTTGCCAATGAGATTTTAAGGAGCATCTTAAAGGAGGAGAGAGAGGGAGAGAGGCGAACAGATTTAGGGAGGGAGTTCGCAAACTTGGGCCAAGGCAGCTGAAACCACGGCCGCCAATACTGGAAGGTTTAAAATCGGGGATGCACAAGAGGCCAGAATTTGAGGAGTGCAGAGACCTCGGAGGGTTGTAGGGCAGGAGGAGATTACAGAGATAGAGAGGGATGAGGCCGTGGAGGAATTTGAAAACCACAATAATAAGAATTTTAAAATTGAGGCGTCGCTGGACCGGGAGCCAATGTAGGTCAGCGAGCACAGGGGGTGATGGGTAAACAAGACTTGGTGTGAGTTAAGATATGTGCCGCAGCATTTTTGATGAGCTCAAGTTTATGTAGGATGGAAAATGGGAGGCCAGAGAGGAGAGCATTGGAAGAGTCAAGTCCAGAGGTAACAGACGAGGGTTTCAGCAGCAGATGAGCTGAGGCAGGGGCAGAGTCAGGCGATGTTACGGAGGTTGAAGTAGGTGGTCTAGGTGATGGAGCGGATTTGTAGTTGGAAGCTCGTCTCGGGGTCAAGTATGACACTAAGGTTGCGAATGGTCCGGTTCAGCTTCAGACAGTTGCTAGGGAAAGGGATGGAGTCGGTGGCTAGGGAACGGTTTTGTGTCAGGGACCAAAGAAAATGGCTTTGTCTTCCCAATATTTATTTGGAGGAAATTTTCTGTTCATCTTATTCTGGATGTCAGACAAGCGGGGTGACAAATCTGCTACAGTGGAGGAGTCTAGAGATTGGGACTTGAACCCACAACTTTCTCACTCAGAGGTCTGACTGCTATCCACTGAGCCACGGCCAACATCTAAATTTACATGGACAATAATTATTGCTGACTAAGAGATAGGAGGAAATCTTATTGTTCAGGGTAAATACACAAAAACAAATATGATAATACATACAATCAGGGATAAAAAGGTGCTTATCAGAGATAAGTTACTAGTAACACAATGGGTATCAGAAATGAGCCATTGGCATATATAGCCAACGTGAATATTGACATTGGTCGCACGCCATTGTAGCAATAATGCATCGTGCCGTCAAATGGAAGGCAGCAGGTTTGATCCATTCTGTCTCCCCACCCGACTCCTCAGGTTCTGATTTCAACCATGCTGTGTGGTGAAGACACTTGTAGAACCGAATCAATTTTCACTGGAGAAAATAGAAAAGAAAGAAGAATGATTCGCATTTATACAACGCCTTTCATTACCTCAGGACGTCCCAAAGCACTTTACAGCCAATTAAGTACTTTTGAAGTGTAGCCACTGACGTAATATAGGAAAGGCTGAAAGTCGACTAGATTCAGATCTTTAAAAAGGCGAAGGGTGTGGTAATGTAAATGTAAACCGATTGTTTAACTTGGAATGTGTAGTGAATTAACAAGGTGTGAGCGAGCTATGATTGTTAGATTTCTGCTCATTGACTGAGCCATTGAAAAATCTAGTCCATGTGCAACCAATTCACAGTAAATCTTTGTCAATACTCTCATTTCATGAGCGGCATAAATATCTATTTATGAATGGGATTGAACTATCTAAAGATAAAGGCAGTGATTGATGACCTAATTCTGTATGGAGCAGCATAGGACCAAGGATGTCATCTGAGAAACGCAACTAGTCAGATTGAACAGTGTGGGCTGTGAGATTCAATGAGTAACCTGGCGGGTGTCCCCAATGATACAGAGCTAAAGTCTCTGGGGCGGATTTTAATTCCGAGCGGGTTTCCGGCAAGTTGATTTCTCACCTGACAGTGGCAGCGGGAGGTCATGGTGATTTTAACCACCGGGCATCATTTAAATGTCGTCGGTCCACTTCCTGCCCACGACGGGCATGCAGGTGGTGCAGAGCATCTGGCCGCAGGCGAAGATCGGGTGGGTCATGGCTGCCCACCTGCCATGACACAGCGATCAATGTCCATCAATGAGTCTACAACAGACCCAGACATGGGGTGAGGAAAACCCCCAGTGGGGGAGGGCTTTGGGAACCACAGGTCCACAATCACCTGTTCCTCCCAAGCTCGCTGCACTCGCCACACGGCATGTCTCAAATTACTCATCGCAAAATATTATTTTAACATAAGAAATAGGAGCAGGAGTAGGCCATTTTGTCCCTCAAGCCTGCTCCGCCATTCAATAAGTTAATGGCTGATCCAATCATGGACTCAACTCCATTTCCCAGCCCGCTCCCCATAACCCTTGACTCCCTTATTGCTCAAAAATCTGTCTATCTCCACCTTAAATATATTCAATGACCCAGCCTCCACAGCTCTCTGGGGCAGAGAATTCCATAGATTCATGACCCTCTGAGAAGAAATTCCTCCTCATCTCAGTTTTAAATGGGCGATCCCTTATTCTGAAAGAAATCTATTTAATTTGCATTTAAGTGAATCAATACTATCGGCTTCCATTAGGGAATAGTGGACCTCTGGGATAGGCTTGTGCACAATGGTCCCACTAATTGTTTTTGTGCGTGACTCTTTTAAATTTGCTGCATGGTATCTTTCAGCGGCAACAGCTTGTGAGCAGCTTGCGCGGGACCCCCCCACCTCAATGAATATGGCCCATGCACTCTTGGGGGAATATTGCTGCTGTGGTGAACACTGTTTTATTGTATACCTTCAAGAGAGAGCTGAAAATATTTCTGGGTAGGGTGGATGTGACCAGTTTTGGTTGCCCTACCTAAGGAAAGAGATACTTGCCTTAAAGGCAGTGCAACAAAGGTTCACTAGATTGATTCCTGGGATGAGGAGAGATTGAGTAGATTGGGCCTCTACTCTCTGGAGTTTACAAGAATGAGAAGTAATCTCCTTGAAGTGATCTCATTGAAACATGTAAGATTCTGAGGGGAATTGACAAGAGTCTAGAACTAGGGGGCCATAGTCTCAGGATATAGGGTCAGCCATTTAGGACTGGAATGAGTAGAAATTGCTTCGCTCAGAGGGTTGTGAATGTTTGGTATTCTCTACTCCAGAGGGATATAGATGCTCAGTCATTATGTATATTCAAGAATGGGAGCAATAGATTTTTGGACTCTAAGGGAATCAAGGAATACGGGATTGGGCAGGAAAGTGGAGTTGAGGTTGAAGATCAGCCATGATCTTACTGAATGGCGGAGCAGGCTCAAAGGGCCCATATGGCCTACTGCTGCTCCTAATTATTATGTTCTTAGGTAAATTACCTCATAAAAGAGGTAGATATCCCGTGACGTAAATCAGGGGCAGGGTGGTTAGTTTCAATCGCCTGAGGGAGTCGGAGAGGAATTTTCCAGTTTTTCTTCCTCTAAAATATTTGGTTTCTTTAAACTTGTTTTTTCACCTCTGGGTGGGTGGGGTGTGTATGTACTGTGATGTACTCTACGCCTTTTTCCCTGCAAGAATCTGAAATTCCTCATTTCATAATCTATCTTCCCTCTCTTTATCATTTTTTTAGTCGTTCTTCGCTGGCTTTTAAGAGGTTCCCAATCCTCTGACCTCTCACTAATCTTGGGCACATTGTATGCCCTTGTTTTCAATTTGCTACCATCCCTTATTTCCTTAGTTAGCCATGAATGGTCATCCTTTCTCTTACAGTCTTTCCTTCTCATTGGGATATATTTTTGTTGAGAGTTATGAAATATCTCCTTAAATGTCTGCCACTGCTCATCAACCATCCCATACTTTAATCTATTTTCCTAGTCCACTTTAGCCAACTCTGCCCTCATACCTTTATAGTCTCCTTTATTTAAGCTTATGGTTGAATAGCTAGGTCCTTCATTGAAACACCTGTGAACTCATCCCTTTTTGGCATGGAAACAGTCATCCTTGTTTCGAGGGACAACCTATGATGTGATGTGAGTGTGAAGCTTGCAGCAGTGGTACGCGTGTGAGGGTGAGGTGAAGCTACGAGTGTGAGGTATGAGTCCTATTTGTTAGAAATTGTTGATAGGTGAGTGATGGGGGTGTGACGCATTGAACAGTGTGTGAGGCCAGTGGTGGGGTACAGAACTTGAAGATGCATTCACTGACCTTGGCTATTCATGTGAGGTCATTGAACTTCTTGCTGCACTGCATCCAGATCCTCGGAGCTTGACTTCTGGCATTGACAGCCATGGCTATCTGCTCCCATTGTCTCTCTTCAGAGTTTGTTTGGAGTGCTTCCTTGGCCTTGTGGCTAGAGGACCTCTCTCCTCATGTCCACCTCCTCTACCAGGAACCTTGGAGTTCGCTCTCTCTCCTGTTGTGCCATTAGTCACTCTCCTTGCAGGTCAGATTCCCTTTCCCAGCCACTTCCAGCAGCTGTTCCAGCCAATGAAGTACTTTTGGAGTGTAGTCACTGTTGTACTGTGGGAAACACGGCAGCCAGCTTGAGCATTGCAAGCTCCCACAATCAGCAATGTGATAATGACCAGATAATCTGTTTTTTTGTTATGTTGATTGAGGGATAAATATTGGCCCGAACAATGAGGATAACTCCCCTGCTCTTCTTTGAAATAGTTCCATGGGATCTTTTATGTCCATCTGGGAGGGCAGACGGAGCCTCAATTTAACATCTCATCCAAAAGACAGCACTTCCGGCAGTGCAGCAATCCCTCAGCATTGCACTGGAGTGTCAGCCTAGATTTATGTACTCAAGTTCCATGGAGTGGGGCTTGAACGCACATCCTTCTGACTCAGAGGGGAGTGTCCTACCCACTGAGCCACAGCTGACAAAAGGTGCAAGTTGCCTTCAATTGATTCAGGCTAGTTTTAAGTGGTGCAGACTAGCTTTAAGTGGTGCTAACTTGGGCCACCTGCTGTGGTATGTTGCAACTCAACAGCATGTTTAGCCCTGGGCTGCACGCAGCCATTATTTAAATTAGCAGGCAGCATGAAGTTTGCATGCTGCCTGCATCAGAAGTAATGGTTATCATACATCTCAATCCCCCGCCCATTTTCAGAGGCTATAGAATGTAGCCCTCCTAGTCTTTTCAGTTGAGGGGTGTCTTATATTTGGCCTTCAGCTTGGTTCTTCCATTTTTTTAAAAAGCAACCAAAAGATAATTTTAAAAATAGACAAAATATAACTTTATAAAAACAAACTAATTCCAGATCTTTGCAGAATCAAAATTTTGTATGCCAATTTCATTGCGCTTTATCCCATCGTGCTCTATGCAGCCCTGATTGTTATGTCAATAAGAAGTCTGACATAGCATTAAAGACATTTTTGGCAGTCAACAAATAGGAATTATGCAAGAGGCCAATTTCATGAATCGCAGCTGAATACGAAAGGTTATAGGTCAGTGAGTGTCAATGGTGAAGAGTGGTGTTGCTTGTGCCAATTTGCCGCTCGACTTCCAACTTTGACGTACAGCTAATCCAACTGGCCAGCTGCCTAAACATACCAACCAGCTGAAGCTGGCAAACAAGCCAGTAATTGTCATCCTGAGCTTCTCGGATGGATTTTACATCTTTATCTGCAAGGGGATGATGAGTTGCATGACCTGATTTTAAGGTGGCAACTGTGGCTCAGATGCGGCCGTGTGTGTTCTCCGTTTTGGAAGGCAGTCTGAAATGCATGTTAGCGAGACAAGGCCGATTGTAAGCTGGCAAAATGTTGCTTTTTATGTCGAATACATGAATAAACAGAATACAGTTTTCCACTGAGGTACATTTATTTCCTTTCTGACCATCCTAGCATAAAATAACAACCCTAGCAACTGTGCTGCTGTTGTGGGCTAACTTCATTAACCAGTTAGCAGTCCCTGGTCAAATTGGTACTAATTTTTAATGATACGCCATACGTGTTCATACCTCAGCCTAGGGTTTCTGACTCTGACTGATTAGTGAGATATTGCACAGTTCGAGAGTGACTGTCCAGAGAGGGTGATAGAGACAAGCAGAGACAGACAAAGGCTGTCTGACTAATTCCTCAACTCTGAATGACAATGACAGGCTCTGTAAAAGTGCCATTGAAAGTTACACCTTAAACCCCCCTCCTTCCCACCCGGCTTTGTGTGGAAGCTCAAGGTACCTAAACGATCTGTCCAGCTAAACTCTCTGCCTGCCATAATGAACGAAAACCCATATTGGCACCAGGAAGTTCTGAATAACTTCTCATTGTTTCAATGCTGACAAAACAAGCAAAAGTAAATAGTTTGCAAGGATGGCTGCCTGGCATTCCAACCTGAGTAACATTCGCAAGTGGTTTGTGTATCTCTGACAGTTAACGCTTTGTAAGCTGAAACTATTTCATCGCAATATCACAAAAGTATCAGTCAGGATTATGCATTCGAGTCTCTGGAGTGGGGATCAAACCCATAACCTTCTGACTCAGAGGTGAGAGTGCTATCGCTGAGCCAGGGCTAACATAACATAACAGCAACAATTTTTATTTATATAGTGCCTTTAATGTAGTAAAACAACCCAAGGCGCTTCACAGCAGTGTTATAAGACAAACGAGCGACGTGATTGGGGCCCAGGAGAGACGGGGCCCAGAAGAGGCGAGGCCCAGGGGCAGCACAGGCCAGCCCACACTGCGACATATGTGCGCACTAGGTCCGTGCAGCAGAGCAGGCCTCCAGTCGTCCTTTAACTCTTGCCACTGGACCAAGACCTAGCTCTGTCAAGCCCGTGTGGTGGCTGGTGTGCAACGGTCACCACACGTTAAAAAAATCCGTGCACAGGCATCTTCCACCCTACAAGATGTAGTTCAGGACCTGGAATATCAGGTCCTCATCGAAACACCTGTGAACTCATCCCTTTTTGGTGTGGAAGCAAGTCATCCTCGATACGCGGGACCGCCGAAGAGAGAGAAGACAAAACAAATAAATTTGAAACCGAGCCACATAAGAAGAAATTGCAGCAGATGACCAAAAGCTTGGGTAAAGAGGTGGGTTTTGAGGAGCGTCTTAAAGGAGGAAAGAGAGGTAGAGGGGTGGAGAAGTTTACGGGGAGAGTTCCAGAGCTTGGGGCCCAGGCAGCTGAAGGCACGGCCACCGATGGTTGAGCAGTTATAATTAGAGATGCTCAAGAGGGCAGAATTAGAGGACGCAGTCATCTCCTAGATGCTAGGGAGAGGAGACAGTTAGCAGTAGAGAATAGTAGCCGGGGGTTATTGTAGTGGAGTATTTAAAATAAACACAACACCAGGTCTGGGTTTGAAGATTCAAGTAGTCTTTATTTTGCACCAGTGGGGAGACCGCCTGCTGGTTGTCTGTCGCCAGGCTTCTCCGATGATACAAAGTTCCAAGCAACCTTTTATACACTGAATGATGCATGTCAGTCTCATCCACGACCCCCATGCCCCAAAGCCCGCGTGCACAATTGCTGATTGACTAATTCCCTTTCACATCACACAATCATTGGCCTATGTCTCATACCAGATGGAGTTTCTCCAATGTGTTACCTCTGACCCTTTGCCCTGTTTAACTGTCTCTCTGGGCCTTGGGCCTTCTGTGGTTCAGCAGTTTGGCTATTTGTAATTGCCCTCAGGTTACACAGCTTGCAACAGTTAATCATTCTGACATGTTATTTTTAGCGTTATCTCTTCTGCCCGTTAAGCAACTTAGAAAGCTGACCACTACAAAAGCCTATTTAGCTCTTTTTAGTTCCGAGACCCATTCTTAACCCTTTAATTATGGCAGAGCTTGAAAGCCCCACTTTAGACCCCCCTTTTGGTACTTGGCTACTCTGCCCAAGATTACTAAACACATTCTACTTCATCCTGTGTCCCCTGCTCTGTTCTGTGGTGATCAGCCACGTGGTTTGGGGGCTCGGGACGTGACCTATGTCTCAAACTATTTCAGGGTACTCGGCTAACAACTTTCGCTGTTCCATAATTAAAGCTTTTGCTTTCCTTCTCCGTTGCCTCTTTCTGCATGCCGTGCATAACCCAATTCCCTATCCGACAGCTAGCCCTAACTGTATGACCAACAATACGTGAGAGGCTATACGAATTCACGGATGGATATTCACATTTATTCCCCAATTCCATACATGTTCCCACTATTGAGTGTCTTCCAGGGTTTCTTCAATGTCCTTTGAATGCTGAATGGTATCTTCCAAAATTCCATGATACCGATGTATGCTTTTCTCAGTGTCCTTTTTCAATTGCGTCAAATGTTCTTTGAGATGGGGAATGTCTTGCCAACTTGGTATGTTATATTGTTCCATTTCATCATTCCATCTCGGTTGTTTAAAGTGATGATCCCGATGCGTTCCTCTCTTCGTGGGAATAGATATTGATGGCCTATTTTGACTACAGCTTTAGGCATAAAACAGAAATTAGGTTGTGGGATCGCACATATGACATTACCATGCTTGTATTCATTTTCCTTGGTCAATATGCAGTACGGCCCATCATCCCAGGCTGCCACCTCAGTCCCTCTCTGACTAAGGGGGCTGATTTCCAACGCGCAATTAACCGTCTGAGTGAACCCGCACGCTATACGTTGCCCTCCTTCTATGGGGTATGCGCACACTATCACAGCCGAATATTGCGTGCAGCCGTCGATGTGTATCCCTTGGAATGGGTCACTTAGTTTCACAACATAGGGGGGCGTATCATGGACTAAAACCCGGGATGGACCTTGTATCTCGCCTATATTTTGTACTGCCCACAGAGGTTTGGCCTCCACGCCCTCCAGCTGTGGGAATGCGAGGAACATACCTATCAATTTCACTTCTCTGGTAATACCAGTACTTGGGGACAACAGCACTTGTGTTGTCTTGCGAACATCGCAGAGGGTAATACCATCCTCAGTCCATTTGGACAACTGCTCATTACTTATCCAATCGGGTATTTTTCCTTGTTTCATCTGGTTTACATTGCGTCGGATATTCCCCAGTAACCACGTGCCACACATTGCACATATGAGTTCTTTATGCGTTTCTTGGGCTAAGGCATGTAGTCGTGCACTAATCTTATTGATAGTCTGGGCATGGGGCTCGAGGATCTCCTCAACTTGCAGCACTTGTCTGGCGACCTCGTCCCCTGTTTCTGACAACTGAGATGTCAGATCGTTTCCCCTCAGTAACTAAGTCTTGGGCTAAGTCTTGGACCTCTTGGTCTAGACTGGCTATGTCAAAAGTGTTGATGGTTGCCCCCCCCCTGCCACATACCCTGCTCCTGCCGTCTCTAGTACTCCCCTCCTTTTCCTGCTCAACCGCCCTTGGGATCCCTGTAATTGTTTCTCCAACAAATTTTCCCATACTCCCGTGGTGTGCCTATCACATCGCTTAGGTAAAGTTATCCCGCTAATATTGAGGGCAATGTTAACAATTCTGTGGGACACTTCAAAATACCCTACTTTCCTGGTTTGCTTCATCACCAGGCCTCCCTGGGCTCCTTCTGTTACTGCAGGACACGGCAGAGGAGCTGGTGGGGCTGGTCTCTGTCCTCTCTTTATCCGGTACTTTCCATTTCTTTGCTCACACACACCGCTATCATCATACACATCCCGGCGTTGCCGTCGAGGCGTCAAGTCTCGGCATTTAAAGGTCACCATATCTACTTGTAGCGCCTTATTTCGGACGAGCCTGGTGCATAGCCCCCATCGAAATACCAATAGACATATCCCATGGAGTTCCATTTTAGTACCATCCAAAATCATACTTTCCCCGCCCCCACCGGCGGTTGGAACATGATCTCTGTCCCATCTTCAAAGCTTCTGCTGTCCACACATCGCACTTGGAGATCAATCCCGTCATTCACGTACAGGTGCCCATCACAGGCACACCCCTCCAGGTGGCTTGGCCTATAATACAGGGACCAATCCCTGCTGGCGAGAGTGAGGGTGGTGAGAATCATCCATTGGGTTATTGCCATATCGATTAACCTATGGATTAAAGCATACTCTGGTCGTCACCGGGGTTATTATTTCTTCTTATCCTATCCTAACTCTTCCCTTTCTAACCGGTACTGCTGGGATTGATCAGTGATCCAGCGGACCCATATCCTGTCGCTGGAGAGATACCACTAACGATGTCTCCGCAAGATCCTACAAATCCCCTGGGAAGACAGACACATCAGTGTCCTCGACCAGGCCAACATCCCCAGCATTGAAGCACTGACCACACTTGATCAGCTCCGCTGGGCAGGCCACATTGTCTGCCTGCCTGACACAAGACTCCCAAAGCAAGCGCTCTACTTGGAACTCCTACACGGCAAACGAGCCCGAGGTGGGCAGAAGAAACATTACAAGGACACCCTCAAAGCCTCCCTGATGAAGCGCAACATCCCCACTGACATTTGGGAGTCCCTGGCCAAAGACTGCCCTAAGTGGAGGAAGTGCATCCGGGAGGGCGCTGAGCACCTCGAGTCTCATCGCCGAGAGCATGCAGAAAACAAGTGCAGGTAGCGGAAAGAGCGTGTGGCAAACCAGTCCTACCCACCCCTTCCCTCAACGACTATCTGTCCCACCTGTGACAGGGACTGTGGTTCTCGTATTGGACTGTTCAGTCACCTAAGAACTCATGTTAAGAGTGGAAGCAAGTTCTCCTTGATTCCGAGAACATAAGAACATAAGAACATAAGAATTAGGAACAGGAGTAGGCCATCTAGCCCCTCGAACCTGCTCCGCCATTCAAAAATATCATGGCTGATCTGGCCGTGGACTCAGCTCCACTTACCCGCCCGCTCCCCATAACCCTTAATGGTTAAAAATCTATCTATCTGTGATTTGAAAACATTCAATGAGCCAGCCTCAACTGCTTCCTTGGGCAGAGAATTCCACAGATTCACAACCCTCTGGGAGAAGAAATTCCTTCTCAACTCGGTTTTAAATTGGCTCCCCCGTATTTTGAGGCTGTGCCCCCTAGTTCTAGTCTCCCCGACCAGTGGAAACAACCTCTCTGCCTCTATCTTGTCTATCCCTTTCATTATTTTAAATGTTTCTATAAGATCACCCCTCATCCTTCTGAACTCCAACGAGTAAAGACCCAGTCTACTCAATCTATCATCATAAGGTAACCCCCTCATCTCCGGAATCAGCCTAGTGAATCGTCTCTGTACCCCCTCCAAAACTAGTATATCCTTCCTTAAGTAAGGTGACCAAAACTGCACGCAGTACTCCAGGTGCGGCCTCACCAATACCCTGTACAGTTGCAGCAGGACCTCCCTGCTTTTGTTCTCCATCCCTCTCGCAATGAAGGCCGACATTCCATTCGCCTTCCTGATTACCTGCTGCACCTGCAAACGAACTTTTTGGGATTCATGCACAAGGACCCCCAGGTCCCTCTGCACCGCAGCATGTTGTAATTTCTCCCCATTCAAATAATATTCCCTTTTACTGTTTTTTTTCCCAAGGTGGATGACCTCACATTTTCCGACATTGTATTCCATCTGCCAAACCTTAGCCCATTCGCTTAACCTATCTAAATCTCTTTGCAGCCTCTCTGTGTCCTCTACACAACTCGCTTTCCCACTAATGTTGGTGTCATCTGCAAATTTTGTTACACTATACTCTGTCCCCTCTTCCAGGTCATCCATGTATATTGTAAACAGTTGTGGTCCCAGCACCGATCCCTGTGGCACACCACTAACCACCGATTTCCAACCCAAAAAGGACCCATTTATCCCGACTCTCTGCTTTCTGTTAGCCAGCCAATTCTCTATCCATGCTAATACATTTCCTCTGACTCCGCGTACCTTTATCTTCTGCAGTAACCTTTTGTGTGGCACCTTATCGAATGCCTTTTGGAAATCTAAATACACCACATCCATCGCTACACCTCTATCCACCATGCTCGTTATATCCTCAAAGAATTCCAGTAAATTAGTTAAACATGATTTCCCCTTCATGAATCCATGTTGCGTCTGCTTGATTGCACTATTCCTATCTAGATGTCCCGCTATTTCTTCCTTAATGATAGCTTCAAGCATTTTCCCCACTACAGATGTTAAACTAACCGGCCGAAAGTTACCTGCCTTTTGTCTGCCCCCTTTTTTAAACAGGGGCGTTACATTAGCTGCTTTCCAATCCGCTGGTACCTCCCCAGAGTCCAGAGAATTTTGGTAGATTATAACGAATGCATCTGCTATAACTTCTGCCATCTCTTTTAATACCCTGGGATGCATTTCATCAGGACCAGGGGACTTGTCAACCTTGAGTCCCATTAGCCTGTCCAGCACTACCCCCCTAGTGATAGTGATTGTCTCAAGGTCCTCCCTTCCCACATTCCCGTGACCAGCAATTTCTGGCATGGTTTTTGTGTCTTCCACTGTGAAGACCGAAGCAAAATAATTGTTTAAGGTCTCAGCCATTTCCACATTTCCCATTATTAAATCCCCCTTCTCATCTTCTAAGGGACCAACATTTATTTTAGTCACTCTCTTCCGTTTTATATATCAGTAAAAGCTTTTACTATCTGTTTTTATGTTTTGCGCAAGTTTACTTTCGTAATCTATCTTTCCTTTCTTTATTGCTTTCTTAGTCATTCTTTGCTGTCGTTTAAAATTTTCCCAAATCTTCTAGTTTCTCACTAACCTTGGCCACCTTATACGCATTTGATTTGATACTCTCCTTTATTTCCTTGGTTATCCACAGCTGGTCATCCTTTCTCTTACCACCCTTCTTTTTCACTGGAATATATTTTTGTTGAGCACTATGAAAGAGCTTCTTAAAAGTCCTCCACTGTTCCTCAATTGTGCCACCGTTTAGTCTGTGTTCCCAGTCTACTTTAGCCAACTCTGTCCTCATCCCACTGTAGTCCCCTTTGTTTAAGCATAGTACGCTCGTTTGAGACACTACTTCCTCACCCTCAATCTGTACTACAAATTCAACCATACTGTGATCACTCATTCCGAGAGGATCTTTTACTCGGAGATCGTTTATTATTCCTGTCTCATTACACAGGACCAGATCTAAGATAGCTTGCTCCCTTGTAGGTTCCGTAACATACTGTTCTAAGAAACAATCCCGTATGCATTCTATGAATTCCTCCTCCAGGCTACCCCGTGCGATTTGATTTGACCAATCAATATGTAGGTTAAAATCCCCCATGATTACTGCCGTTCCTTTTTCACATGCCTTTATTATTCCCTTGATTATTGTCCGCCCCACCATGAAGTTATTATTTGGAGGCCTATAAACTACGCCCACCAGTGACTTTTTCGCCTTACTATCTCTAATCTCCACCCACAATGATTCAACATTTTGTTCATTCGAGCCAATATCATCTCTCACAACTGCCCTGATATTATCCTTTATTAACAGAGCTACCCCACCTCGAGGAACTGCTTATGATGATAATGCTGTTGTCATCCATGTCTATATCTGCCAGTGCTCCGCGGGTGCCTCTGAAACAAAATAGTTAAGACATCTACCAGTCGTCAACTTGCAGTTTGATTTAACTTTGACTGTCTCCTTGGTCTTATACATTTTTAATTGGGTCCAGTGTTTCCATCTATCCTCACCCTTCATGTCCACACAGGCACATGTATCACTGGTCAGGATTACCTCATATGGTCCGCTCCATCTGGGGGCAAACCCCACTCGCCCGGGTCCTACCTGAACCAACACTCGTTCGCCCAGCCCCGGTACAGATCCTACTGGTCCCTTACTCTGAGCTTCCTGGTCCTTAATAGTCTGCTGTTCCTTCACCTCCTTTTGTAAGTCCCGTAACTGTCTGTCCAAGAGTCGCACATAGTTTCGAATGCGATCCCTTATTGGACCTAAGTCACCACCATCGGTAGATACTCCTTCCGGTAGGTGCATGGCCCATAAGTTTGTACGGGGTCAGTCCAGTTGTCTGATTTGGTGTTGCCCGAAGGCACATTAGTATACCTGGCTGGATGTCTGCCCACCCCCGTCCTGTTCCTGTGATGGCCTTGCCTATGGGTCTGCCCACCCCCGTCCTGTTTCTGTAATGGCCTCGCCTATGGGTCTGCCCACCCCTGTCCTGTTTCTGTAATGGCCTCGCCTATGGGTCTGCCCACCCCTGTCCTGTTTCTGTAATTGCCTTGCCTATGGGTCTGCCCACCCCTGTCTTGTTTCTGTAATGGCCTCGCCTATGAGTCTGCCCACCCCTGTCCTGTTTCTGTAATGGCCTCGCCTATGGGTCTGCCCACCCCTGTCCTGTTTCTGTAATGGCCTCGCCTATGAGTCTGCCCACCCCTGTCCTGTTCCTGTGATGGCCTTGCCTATGAGTCTGCCCACCCCTGTCCTGTTCCTGTGATGGCCTTGCCTATGGCGATTTTTAATGTACGGTTCATTCGTTCGACCATTCCCGAGCTCTGAGGGTGGTAACGGGATGTGGAATTGCTGCTGAATCCCTAACAATTGGCAGGCTTTCTCCGTGACCTTTCCCGTAAAGTGTGTACCCTGATCAGAATCTATCTGAAGGGGAACTCCCCCACCGAGGGATTATGTCGTACGCGAAGATCTGGGCCACGGTTCTAGCTACAGTCTCAGGTGGGGAATGCCTCCACCCATCGGGTGAATTGATCTATCACTGCCAGACAATATATCTTCCCTCGGCCTTGGGGTAATGGTCCCGTAACGTCTATCTGTAAATTCTCCCATGGACCTTTGGGTCGTGGCTGGATTGCCATCTTGACCCTTATTGGTCTTCCCGGATTATATTGACCACACACTATGCACCGTTGGCAATACTTGGCTACATCTCTCCTAGCCCGCTCCACCACCAGTCCCGACTCATGCCATTGCACCCTCCATGGTCGGGGCCATGGTATATATTCAGCAGTTCCCAATGAATACAGTCAGACGCTCCCACTGTAGATCCTTCCTCCATATTCCATCCTCTCCTTGTACAGCTCCTGTCCTAGTCCATAATTCCTGTTCTTCTACGCTCGCATCCTCCTGTAGCTTGTGTATATTCATCTCCCCGAGTCCTATGGCGGCTGCAGCGATCATAGTAACTGGCTCCATGCCTGCAGCTTCTTTGGCAGCTTCATCTGGTAACTCACTGCCTCTTTGCTGGGCATCTTCTACCTTCCTGTGGGCTTTTATCTTTATCACTGCTGCTTCCGCGGGTTCCTGGGCAGCTTCTACTACATCTAACAATGTTCTCGTGTTTTATGTGTCCTCCTCCCGAGTTTACATGCCCCCTCCTAATCCTTGCTGTCATGTAGCCATGTACTACACCAAACGCGAACCGGCTATCGCTAAAAATATTAACCCCTTTTCCCTGAGCTAATTTTAATGCCTTGGTGAAGGCCACCAATTCTGCAATTTGTGCTGATAAAGTTCCCTCCAATCCTTCTTTTGCTACAATTTTCCCGTCTTAATTAACTACAGCCCAACCTGTATGGGGTTCTCCATTTATATACCTGCGTGATCCATCTACATATTAGGTTTGGTCCCGGTTCATCTAACATGTTTCTCTGTATGTCATCATCTTTTGTCAGTTGACATTCATGAGCCTCTCCCTCCCATATATATACCATTTGCCGGATTCACTCGGCCATCCATCACTGTCTGTACTGACCAGTCCTTGGGTATGAGGACTGCTTCCCAAACAACTCTCCGGCTGTCTGAAACGGACCGCAGTTTACCAGTATTCAATAACTCTACTAGGGTATGTTATGTGTGTAGCACTATCTGGCCGGACATTACCATTGGTTTGCAGACCCTGACTGCTCAGGCTGCACAGTCTAACACAGCCACACATCGAGCCATTCCACTGACCACTGGTGTTTGTTGCGTGGAGTAGTACGCTATTGGTCGCATACTTCCCCCATGCTCGAAGCGAGGATGACTTGCTTCCACGCCAAAAAAGGATGAGTTCACAGGTGTTTCAATGAAGGACCGAATGAACTACATCCTGAAGGGTGGAAGATGCCTGTGCGTGGGTTGTTTTAACATGTGGTGACCGTTGTACACCAGCCACTACACGGGCTTGACAGAGTTATGTCTTGGTCCAGTGGCAACATTTATCCAAGATGACTGGTGACCAGCTCTGCTGCATGGACCTAGTGCGCACACATATCACAGTGTGGGCTGGCCCCTGCTGCCCCGAACTCACGCCTCCCCTGAACCGCGATCACATCCCTCCATAGTCTCTCGCCGCTCCTTTGCCCCGACCTCGCCGCTCCTGCTATATCTGCCCATGCTTCAATACCAACCTGGATCTTGATGACGTCACTCTTCGCTGCCGTCACCCTCCTGCACCAGCTCGCGCTGCTCCCTGAAGTATTATGTCTCCACACTGCTCCCAGGCCACCATACCTCCGCTCCTTTTATGGCCCTGACCTGCCAGCCTACCACAGCATGATAGAAGTTGTCTTCTATGCTGCAATATACGTGAAAAGATCGGGTTATATTTGGGAGTCCCAGGGCTGGTGCTGATACGATTTTTAGTTTGGTATCTGCTACATCTTGCTCCGGTCCCCATTCTATTTTATCCGTGGAGGACTTCCCTCCCTTCACCAGCTTCTGGATGGGTTGTGCAATAGCTGTGAAATGGGGTATAAAGTTCTGGCAATAATTAACCAGCCCGAGCACCTTTCGCACCCCCCTCACTGTAAGTGGTTTTGTCATGCCACTTATGGCTGCCTTTTGGTCCTCGGCTAGGGCTTTGCAACCATGACTTATTTCATGCCCTAAATATCGCACCTGGGTGTGTCCCACCTGAGCTTTCTTGGGGTTCACTTTAAAGCCAGCTTGTTCCAAGGCCTGTAGGGTGCACAGCAGTGCTCCCATGTGCCCTTCCTGACTTTCAGACACGATCAAAAGATCGTCCACGTACTGCACCAGGGTGCTTCCATACTGTTTCAAATCTACATCCTCCAGTGCCTGACTCATTACCCGGTGAAATATATTGGGACTGTTGTGGAATCCCTGTGGGACTCTTGTCCAGGTGCATTGCCGGTCCCCCACAGTAAAGGCGAACCTATCCTGGGACTCGCATGCCAGGGGAATCAACCAGAACCCGTTGGCTATATCTAGGACAGTGAAGATCCTGTGTTGGGGTTCCAAGCCGTTGAATATGGTCGACGGGCTGGCTATATGGGATGTTCTCTCGGAGTTACTTTATTTGGACCCGTATAATCGGTCGTCAGACGGCATGATCCGTCCGGCTTCTGGACCGGCCATACCAGGGAATTGGTAGTGGAGGTGGCTTCTCTCAACACTCACTGTTCTACCAACTCTCGTACTATCTCCTGCACCGCCCTCCTCGCTTCAGGTTTTATAGGATATTGTCGATGCGTGCTGTGGACGGGCCTGGTATTATAATGGGATCTATTTTTACCCGTCCACATTCCTGTTCTTTACCCGCTCACACTCCGTGAACAGCTTTGCACAGGATTCCCCATTTCCCCCCTTTAGTCCAGTCTCTCCCCAAAGGTTTCACACTCCCTAGTTTTGTTGCATACGGGCCAGAGCCCTATCTCCCCCCAACCCGTTGCTTTCACCCACTGGAGTCAACCTATATCAATTGTCTATTCCTTGGGTCAATTAGTATGTTTCATTCATTCAGAATATCTACTCCCAAAATAGTCCCCTCTGGATTTTTGTATACCCATAACTGAACTGGTAATAATACTCCTTCTACCTCTGATAGCTGTGTTTCACTTTTATATGCTGTCATTTGGTTACCCCCCACTCCTTGGATAAGTAAGGAGTGTTTGGCGAGGAGGAGGTCTAAGTTAGTTATTGATACTGAAGCCCCTGTATATACTCACATATCACACTGCTGGTCCCCTAACAGCGTGGTTATGTACATGTGGGGCTCATCCCTTTTCGGCGTGGAAGCAGGTCATCCTCGTTTTGAGGGACTGTCTATGATGATGATGTACACACGGGGGTCCTGTCCCTATCCGGGGGCCGATGCTACCGACGCTTTTGGCTGTGCCAGGGACTTGATGATCTCAATCAGCTGGTCTCTAGTCATGTTGGCCATATTGGACACTTGCTCGTTTGGGGGTGGGCTTTGCTGTCTTCTGGCTCTCTGCCCCTCGCTACCTCCTTCCTTTGCCCAACAATCCCTGGCCTCATGTCCGAGTTTGTGGCAATTGTGACACTATCTCGCTATCTTCCTTGAGGCTCTGCACTCATTATGCCGGTGCCCGGGTTTGTTACAGATGTAACACACTTCGGGTTTCCCGACCGCCCCCACTGCTCCTAATTCTTCCGCAGCGGCCACCTTTATTTTCTGTTGGTTGTCTAGTTCGGTTGCCCATCGTACCAGGTCATCACACGTTTGTTGTCTCCGCAAGATCCTACAAATTCCCTGGGCGGACAGACGCACAAACATTAGCATCCTTGACTAGGGCAACATCCCCAGCATCGAAGCACTGACCACACTCGACCAGCCCCGCCAGGCAGGCCACATTGTTCGCATGCCAGACACGAGACTCCCAAAGCAAGTGCTCTACTCGGAACTCCTTCACGGCAAGCGAGCCAAAGGTGGGCAACGGAAACGCTACAAAGACACCTTCAAAGCCTGCCTGATAAAGTGCAACATACCTACTGACACCTGGGAGTCCCTGGCCAAAGACCGCCCTAAGTGGAGGAAATGCATCCGGGCGGGCGCTGAGCACCTCGAGTCTCATCGCTGAGAGCATGCAGAAATCAAGCGCAGGCAGCGAAAAGAGTATGTGGCAAACCTGTCCCACCCACCCCTTCCCTCAACGGCTGTCTGTCCCACCTGTGACAGAGACTGTCGTTCTCGTATTGGGCTGTTCAGCAACCTAAGGACTCATTTTAAGAGTGGAAGCAAGTCTTCCTCGATTCCGAGGGACTGCCTATGATGATGATGATAATGGTGATGCATTGTGACCAACCCAGTTTGTAATATGGCTTGGTGGGCACTGCTCATTCTATCTTTGTACATCTTTTGAAAGGCTCGATTATCCCTGTTCGGTTGTGGTATGCCTGAATGGGCCAGAAAACTGGTCCATTTTCGTCTTCCATATTCATGCGCTGATTCTCCCTTATTTTGTGTGACCCTCCATTATTATTGCCCAGTTTACAGGTACTACTCCCATGACCCGTGTAACATCAGCTTTAAACACATCATAGTCTGCCGCTTGTTGGGCAGCTGTGGGTGCCACTTCGGCGCGTCCCGTCCTGTCCCTGAAACTTTGGGCCAGTCGTTGCCACATATCTTCACTCATTTTTGCTCTGACTAATCCTCCCACATCACAATTATGAAAGTTATGACATATTCGCGTTTCCCTTATTTTTTGCCAAAATGTCCCATTACATTGTCTGGGTTTTAAATCTGGCAGTATCTGTAGTAGTTTTAATTTGTCACCTGGGGAGAATGACCTGGTCTGCTAGTGCTGGGAGAGCTACTGCCAGTCCCTGGGTTGGGAACTGCGGGAGCTCCTGGTATGAACTCTACCTTAATGGGGGGCCGCTGGCAGTTGTTTCTCATAGGTGGGTGGTCTGACCCACTCGGGGTCTTGATTATACTCAGCCGTCTTTCTGCCTAAGACCCCCCAGTCTATATCGTTGTCCTTTTCGCGTGTCCTGACGGGTGCTGTCGCCATCACACCTACTGTCGGTTTATCGCTATTTCGACGCTTTTCAGTCAATAGTCTAGTTCGTCTACTTAATTCATAATATACATGAGTGACTAAAATGAGAACTTTCTCCTCCTTTTGTTTCTTTTCCGACTCCCACCATTTTCTTTGTTCAGCGGGTGGGTCGTCTGGCTTCCAATTTTGTTTAATCATTATTTCAATTCGTTTTCGATTTTTGTCTGCTAGGTACCATGTCAGAGATCCCTGTAGAAACATAGAAACATAGAAAATAAGTGCAGGAGTAGGCCATTCGGCCCTTCGAGCCTGCACCACCATTCAATAAGATCATGGCTGATCATTCCTTCAGTGGGTATGATCATGGCTGATCATACCCCTTTCCTGCTTTTTCTCTATACCCCTTGATCCCTTTAGCCGTAAGGGCCATATCTAATTCCCTCTTGAATATATCCAATGAACTGCCATCAACAACTCTCTGCGGCAGGGAATTTCACAGGTTGACAACTCTCTGAGTTTTTCACTTTCCATGGATATTGGTTGTCAGCGGTATGTCCCTTACTTACTCGCTCTGAGTGAAACCGTTACTTGCAACCTATTTGTTGTCAGTGGTATGTCCTTTACTTACTCCTCACGAGTGAGACCGTTACTTGCAACCTTATTGGTTGTCAGTGGTACGTCCCTTACTTACTTCTCATGAGCAAGATCGTCACTTGCGACCTAAACCAATTATCGATCGCAACGTTACACAGACACACTTCTATATAACCGATCGTAATTGTTTCACCTGGGATCTTCTGCTGACTACTTGAAGTCTCGGCCAGACCTGCAGATTCGGATCTCTCGGGCAGCAGAGACCAGGCAGATTTCTGCCCTTGTTCTAACTGTGCGTGGTAATTAAAACATACTCACGCCTTTGACATGGTTTCCATCTGTCGATGTCCCCCGTCCGCTTGAGATCCTGCTGACTATGCCAATTGTAGTGGAGTATTTAAAATAAACACTCAAACACCAGGTCTGGGTTCGAAGATTCAAGTCATCTTTATTTTGCACCGGTGGGGAGCCCACCTGCAAGTTTGTCTGTCGCCAAGCTTCACCGATGATGCAAAATTCCAAGCAACCTTTCATACACTGAATGATGCATGTCAGCCTTGTGCACGACCCCCATGCCATTTAATTGGCCCAAAGCCCGCGTGCACAACTGCTGATTGACTAATTCCCTTTCGCGTTACACAATCATTGGCCTATGTCTCATACCAGATGGAGTTTCTCCAACGTGTTACCTCTGACCCCTTGCCCTGTTTAACTGCCTCTCTGAGCCTCCTGTGGTTCAACAGTTGGCTATTTGTAATTGTTCTCAGGTTACACAGCTTGCAACAGTTAATCATTCTGACATGTTATATTTACCGTTATCTCTTTTGCCCGTTAAGCAACTTAGAATGCTCACCACTGCAAAAGCCTATTTAGCTCATTTTAGTCCCGAGACCCATTCTTAACCCTTTAATTATAGCAGAGCTTGAAAGCCCCACTTCAGTTATCATTGCAATCCAGAATGATCCTGGAATAGTGAGCATTTTTTGCAGACAAGAGTAGGACCCGATAATGCTTTATGTGGTCCAGCCAGATCTGGCGGTGAATGGCTAAACCAGTTGTCCACCATAACCATTCAAGTCTGTGTCCCTTGGACTTGAGGGAACAAAGATCAGGGCTGTACCAGAGGGAACGGCCAGGGTGAGAGGGAGTAATGATTTTAACAGGGACTAGGACATCAAAGGGGGAGATGAGGGTGCAGTTGGGCAGATTGATGGCTACTATGTTCCAGTCCTGTTCTCACATTTCCTGTTTCCAAATATTTTTCTTGAAAGATTCTGATTAATGCCGCTGCTATTTGTGCCTTAAACTGCTTCGGGATGCATACTATCTGGGCTTGGCGCCTTTTCTACTTATAATCCAATAATTTTTTTCAATATAGTTCCCTTTTGAATACTTACAAACCCCATCCCCGCCAGGTAATGTCACTTCCACACCCTATTCATAAAAGAAAAACTTGCATTTATATAGCACCTTTCACAATCTCAGGACACCCCAAAGCACTTTATAACCAATGAAGTATAGTCTCTGTTGTAATGTGGGAAACACAGCAGCCAACTACGCACAGCAAGCTCCCACAAACAGCAATGTGATAATGACCAGATAATCTGTTTTTGTTATGTTGATCGAGGGATGAATATGGGCCAGGACACCAGGGATAACTCCCCTGCTCTTCTTTGAAATAGTGCCACGGGATCTTTTACATCCACCTGAGAGAGCAGACGGGACCTCGGTTTAACGTCTCATCCGAACGATGGCACCTCTGACAGTGCAGTGCTTCCTCAGCACTGCACTGGAGTGTCAGCCTAGATTTGTTGTGCTCAAGACTGGAACATCCACTGCCGCAGCCCCCATCCATGCCTTTGTTACCTCTAGACTTGACTATTCCAACGCACTCCTGGCTGGTCTCCCACATTCTACCCGACGTAAACTAGAGGTAATCCAAAACTCGGCTGCCCATGTCCTAATTCGCACTAAGTCCCGCCCTCTCATCACCCTGTGCTTGCTGACCTACATTGGCTTCTGGTTAAGCAACGCCTCGATTTCAAAATTCTCATCCTTATTTTCAAATCCCTCCATGGCTTCGCCCTCCCTATCTCTGTAATCTTCTCCAGTCCCACAACCCCCCCGAGATGTCTGCATCCCCTAATTCTGCCTTCCTTAGCATCCCTGATTATAATCGCTCAACCATTGGTGGCCGTGCCTTCTGTTGCCTAGGCCCCAAGCTCTGGAACTCCCTGCCTAAACCTCTCCGCCTCTCCTTCCTCCTTCAAGACGCTCCTTAATACATCCTTCTTTGGTCACCTGCGCTAAATTCTACTTACACGGCTCGGTGTTAAATTTTTATCACATAATACGCCTGTAAAGCACCTTAGGACGTTTCACTATGTTAAAGGCGCTATATAAATATAAGTTGTTACTGTTGTTATGTTGACCAACAGTTTTCTTTCTTACTTCCTTTTAGCCTTCCTAATATTGGTCAGAGGCAACTGCTGATGTCTGGTTATGATCAACGAGCTATGGCCAGTTGCACAATGTTTCACAAAATCCTGTTATTGTTTACAATGGCTAAATTTGTACAATATTTCAATTCACATTTTTTTCGCAGCTGCTGAAACATTTATCAAATTCTCCATGACCTTCCACTGCCTGTCCGACACTAGTGTAGCGTTTGCTGAATGTTGGAAGTGACAGTGACAGCTGAGGTTTAGCCAACCCTTTGGAAGGATTGATTGACTTGAGCAAATACGTAATAGCAGTTATTTTAAGAATTATAGGGCGCATGCCCGAATTCATAATATGTACTCGCATTGAGAATGCGAATTCAGAAAATTCCACATTATCTTGTAAATCCCACAGAATGAGACCATTCGGCCCATCATTGCCAGCACAGACACGATGGGTCAAAGGCCTCCTTCAGTACTTTATGATTCTGTGATTTAATTATTCCTGGGAAAAAACTTGAATTCATATAGCACCTATCATATTGTCCCAAAGCACTTCATAGCCAATGAAGTACTTTTGAAATGTTGTCACTGTTGTAATGGAGGGAAACGCTGCAGCCAATTTGCGCACAGCAAGGTCCCACAAACAACAACAAGGTTCAGTGACTCGATAATCTGCTTTGGTGGTATAGGTTGAAGGATAAATGTTAGTCAGGACACCGGGGAGAACGTTCTGTTTTTCTTCGAATGGTATTGTGGGATCTTTTACATCCAGTTAAAAGGGCAGGCATGTGAGATCTGATTGGAAAACCAGCACCTCAGCACTCCTTCAGTACTGTGCTGGAGTGTCGTCTGACATTCAGTGCTCAGGTCCCTGGAGTGGGGTGTGAATTCACGACCTGCAAAGAGTGCTACCTCGAAGCCAAGGATGACATGCAAAAAAACATATTTTGTTTGTTGGAAGTTTCTCCCCACCCATGTTACTCATCACAGAGTCTGGAAGTTGTCAAACTGGAAACTGGCCTTGAATCAGACGTCAAGAGAAATACTGTCACAAAAACTGTCACTTAGTATTTACGTGTGTTTCCTTGTTAAACTTACCCTAATGTCACATAACTGTGTACTTGTCATATCATAGGAAGAAAGATAGAAAGAAAGAAAGAAAGACTTGCATTTATATAGCGCCTTTCACGGCCTCAGTATGTCCTGAAGCGTTGAACAGTCAATGAATGACAAATTTATATATTTTTCTGAAGTCTAGATGCTGCTGTAATGTGGAAAATGCAGCAGCCAATTTGCAGATAGCAAGTTCCCAGAAACAGTCATGAAAAATAAATGGCCAGATAATCTGTTTCAGCGATGTTGGTTGAGGGGTAAATTTTGACCAGGACACCAGAGGGAAGTCCTGTGCTCTTACTCGAATAGTGTCGTGGATCTTTTATGTCCATGTGAGAGGGCAGACATGGCCTTCATTTAGCCTCTCATCCAAAAGGCAGCACCTCTGACAGTGGAGTATTCCCTCAGCACTGCAGTGTCAACTTGGATTATATTTTCAAGTCTTTGGAGTGGGACTTGAACCCACAACCTTCTGATTTAGAGGTGAGAGTGTTACCCACTGAGCCACAGCTGACATACGACACTCCCAGGCTTCCAGTAGGGGGTTGCGTGCACAGTGCGTGCATTATGTGAAATTATAGACAGGCAGGCTAAACAGCTACTCACCAGCTTCGCTGGGCGGGCCACATCGTCCGCATGCCTGACACAAGACTCCCAAAGCAAGCGTTCTACTCGGAACCCCTACACGGCAACCAAGCCCAAAGTGGGCAGAGGAAACATTTCAAGGACACCCTCAAAGCCTCCTTGATAAAAAGAAACATCCCCACCGACACCTGGGAGTCCCTGGCCAAAGACCGCCCTAAGTGGAGGAAGTGCATCCGGGAGAGCGCTGAGCACTTCGAGTCTCATCGCCGAGAGCAAGCAGAAACCAAGCACAGGCAGCGGAAGGAGAGTCCAGCAAACCAGTCCCACCCACCCTTTCCTTCAATGACTGTTTGTCCCACCTGTGACAGAGACTGTAATTCCCGTATTGGACTGGATGGAAAGCCTTCCTCGATTTCGAGGGACTGCCTATGATGCTGATAATGACGATGACACGTTCCATCAAAAGATACCAAACAGCAAACTGTTCCTGCACTGGGGAAGTTTAAAATCCTGGCAGCACTCAAATGGTTAACAAGTAACAACTTTACTCATTTAGCACATGCTCCTCAATTAAGCAAGAAAATCACTGGATTTGGGTCATTGCAGGATTATAAGGAAATATATCTCGTTTTTAACAATGCTCCCAAACATGAACGGACTGGGAAAAAAATGCAGCTCACCCACAATAAGGGCTCTATAACCTCCTCCAGCCCTACACCCATCCCTATCTCTGTAACTTCCTCCAGCCCTACAACCCTCCCTATCTCTGTAATCTCCTCCAGCCCCATACCCCTCCCTATCTCTGTAACTTCCTCCAGCCCTACAACCCTCCTTATCTCTGTAACCTCCTCCAGCCCCACAACCCTCCCTATCTCTGTAACCTCCTCCAGCCCCACAACCCTCCAAGATCTTTGCACTCCTCCAACTGAGGCCTCTTGTGCATCCCTGATTATAATTGCTCCACCATCGGTGGCCGTGCCTTCAGCTGCCTGGGCTCTAAGCTCTGGAACTCCCTCCCTAAACCTCTCCACCTCTCTACCTCTCTTTCCTCCTTTAAGTCGCTCCTTAAAATTCACCTCTTTGACCAAGCTTTTGCCATCTGCCCTAATATCTCCTTATGTGGCTTGGTGTCAAATTTTGTTTGATAACGTTCCTATGAAGCACCCTGGGACATTTTACGACGTTAATCGCGCTATATGAATGCAAGTTGTTGTTTTTGTAGTGCTTAATAAGACAACGGATTAAACATTCTTTGTACAGCACCATAATTTCAAATCCTGATTGATTGTGTTTTGAAGGCAGTAGAGGAGAGAAGTCTAATGGGGTAATTGTATGAATTGGCTCTCCTGGAGTGGAACTTCAGACATTGAGAACGCATATCAGGAATCAGGAGCTGCCCCTTGAATATGTTAGCTCATGAATTCCGTGAAGCATTTGTTTCTGACCAGTAACCATGATACCTTTTAGGCATAATTACCCAAATGTTTGTTACTGTTATTGTACGATGTAAAACATGACACTGAGTCTCGTCAACAGTTCAAATCATTGGACCGGTTGAAGTCAAACAGAGAAGTGATGTGGTGTACATAACCTACCAGAAAACTTTTGATCCTAGGCAAATGACCTTTGCATCACTGCGCCCCAGAAACTGGGGAACGGTTTAGTATATTAACAACTTTCAGACCCCCATCTGGAGCACTGCGTTCAGTTCTGGGCACTGCATGTTGGGAAGGATACACTAGCCTAAGAGCGGGTGCAGCTCAGATGCATCAGAATGATACCGGGGCTAAAAGGGTTAAATTATGAGGACAGATCTGCATAAACTTGGCTTGTAATCCTTTGAGTGTAGCAGATTGAGGGGTGATCTGATGGAACTGTTTAAAATGTTAAAAGCATTCAATCGGGTAGATACAGAGAAAAGATCATGTCCATTGTGCCCCGTCGGGGAGCTCCTCAGCCACAGGGAGAAGACGGTTGAGGAGGACTCTAGCGATGACTTTCCCAGTGGCTGATAACAGGGAGATTCCCCTGTAGATGCCGCAGTCGGACTTGTCCTCTTTTTTAAAGATGGTCACGGTCACTGCATCTCTGAGATCTCCTGGCATGCTCTCCTCCCTCCAGATGAGAAAGATGAGGTCATGTATCTGCGCCACCAGTGCCTCTCCGCCATACTTTAGTGCCTCAGCAGGGATTCCATCCGCTCCCGTAGACTTGTTGTTCTTAAGCTGTCTTATGGCTTTTTTTACCTCGTGCAGTGTTGGGGCAATTTCCTCTGGTGGGGAATCAGAAACAAGAGGGACATAATCTTAAAATTTGCGCTAGGCCATTCAGGATGGAATCGGGGAGAATTCTTTCACACAATGGGTAGTAGAAATTTGGAATTCTTTCCCCCTAAAGGTTCTAGATGTAGTATCAATTAGAGCTTTCAGAATGGGATTTTCATTAGGTCAGGGTATGAAGGGGAAGGTAACAAAAGCAAATAAATGGGGTTGAGGTGCTGATCTGCCATGATCTATTTGAATGAAGGTACAGGCTCGGGGAGCTGAGTGGCCTCCGCCTGCTCCTCTGTTCAGTTCATGCTCAGTTTAAATCCTGTTGCATCATCAAGAGATCTCAATTTTCCTATGCTGTCGTAAAACTGGAAGAATGTTTTAGTTATATTTGTCTTATGAAGCGACGTTTGGTTTTAGTTCCCTCTTGGCCTTCTTTTTTTACACTTTTTAAAAGTCATTATTTCCCGGTGGTTTCCCTCAACATTTTCTTCCCACAGTTTGCTGCTGTTTACTCATTGCACTTTGTATTGCTTTATTGATCAGTTTCTTTAACCTGTGCTAACTAGGCCATGATATGTTTTCAATCCTGCATGCTTTGAAAATAATAAAGTTCAAATTGTACTCGTCCAGATGCGGGACTGTCGTGCTCGGGAACGGAACATGTCCCATTTTGGGAACCCGGTGATTATTCAAGCACTCCCAAGTTAGGTCATCATCATAGGCAGTCCCTCGAAATCGAGGAAGACTTGCTTCCACTCTTAAAATGAGGCCTTAGGTGGCTGAACAGTCCAATACGAGAACCACAATCCCTGTCACAGGTGGGACAGACAGTCGTTGAGCGTAAGGGAGGGTGGGACAGGTTTGCCGCACGCTCCTTCCGCTGCCTGCGCTTGATCTCTGCATGCTTTCGGTGATGAGACTTGAGGTGCTCAGCGCCCTCCTGGATGCACTTAGTCCACTTAGGGCGGTCTTTGGCCAGGGACTCCCAGATGTCAGTGAGGATGTTGCATTTTATCAGGGAGGCTTTGAAAGTGTCCTTGTAACATTTCCGCTGCCCACCTTTAGCTCGTTTGCTGTGAAGGAGTTCTGAGTAGAGCGCTTGCTTTGGGAGTCTCGTGTCTGGCATGCGAACGATGTGGCCTGCCCAGCGGAGCTGATCAAGTGTGGTCAGTGCTTCAATGCTGGGGATGTTGGCCTGGTCGAGAATGCTAACGTTGGTGCGTCTGCCCTCCCAGGGGATTTGTAGGATCTTGCGGTGACATCATTGGTGGTATTTCTCCAGCGACTTGAGGTGTCTACTGTACATGGTCCATGTCTCTGAGCCATACAGGAGGGCGGGTATTACTACAGTCCTGTAGACCATGAGCTTGGTGTCAGATTTGAGGTCCTGGTTTTCAAACACTCTTTTCTTCAGGAGGAACTATTGGCTGGATTTTCGGGTGGTTTGCAACCGGGTTTTCGCCACGTTTTGACCATCTGCGGCGAAAAACAGGGCGCTCAGCTGTTTTCCACCCGGTTGCGATTCACGGCTCAGTTTTTTGGAAACACCGCCGGGGAGAGCTGCGCCGGGGTGTAACGCCTCGGATCGCGACAATGTCCGAGTTTCGCCACTCCCCCGGCCCCTACGCTGCGCCCCGATGACCGCCAGGGAAAACACGGCGGGACAGCCATTCCGGCAGCGGTAAGTTGGAAAAACTGAAGAAAAAGTAAGTTAAAGTTTTTATTTTTTAATATTTTTGTAGTGATTTATGAGGTAAGGGTGTTGGCAATGTTTTTTGAATGTTTTCCCCCCCCTCCCAAGGCCTCTCTCGGAGCACTCCCGGCCCGGCACTAATGTTGGCGAGGTTCCCGTTTTTGCGCCACGAATAATCGTGCAACGCCTCCCTTTGCACTGCGCCCCTAGTGCAGACCCCAAATGTCGAGAGTTAGGCAATTAATCGGTAACGTTAATTGGGCGGCAATTTTCCCGCCCCGCCTCCGTTTTCACCCCAAAACGGAGAAAGCCGAAAATCCAGCCGATTATTATTCTAATAATCTTGGCACAGGTACTTGTATGGAATTGATTGTGCTGACATGTTTGCCTGTCGGGGAACATCAGCAAATTCCAATTATATAAAGCCTTTAACCTGGGACGTGCCCCAACACACTTGACACGGGGAGGAGAAGAAGAAGGAAGAAAACATGACAGGAATGAAGGATGGATGTCGAGGCCTTGTGCGAGAGTTGGGGAGCTGGCTGAAAGTTTTGTCGGAAAGATGTATTTTCAGAGGCGTTTGAAAGGTGGAGAGAGCAGTGGTGGGGAGGAGGAGAGATGTAGCCAGGATGTTCCTGACAGCAGGGCCAGGATGGTTGAAGTGTCTGCCATGGGGTTTGCATAGAAAGCCTTCATATAAATGATCATTAATTCAATACATCCAGTAATTTGTGGGCTGCCACTGGAAAAATCTGACCACGAAAACTGCCGGATTGTCATAAAAACCCAACTAGTTCATTAATGTCCTTCATGGAATAGAACCTGCCACCCTGGCTGGGTCTCACCTACACCTGACGCCAGTACCACACTACGAGGTGGGCGAAAAAAAATTTGTTGCCCACATCCTAAGAACAAATGAAAAGACCGCATCTTGTTGGGCATCTCAGTGTATCAGTCTTGAAGTTTTATTGCAAGGGGGATAGAGTATAAAAGCAGAGAAGTCCTGCTACAACTGTACAGGGTATTGGTGAGGCCACACCTGGAGTACTGCGTGCAGTTTTGGTCTCTGTATTTAAGGAAGGATATACTTGCTTTGGAGGCTGTTCCGAGAGGTTCACTAGGATGATTCCGGAGATGAGGGGGTTGACTTACGAAGATAGGTTGAGTAGGTTGGGCCTATACACATTGGAGTTCAGAAGAATGAGAGGTGATCTTATCGAAACATATAAGATAATGAGGGGTCCCGACAAGGTGGATGCAGAGAGGATATTTCCACTCATAGGGGAAACTAAAACTAGGGGACATAGTCTAAGGTGCCGCCCATTTAAAACTGAGATGAGGAGGAATTTCTTCGCTGAGGTTTGTAAATCTATGGAATTCTATGCCCCAGAGAGCTGTGGAGGCTGGATCTTTGAATATATTTAAGGCAGAGAGAGACAGATTTTTGAGTGATAAAGGAGTAAAGGGTTATGGGGAGCAGGCAGGGAAGTGGAGCTGAGTCCATGATCAGATCAACCATGATCTTATTGAATGGCGGAGCAGGCTCAAGGGGCCAAATGGCCTACTCCTGCTCTTATTTCTTATGTTTTTGAAGGGAAGAGGGTGCCCACGAAGACCAGAGTCGGATGGCCAAAGGATGTAAAACTGGAGATGGTTGCAGAGATAGGTCTGGGAGAGGACATGGACTTAGTTGAAGATGAGGATTTCAAACTTTAATTTATTGGGCATGGGGAGACAATGTCAACCAGAAAGAACGGGGGTGATGGGTGATGGGTGAGTGAAACTTAATGTGGGGTGAGAATATTGACAGTTGGGCTTGGACAGGTTGGAATTTATAAAGGGTGGAGAACGAAGGTGGTGGGGAGGTCAGAAAGGAGGGCATTGGAGAAATCGAGTCCAGAAGTGAGAAAAAGGGGACAGGCATGGACACAGGAAGAAACGCACCAAATCCCTTCACCCATCAGCCCTGTGCTCGCTGACCTACATTGGCTCCCGGTTAAGCAATACCTCGATTTCAAAATTCTGATACTTGTTTACAAATCTCTCCAAGGCCGCGCCCCTCCCTATCTCTGTAATCTCCTCCAGCCCCACAACCCCCCGAGATGTCTGCGCTCCTCTAATTCTGCCCTCTTGAGCATCTCTGATTATAATCGCTCAAACATTGGTGGCCGTGCCTTCTGTTGTCTCGGCCCCAAGCTCTGGAATTCCCTGTCTAAACCTCTCCGCCTCTCTACCTCTCTTTCCTCCTTCAAGACGCTCCTTAAAACCTACCTCTTTGACCAAGCTTTTGGTCATCTGCTCTAATTTCATATGTGGTTGACTCTTAACCCCCTCTGTAGTGGCCTAGCGAGCTCACTATCACCTCAGGGCAACTGTGAATCGGTAATAAATGTGGCTTTACCCACATCCAGATACCAGAGGACCAAGATCCAGGCTGACACTCCAGTGCAGTGCTGAGGGAGTGCTGCACTGTCAGAGGTGCCGTCTTTCAGATGCGACATTAAACCGAGGTACCGTCTGCTCCCTCGGGTGGACGTAAAAGATCCCATGGCACTATTTCAAAGAAGAGCAGGAGAGTTCTGATCAATATTTGTCGCTCAATCAACATCACTAAAACAGATTATCTGGTCATTATCGCATTGCTGTTTGCGGGAGCTTGCTGTGCGCACATTGGCTGCCGTGCTTCCCACATTACAACAGTGACTACACTCAAAAAAAAAAAGTACTTCAATTGGTTGTAAAGCGCTTTGGGATGTCCGGCGGTCGTGAAAGGCGCCATAGAAAATAAGACTTGCATTTATATAGCGCCTTTCATGACCATTGGATGTATGAAAGCGCGTTACAGCCAGTGAGTGTACAATGTTGTCACTGTTGTAATGTGGGGGAAAAATGCAAGTCTTGCTTCTTTGACCCCAAGATGAAATCAAGAAAGATCTTGCTTTAGAGGTTTTTTTTGCAACATCTGATTCAATTTTTTGAACTTGTAGTACTTTGTTTTTAAATAACCCTGCATAAAAAGGCAACCAATGACGTGGGCTAGGGGCAGATTTGGGAACACGGAGTGCAAGGGGGAGGTTTTGTGAAGGCTGAGGCTGTGGGTGGGCGCCTGGTGCTGTGAGGTTGAGTGACGCGAGGGCTGGGGAGGGAGGCAGATGCCTTTTGTCCCGGCTGATGCAATGAGGGGCAGGTCAGAAGCACCTTAAATAAAGCAGAAACCGAGCGCAGCCTGTGGCAACGTGTCTCTCTCTCTCTCTCTGCAGTGGTGGGCTGTGGAATCCGCTCATCGGACCGACCACTGGAGACTTCGCTGCAATTCACTCCCACACGTTACACTTAAACCTTCCAACACTATTCCCCTCCTATCTGCAGAATCCACTGGAAAGAATTAAAACGTGCCTGGAGACTGATAGATTAAAAAAAATGGAGGTAAGTGCAGCTTTTCCTGTTTTATTGCAATTGCATCTGACACAAAGTACTCCTGGATTTTAACCAAAGCTTCCTGGGCAAGGGCGAACAATGCAACGCAATGTGTCCCTTTTGTTCAGGTCAGAATTATTAACTCTTGTTAAAATACAACTTTGGAATCTGTGCAGAGTGATCTGACTGTAATTTTAATAATGCAAAATGCAAAAAAACAACCCTGCCTGCATTTGTGTTTTCGTGCAAAAAAATTCATGAAATTTATGCTCACTTTAATCAAACCGGATCTTAATTCCTGTACAGCAGGGTAGAGAAGTTGCACTGGCCCTTCATGTTGAGATTGCACAGTAGTCCCGCTCCCTGCTCAGCCGCTGGGTTTATTTCGAGCTCTGCTTCCCAACCTCTGAAGGGCAATGCTGCTATTACTAGAGCTGACAGCTCTCAGTCTGACTGGCTGAGAGAGCTGCTGTGTCTCGTTTCTCCTCCTTTTTCAGAGATGTTCAGTTCACACTGAACTGTCGAATGCCGTGACTCTCTCTCATGTGCATGGCTAAAAATCGTAGCACACTTTTTTTCTCCTGACAAAATCATTGTAAAATGAACATCTCTTCTTGCTGGATCGAGAAGAGACAGGAAATCGGCAGGATTACATAGGATTACATCGGATTACACAGGATGTACAACATAGGAGCAGGCCATTCGGCCCAACCTGTCCATACTGGCTGGCGTTTATGCTCCACTCCAGCCTCCTCCTGTCTTTCCTCCTCTAACTCTATAAGAACATAAGAAATAGGAGCAGGAGTAGGCCACTTGGCCCCTCGAGCCTGCTCTGCTATTCAATAAGATCATGGCTGATCTGATCTTGGCCTCAACTCCACTTCCCCGTCCGCTCCCCATAACCCTATCCGCATAACCCTCTATCCCCTTCTCCCTCATATGTTTGTCTAGCCTCACCTTAAATGCCTCTATATTATTCACCTCACTCACTCCCTGTGGTAGTGAGTTCCACATTCTCACCACTCTCTTTGGGTAAAGAAGTTTCTTCTGAATTCCCTATTAGATTTCTTGGTGACTATCGTATTTTGATGGCCTCTAGTTATGCTCTTCCCCACAAGTGGAAACATTCTCTCTGTGTCCACTCTATCAAAACCTTTTCATCATTTTAAAGACCTCTACTAGGTCACCCCTCAGCCTTCTTTTTTCAAGAGAAAAGAGACCCAGCTTGTTCATCCTTTCCCGATATGTATACCCTTGCATTTCAGGTATCATCGTTGTAAATCTTCTCTGCACCCTCTCCAGTGCCTCTATATCCTTTTTATAATATGGCGACCAGAACTGTGTGCAGTATTCCCAAGTGTGGTCTAACCATTTGAGAGGAAAAAAATATCTTGGAAAGAAAGAACTTGTATTTCTATAGCGCCTTTCACGACCACCGGCTGTCCCAAAATGCTTCGCAGCCAATGAAGTCCTTTTGAAGCGTAGTCACTGTTGTAATGTAGGAGACGTGCCATCCAATTTGTACACAGCAAGGCCCCCCCCCCGCGATGTTGGTTTTGGGATAAATATTGGGCAGGACACTGAGGAGAACTCCCCTGCTCTTCTTCGTATAGTGCCATGCGATCTTTTATGTCCACCTGAGAGGGCAGATCGGGCCTCGGTTTAACGTCTCATCTGAAAGACAAAGGGCTGGATTTTTGGTTGTCTAAGGCCTCAGTTAGCGGCCAGAGGGGGCGTTAATAGGAGTGTTAGAGCTTAGTGACCGGGCGCGTAGCTTTCATTAGAGGCTCACCGGGGGAGCAAACCAGTAGCGCCCGGCTGCTGACGATCGCTCCGGTCATGACATAATCCTGGTGCCACGCCCACACTTGCTCCCCGGTCGGTAAATTCGGTGCGCCTCATTGAGCGCCCGCCAATAACACCGTCTGGAAAAACAGTGGGTACAGGCTTGCAGAGTCGTTAACTGGCGGCTACTTAAAGGGATGAGGAAGTGCTTCCCTCAGAGGTCACAGTCAGTGCAACGTTTACACACAGCACGGTGCATGAGCCTCCCAGTTTGCCGCGGCAGACAGACCTAACAGCGCAGGGGGAAACAAGTGAGTTTGAAAACTGTAATGAGTGCATTACTGTGCTGCGCCTTTAAGACTCGGCGTTTTCCGGGATCTGATTCAGAGTTCCGCCCAATGGGTCCACAAAATGTACCGACCAAACTTTCGTTATCACCGCCCCCAGCTCTGATGTGCAACGGCTGAATTATCGCCCCTGTCACAGCTCCTCGACCGATTCTGATGAATTTCTAGCCGGGAGGTGCAAACCTTTTCAAGGAGCTAAAATTCCCGCTCTGCCTGGATTACCGCCGCAACGTGACCGAAGTACTCCCCCAAACAGTGCATGTTTTTTTATAAAAAGATAAATCGTCTGATGAAGACACTGGAAATCATAAGTGCTCATCGACCTGAAACGTTAACTCAGTTTCTCTCGCCACAGATGCTGCCTGACCTGCTGAGTGTTTGCAGCAATTTTTGTTTTTATTTCAGATTCTAGCTTGCGCAGTATTTTGCTTTTGTCACAGTTGTGCATTGTTGTGCAATGGGGAAACAGGTTGGGCCATCCTGTCCCCTGTAGCTTGATGTACTGTGACTGATAGGATTTCTGTTTAGCATCGATTGTTTTATAACATTGTAAACCATTTAAATCTGGGGTGGCTTTGTACAAGTACAGTTACTTTGATACTTGGCATCGACTGTGCAACTTCACTGGTCACGCACCATTTCAAGTTCCTACATATCTGCGATTTTAAGATGAGGGACAGAACCATTTTGTTTACTGTCCAGAATTCAAAAGTCACATGTTTTTGATTTATTGAGTTTAATCTACAGTGACTAGATAATCAGCATCACATGCACTTGTGCAGAACCATATTTTCTTGCAGGCAGATATAATTTTCCCCTCATTCTGATCTTTCTGTTATTGTATTTATATAGCGCCTTCCACAACCACCAGACGTCTCAAAGCACTCTACAGCCAATAAGTACTTTTTGGAGTGTAGATACTGTTGTAATGTGGGAAACATGGCAGCTAATTTGCGCACTACAAACTCCCACAAACAGCAATGTGATAATGACCAGATAATCTGTTTTTTTTGTTTGTTTGATTGAGGGATAAATGTTGGTCCAGGATACAGGGATAACTCCCCTGCTCCTCTTCGAAATAGTGCCACGGGTTCTTATACGTCCACCTGAGAGAGCAGACGAGGCCTCGGTTTAATGTCTCATCCGAAAGATGGCACCTCCAACAGTGCAGCACTCCCTCAGCACGGCACTGGAGTGTCAGCCTGGATTGGGACTATGAACCCACAACCATCTGACTCAGAGGCAAGAGTGCTACCCACTGAACCACAGCAGACACTGGGTCATATCAGCAATCAAATGAGTAAATATATCAAAGGAAAATAAAAATCACTGGATAACTTGAGTCTGATAATATTAATCATATCTGTAGGATACATCATGTGGGTACAATGGTATGGGATTAGCAACCCAGAGATTGAAGTGGCAGTTTTCACCTTCAATGATTAGGCGATTAATTGACGTGGCGGAGTGGATTCCACCCAACTAAAGAGCTCCAGTTCGGGGCACCGTAGCTCAGGAATGCTATATTGTCCTTAGAGAGGGAGCAGTGCAGACTCACCAGACTGACACTGGGGCTAAAAGGACAGGTTGCACAGACTAGGCTTGTATTCCCTTGCGTATAGAAGATTAAAGGGTGATCTAATTAAGGTGTTTAAGATGTTTAAAAGATTTGATAGGGTAGATAGTGAGATCCTATTTCCTCAAGTGGGGGGAGTCCAGAACAAGGGGGCATAACCTTAAAATTAGAGCCAAGCCGTTCAGGGGTGATATCAGGAAGGATTTCACATAAAGGGTGGTAGAAATCTGGTACCCCGCCCCCCCCAAAGCTGTTGAGGCTGGGCGGGCGGGGGGTGGGTGCAGGGGGGGGTGAACTGAAAATGTCAAAACTGAGATAGATAGATTTTTATTTGGCAATAGAAGCAAGGAGGGTAAATGGAGTTAAGATACAGATCAGCCGTGATCAAATCGAATGGCGGAACAGGCTCGAGGGGCTGAATGGCCTCCTCCCGTTATAGCACCTGCCTGATTTTCATCCCGTTCAAAATCAACATAAATGGAAAATGGTTGGGTTTTGTAGCGGGTGGGCAATCTGCTCTGCTAGTCTAGCCCCCCAAGTGCTGAAGGTTAAAATGACCCCCCCACCCCCCCCCTGCTGTGTTTTTACGCCCCACCAGCGCAAGTTGTGAAATTCAATTTAATAAATTTGATAATTTGTGGGCTGGGGTATCCAAAAAAAAAGATAGATACTAATGAATTGTTGTAAAGTCCCAGATGGTTCACCTAATGAAGGGAGCCCGTCACCCCTCGCCCCCCCCCCCTTCCCCCAACACTCACGCCCACCAGGCCTACTTGTAACTCTGGATGGTTGACCTTTAATGGTCCTGGAAGTGGTTGAGCAAGTCATACAGTCGATCTAAATATAAGCAATGAATGCAGTGTTGCCCACTTCCACCAAAGATAAATTGCACACACAATACGCTTAGCAGGCAGTCTACAATTCCTCTCATCCCGACCTTGATGTATTGATACCTTAGGTCTGAACCTGTGACTTGTTCTAGTTTCTGTCCACTTCCCCTCATGCCACCTCCAAGCTCACCTTGTCCGTGAGACCCACCTCCTGCTCTCTTGACCCCATTCCCACCAAACTACCATCCACCTCTCTTCAGCTACTGTTTTCCTCCATTTCAATACTGTCGATTTCACTCCCGCCTCAAAAAATCTCACCGTAGACCCCTCTGTCTTTGCAAACTGCCACCCAATCAGCAGCCTCCCTTTCCTCATCAAAGCCCTTGAACGTGTTGTCACCTCCCAAATCTGTATACATCCTGCCCGCAATCCATGTTCCAATCTCTCCAATCAGGTTTTCCCCTTGCCACAGCACTGAAACGGCTCTCATCAAAGTCACAAGTGACATCCTATGTGATTATGACTGCGGTAAACTATTCCTCCTCATCCTTCTCGACCTGTCTGCAGCCTTTCACACGGCCAACCACAAAATTCTCCTCCAACGCCGCTCCTCCATCGTGCAGCTGAGCGGGACTGCCCTCACTTAGTTCCAGTCTTACTGATCCAATTGTAGCTAAAGCTTCTCTTCCAGCTCCTGCACCTTTACTTTCGGAATCCTATTCCTCATCATTCTGCCACTCTCTGCCTTGGCCTCAGCCCATCTATTGCTTCAATCCTCATCCATGCTTTGGTCATCTCCACAATGGACTGTTACAATGCTTTCCTGATCGGGCTCCCAACCTACACCCTCCATAAATTTGAGCTCATCCAAACTCTGCTGCCCGTGTCCTAACTCGCACCAAGTCCCGCTCACCCATCATCCCTGTGCTCGCTGACCTACACTGGCTTCTGGTCCTCAAATTTAAAATTCTCATCCTCGCGTTCAAATCCTTTCATTGCCTCTCTGCTCCCTATCTCTATAATCTCTTCTAGCCCACCAACCCTCCATGAACTCCTCCAACTCTGGCCTTCAACATACCCCAATCCCTTCGCCCCACCATTTGGTGGCCCGTATCTTCAGCCGTCCTGGCCCTAAGCTCTGGAATTCTCTCCCTAAACCTCGCCCCTCTCAACCCCTTTGTCATCCTTTGATGTGACAAAGATTTTAGTCTCCCTCTCCCACAATATCGCCTTCTTTGCCTTAATGTCACTGTTTGACTTGGCTTCTGTGAACTGCCTTGGGATGTTTTCCGATAGTAAGGATGCTATATAAATGCAAGTCTTTCAGTCCTGGCCAAAGTTATCCCTCAACCAAAGCAGATTGACTAGTCGTTTATCTCACTGCTGTTTGTGAGATCTTATTGTCCACAAATTGACTGATACGTTTTCCTAAGTAACAACAGTGTCTGCGCTTTCAAAGATAATTCATTGGCTGTAAGTGAGTGCTGGCAGGTTACTTGACCTTAATTGATCACCCATTGTATTATTTCCACCCCGGCTCCTTTCAGCTGTGCAGATCTTGGGCGAGAAATTCTGTGCTAAAGATCTCTACCCCCCCTCGACAATACTTCCTTCAGGCTGTTTGCTATTTGCACTTTGTAAAATGTGTATTCACTGTTTCCCAGTCAGCACATCTGCATGACAGGACCCTTGGCTCAAGAGGCTCAGTTCCTGCGATGAAGATGCTGAACTGTGTCTGTGCCCTGATTGCAAGCTTGACTTCCCATTGGATGTAACTCATGCTGCAGTGCATCAGAAAATTGTCTGCTAGGCTCAGTGGGTGCAGCAGAAGATGGTGGCTTTAAGTTCCACTCCAGAGACTTGAAAACATAATCCCTGTGCAGTACTGTCTGACACGCCCAGTGCAGTACTGAGGCAGAGGAAACGTTTCAAGGTCACCCTCAAAGCCTCCTTGATAAAATGTAACATCCCCACTGATACCTGGGAGTCCCTGGCCAAAGGCCGCCCTAAGTGGAGGAAGTGCATCCGGGAGGGCGCTGAGTACCTCGAGTCTCGTCGCCGAGATCATGCAGAAAGCAAGCGCAGGCAGCGGAAAGAGCGTGCGGCAAACCAGATTCCCCACCCACCCTTTCCCTCAATGATTGTCTGTCCCACCTGTGACAGAGACTGTAATTCCCGTATTGGACATTTCAGTCACCTCAGAACTCACTTTCAGAATGGAAACAAGTCTTCCTCAATTTCGAGAGACTGTCTATGATGACTAAGGCAGTACTGCACTGTTGGAGATGTCGTCTTTTGAGTGACACGCTAAACCTAGTCTGCTCTATTGGGTGGATGCAAAAGATCCCTCGGCACTATTTCAAAGACAAGCAAGGGAAGTCCTCCCCGGTGTCCTAGCCAATATTTATCCCTCAACTTAACATCACTAAAAGAACAGATTTAATGATCATTTATCACATTGCTGTTTGTGGGACCGTGCTGTGTGCAAATTGGCTGCTGCGTTTCCCACATTAGAACAGTGATTGCACTTCAAAAGTACTTCATTGGCTGTAAAACACTTTAAAAGGGCTAGATTTTCGGGGCGGTAATGGCGGCGGGGCGATAAAGTTAGCACCCGGGAACAGCTTGCGCCTCAGTCAGCAAAATTGGGCAGCTGGGCACTAAGGGAGGCGTTGTACACCTGTCTTAGGGCGCTAGGCCGGCTGAGCATGGGAAAATCCCGAGCTAAACAGCCGGCCTCGGAGCGCCCTGAGAGAGGCCTGGGGAGAAAAACACCCCGAAAAAACCCATCAAAAACATTCCCAATACATGGCCCACGCCACCACAACATAAATCGCAAACAAAAGAAAAGAAAAACCAGCCACACTTACCTGAGGTATACATTACTGACCTCACCACAGCCGGTGTATAGGTTGGACTGCCCGCTTCCACAGGCGGTACCAGCAGGGGGCGCTGCGGGGTGCACGACTCAGGCGGGAGTGCAAAAGCGAGCCGGTGTCGTAACCAGGGGCCTTGCACACCGACTCGCCTCTCCCGGGCGGTAATGCTCCGCGCCCCCACCGAAACCGTCCCCAAAAACCCCGGCAGGGCGCTGAAAGCTGGCTGCCCACCCGGTAAAGCTCACCGCCACCACTGTTGTCCCTCCGAGGCACAAACAGAGGCGGACATCACCGGAAAATCCAGGTTGTCTTGAGGTTATGAAAGGCGCTATATAAATGCAAGCTCTTTCAATTAAAATACCATGTTGCTGGCTGGGCGGCAGATCGAATGACACAAAAGACAAACAAACCTGGAAAGGCAAGAACTCTCTGGGGAACGGAGGACCTCCCAGAGGTTGGTTGTCAGCACCTGCCTGGATGTGCTTCAGAGACCTTCACACTTGGCCACAAGTCCTGCAGTGTAACTGGACCATCGTACTCTGCTGCAGGAAGAACCTGAAGATGAGCTTGGAATGACATTGCGCATGTGGACCCTAATCGAACGGGAAAGGGAGGGACTAGCCTGACTTCATTAAACCCCAATTCCGGGCCTCTCGTCTCCAAGCTGTTGAGCGGTGAAGGGAAGGTGTTTACCGGAGTGCCTCTTTCCCATTGCTGCTGATATTTGCCATTTCATCTGTTCTGTGAAAGGTTAGTGTTTTTTTTGTGGAAGAGTGCAGGGTAATGTAGAGTGCAATCCCAAAACACCACTGAAAGTAATAATTATAACAGTCCCAGAATCAATCCACAGCAATGGAAATTGTGGTTGGCTGGTGTGATGGGTCGTGTGTTTGTGTGTGTGTGTACATAAGAAATAGGAGCAGGAGTAGGCCATACAGCTCCTCGAGCCCGCTCCACCATTCAATAAGATCATGGCTGATCTGATCATGGACTCAGCTCCATTTCCCCGCCCGCTCCCCATATCCCTCGACTCCCTTATCGCTCAAAAGTCTGTCCATCTCCACCTTAAGTATATTCAATGACCCAGCCTCCACAGCTCTCTGGGGCAGAAAATGCCATATATTTACAACCCTCTGAGAGAGGAAATTCCTCCTCATCTCTGTTTTAAATGGGCGGCCCCTTATTCTGAGACTATGCCCCCTAGTTCTAGATTCCCCCACGCGGGGCAACATCCTCTCTGCATCTACCCTGTCCAGCCCCCTCAGTATCTTATACGCTACAATAAGATCACCTCTCATTCTTCTAAACTCCTGAGAGTATAGGCCTAACCTGCTCAACCTTTCTTCAAAAGACAACCCCTTCATCTCAGGAATCAACCTCGTGACCCTAGTGTAGTCCCTGAGTAAATGAAACACCCGAGTCCCCATGTGAAAAAGGAACGGCAGTAATCATGGGGGATTTTAACCTACATATTGATTGGTCAAATCAAATTGCACGGGGTAGCCTGGAGGAGGAATTCATAGAATGCATACGGGATTGTTTCTTAGAACAGTATGTTACGGAACCTACAAGGGAGCAAGCTATCTTAGATCTGGTCCTGTGTAATGAAACAGGAATAATAAACGATCTCCTAGTAAAAGATCCTCTCGGAATGAGTGATCACAGTATGGTTGAATTTTTAATACAGATTGAAGGTGAGGAAGTAGTGTCTCAAACGAGCGTACTATGCTTAAACAAAGGGGACTACAGTGGGATGAGGGCAGAGTTGGCTAAAGTAGACTGGAAACACAGACTAAACGGTGGCACAATTGAGGAACAGTGGAGGACTTTTAAGGAGCTCGTTCATGGTGCTCAACAAAAATATATTCCAGTGAAAAAGAAGGGCGGTAAGAGAAGGGATAACCAGCCGTAGATAACCAAGGAAATAAAGGAGAGTATCAAATTAAAAACTAATGCGTATAAGGTGGCCAAGGTTAGTGGGAAACTAGAAGATTGGGAAAATTTTAAACGACAGCAAAGAATGACTAAGCAAGCAATAAAGAAAGGAAAGATAGGTTACGAAAGTAAACTTGCGTAAAACATAAAAACAGATAGTAAAAGCTTTTACCGATATATAAAACGGAAAAGAGTGACTAAAGTAAATGTTGGTCCCTTAGAAGATGAGAAGGGAGATTTAATAATGGGAAATGTGGAAATGGCTGAGACCTTAAACAATTATTTTGCCTCGATCTTCACAGTGGAAGACACAAAAACCATGCCAAAAATTGCTGGTCACGGGAATGTGGGAAGGGAGGACCTTGAGATAATCACTATCACTAGGGGGGTAGTGCTGGACAGGCTAATGGGACTCAAGGTTGACAAGTCCCCTGGTCCTGATGAAATGCATCCCAGGGTATTAAAAGAGATGGCGGAAGTTATAGCAGATGCATTCGTTATAATCTACCAAAATTCTCTGGGCTCTGGGGAGGTACCAGCGGATTGGAAAGCAGCTAATGTAACGCCTCTGTTTAAAAAAGGGGGCAGACAAAAGGCAGGTAACTATAGGCCGGTTAGTTTAACATCTGTAGTGAGGAAAATGCTTGAAGCTATCATTAAGGAAGAAATAGCGGGACATCTAGATAGGAATAGTGCAATCAAGCAGACGCAACATGGATTCATGAAGGGGAAATCATGTTTAACTAATTTACTGGAATTCTTTGAGGATATAATGATATCCTCAATAGAGGTATACCGATGGATGTGGAATATTTAGATTTCCAAAAGGCATTCGATAAGGTGCTACACAAAAGGTTACTGCAGAAGATAAAGGTACGCGGAGTCAGAGGAAATGTATTTGCATGGATAGAGAATTGGCTGGCTAACAGAAAGCAGAGAGTCGGGATAAATGGGTCCTTTTTGGGTTGGAAATCAGTGGTTAGTGGTGTGCCACAGGGATCAGTGCTGGGACCACAACTGTTTACAATATACATAGATGACCTAGAAGAGGGGACAGAGTGTAGTGTAACAAAATTTGCAGATGACACAAAGATTAGTGGGAAAGCAGGTTGTGTAGAGGACACAGAGAGGCTGCAAAGAGATTTAGATAGGTTAAGCGAATGGGCTAAGGTTTGGCAGATGGAATACAATGTCGGAAAATGTGAGGTCATCCACCTTGGGGAAAAAAAACAGTAAAAGGGAATATTATTTGAATGAGGAGAAATTACAACATGCTGCGGTGCAGAGGGACCTGGGGGTCCTTGTGCATGAAACTCTTTTAGAAAATGCTGAGAACCGCAGTCGGTAGGATTCGAACCTGCGCGGGATAACCCAATGGATTTCTAGTCCATCGCCTTAACCAGTCGGCCACGACTACCCCAAAAGGTTAGTTTGCAGGTGCAACAGGTAATCAGGAGGGCGAATGGAATGTTGGCCTTCATTGCGAGAGGTATGGAGTACAAAAGCAGGGAGCTCCTGCTGCAACTGTACAGGGTATTGGTGAGGCCGCACCTGGAGTACTGCGTGCAGTTTTGGTCACCTTACTTAAGGAAGGATATACTAGCTTTGGAAGGGATACAGAGACGATTCACTAGGCTAATTCCGGAGATGAGGGGGTTACCTTATGATGATAGATTGAGTAGACTGGGTCTTTACTCGTTGGAGTTCAGAAGGATGAGGGGTGATCTTATAGAAACATTTAAAATAATGAAAGGGATAGACAAGATAGAGGCAGAGAGGTTGATTCCACTGGCCGGGGAGACTAGAACTAGGGGGCACAGCCTCAAAATACGGGGGAGCCAATTTAAAACCGAGTTGAGAAGGCATTTCTTCTCCCAGAGGGTTGTGAATCTGTGGAATTCTCTGCCCAAGGAAGCAGTTGAGGCTAGCTCATTGAATGTATTCAAGTCACAGATAGATAGATTTTTAACCAATAAGGGAATTAAGGGTTATGGGGAGCGGGCGGGTAAGTGGAGCTGAGTCCACGGCCAGATCAGCCATGATCTTGTTGAATGGCGGAGCAGGCTCGAGGGGCTAAATGGCCTACTCCTGTTCCTAATTCTTATGTTCTGTTTTTATGTTCTTATGTACAATGTATTCGGAGGTTATAGTGCAATATAATGTCTGGATGATAACAGAACAAGAGTGAGTGCTTTACTGGGGCTGGAGCTGTCCATTATAGCAGCCCAGAGATCACTTCTGTTGTTCCACAATTGATAGCTGGAATAACTCCAGTCAGTACCTTTCTTCCTAAGTTCCTGTCCTGCCTCTGTCCAAATTTAACCAGTCATTAAACACCGGGTGCTTATCGATTTACCAACGTACACCGTGCAATGGGTTCAGGTCAGGTTTTATAAACAGAAAACTACACAGAAAAGAAGAAAGACTTGCATTTATATAGCACCTTTCACAACCACCGGACATCTCAAAGCGCTTTACAGCCAATGAATTACTTTTGGAGTGTAGTCACTGTTGTAATGTGGGAAACACAGCAGCCAATTTGCACACAGCAAGCTCCCACAAACAACAATGTAATAACGACCAGATCATCTGTATTTTTGTGATGTTGATTGAGGGATAAATATTGGCCCAGGACACTGGGGATAACTCCCCTGCTCTTCGTCGAAATAATGCCATGGGATTTGTTACATCCACCTGAGAGGGCAGACGGGGCCTCGGTTTAATGTCTCATCCGAAAGACGGCATCTCCAACAGTGCAGGCACTCCTTCAGCACTGCACTGGAGTATCAGTCTAGATTTTTGTGCTCAAGTTCCTGGCGTGGGACTTGACCCCACAACCTTCTGACTCAGTGGCGAGGATGCTACCCACAGAGCCACAGCCTCTTTTTGTACTAAATGCCCGCACTGCTCGCATCAGTCGTGGCACACACTGATTACCCAGCATTCTGCAGGCACTGTGTTAGACCATGAAATAAGGACGGGGAGATCTCGTGGAGCAATGGGTCGATGGTTGAGTTCAGCAAAGCCCAGACGAAGCAGTGCTGTGCGACACGCTCTCCACAGAGAACATGGACGCCTCTCCCTCTCACTGCCGTCCCCAGCAAGTACTTAACTGTGACCCTCTGGGCTCGAAGGGCCGAATGTCCTACTGCTGCACCTATTTTCTATGTTTCTATGTTAAAGATGCTGTTGCTCGCGGATGAGTGTCTGGGACAAGGGGCAGTGAGTGTCCTGTTGGATAAATTAATGCACGCCCCCTTGTTACAAAGACAGCAGATGCAAGTCTCCAAGGTCAAGCTATTGTTATGGCGACTGATAGCTTCAGAAGTTTTAAGCGCTCATTAGTGTTTACGCTTTAAACTCATTTATTTTGTCAATTAATAATTGTTTTAATTTATTTTTGTGTATATGTATTATTAAATGACTCTTAAACTACCTGTATCCCGCTTTATCGGGCTGGCTATTTGTTTACACTTGTCAGTGGAAAGTACCTGGTGTGACATACATTGTCCTCCGGCCAAAAAGGTTTGTGTATTTTAGTCACAATCAAAGGGCAATGTATTCTGCTGTGCACATTCCAGCTACTGTTGAACGATATTTACTGGCAAAGTATGTGGCCTAAAGTGGGTCATTTGAAACCCCTGAATAATTCCAAGTGTGGAGCTGGGGGTTACTGTGGGGGTTACTGTGGGGGGGGGGGGAATTCACTGTGGGGGTCACTATGGGGTTACTGTGCGGGTTACGGTGGAGTTACCGTGGGGGTTACCGTGGGGTCACCACGGGGGTCACCATGGAGGTCACCATGGAGGTCACCATGGAGGTCACCATAGGGGTAACCGTTGGGGGTTACCGTGGGGAGTTACTGTGGGGGTTACCGTGGGGGTTACTGTGGGGTTAGTGTGTGCAGGTACTTGAGATTTACTGAACGGATTCGACAAGTGTTGTTGTGAATGTCTCGCAATTGTTTTCTCTTGAAGCAAAAGTGGATGTTTTTGGTTGAAGCTTGACACGTTGCACTTTCTATCCAGTTACAATCTTTTGTTCTTTATTTCCTGTAGGGCAGCAAACATGGAACGGATGGGAATTCCCCACAGCCTGGGACTGACACATTTAAGGTATGTCCCTGAATCTAGATTAGTGTCTGGGCACCACATATATGTGGTTCAGTGTTACATGTCAAGGATGCTTTAAAATGTGCATTGAACATTATTGAGACTGGAGAGTAGAAGGATATACAGGGCAATGGCAAGTAGGAGCCAGTACAACCTTAGACTGCAGTGGGGCTGACAGACTCAAGTTATACTGTTGGTTCTGTAGCACTCTATTAAGGGCACATGTGTACTTCCATCTGACACATACAGGTACTGACACACACGCACACACACACACACACACAGGTACTGACGCACACACACAGGTTCCTACACACACACACACACACACACGTTTTTACACACACACACACACACAGGTACTGATGCATGCACACACACACAGATATTGATGCGTGCACACACATACACACACAGGTAGTGATGCATGCACACACACACACACACCGGTATTGATACAGACACACAAACGCACACACACACAGGTATTGATACAGACACACACACACTCACACAGGTGCTGACACACACATGCACACACACGGGTACTGATGCGCACACACACACACACACACACGTAGTGACACACACACACACACATACCGATGCGCGCACACACACACACAGGTACTGATACACACACACACACACACACACACACACACACAGGTACTGATACACACTCACACAGGTACTCTCACACACACACACACACACACACACACACACACATGCGCGCGTACCGATGCACACACACAGGTGTGTCATACTCCCAAATTGTGCTAGGGTTGATTAGACATTTGATGATGAAAGTTCTGTTTCCAGCCTATTGGGCCTGGCAGTGTGATACGTTAGCAGTCATTACATCCCAGAAACTGGGAAATATCATGGGGACTTGATCCATTATGTTTATGCTGTATACTGTGCATTTTCTGGGTCATTTGTTGACTTACTGTGTAGCTGTGTGTTTTGGGGGAAATGTTATACTAAACATCAATGGCCTGGCTGCTCTGTGCCGTTGGTATCCAACGCCAATGATGGATTAATAATTGTGGTATAATGACTGCAATTTACAGAGTAATCATCTGCAGTTTATTACCAGTTAGTGTATATTACAATTAGATAATATCTAGGGATTTCCTGGTTGTAATCTTACGTGAACTCTTGATTGTATACATAGTAATTACACAAACGGAAATCAAAAGCACAATTGTCTGTGTCCAATTAATCCAAGTGTCCGTCATGTGTTAGTACACAACTAGAATCAGGGCTGCTGTTTCACTTTGATAAACCTTTAAAATAAACACTGGCCGATCTTCTGCGGCATTATACACAAGATCTAGTGTAGTCTTCAGGTAAAGTGAGGCTAGAGAGGAGGTGGGAGACCAGGGAATAACCCCCACGTTATTCAGTCCCCATCTTAAAGCCATACATTCTATTCTTATTTTTATATTTCTATTACAAATTACTATGGCCACATTTATAATGGAAATTGTGTAAACGACTGTTCAGGACTGGGGAGGGATAATGGAGATTAGCTGCACTAGGCGATGGACCTGGGCTGTGTTTGCACTGTGGGATGGACCTGTGGGATGGACCTAGGCTGTGTTTGCCACGGGGAATGGATCTGTGGGATGGACCTGTGCTGTGTTTGCACTGTGGGATGGACCTGGGCTGTGTTTGCACTGTGGGATGGACCTGGGCTGTGTTTGCACTGTGGGATGGACCTGGGCTGTGTTTGCACTGTGGGATGGACCTGGGCTGTGTTTGCACTGTGGGATGGACCTGGGCTGTGTTTGCACTGTGGGATGGACCTGTGCTGTGTTTGCACTGTGGGATGGACCTGGGCTGTGTTTGCACTGGGGAATGGTCCTGTGGGATGGACCTGGGCTGTGTTTGCCACGGGGAATGGATCTGGGGGATGGACCTGGGCTGTGTTTGCACTGTGGGATGGACCTGTGTTGTGTTTGCACTGTGGGATGGACCTGTGCTGTGTTTGCACTGTGGGATGGACCTGGGCTGTGTTTGCACTGTGGGATGGACCTGGGCTGTGTTTGCACTGTGGGATGGACCTGGGCTGTGTTTGCACTGTGGGATGGACCTGGGCTGTGTTTGCACTGGGGAATGGTCCTGTGGGATGGACCTGGGCTGTGTTTGCCACGGGGAATGGATCTGTGGGATGGACCTATGCTGTGTTTGCACTGTGGGATGGACCTGGGCTGTGTTTGCACTGTGGGATGGACCTGGGCTGTGTTTGCACTGTGGGATGGACCTGGGCTGTGTTTGCACTGTGGGATGGACCTGGGCTGTGTTTGCACTGTGGGATGGACCTGGGCTGTGTTTGCACTGGGGAATGGTCCTGTGGGATGGACCTGGGCTGTGTTTGCCACGGGGAATGGATCTGTGGGATGGACCTGTGCTGTGTTTGCACTGTGGGATGGACCTGGGCTGTGTTTGCACTGTGGGATGGACCTGGGCTGTGTTTGCACTGTGGGATGGACCTGGGCTGTGTTTGCACTGTGGGATGGACCTGGGCTGTGTTTGCCACGGGGAATGGACCTGGGGGATGGATGTGGGCTGTGGTTGAATTAGAGGCCAGTGGAAATAACGATCAGGCAGGATGTATAATGGATAGCCGATCCACAACTGCCCGTTTTCCGCCACTGCGGAAGTTAAAATCAGCCGTTCTGTGTGTGACTCTCCTTGTTTAGCAAGTAGAATGTTTACATTTTCTAACTGTCAGCATTACATAACTGACAATCTGTTGAGAAATTTGAGGCTGTTTGCTTCAAAATTCAAATAACCTGGGGGTACTTGTGCATGAAACACAAAAGGATAGTATGCAGGTACAGCAAGTGATTAGGCAGGCCAATGGTATATTGGCCTTTATTGCAAAGGGGATGGAGTATAAAAGCAGGGAAGTCTTGCTACAGGATATTGGTGAGGCCACACCTGGAAAACTGTGTGCAGTTTTGGTTTCCATATTTACGAAAGGATATATTTGCTTTGGAGGCAGTTCAGAGAAGGTTCACTAGGTTGATTCCGGAGATGAGGGGGATGACTTATGAGGGAAGGTTGAGGAGGTTGGGCCTCTACTCATTGGAATTCAGAATAATGGGGCCAAGTTTCGGCCTGAGTTGCTCCTGTTTGTTTGGAGCAACTGGTTTAGAATGGAGTATCTTAGAAATTTGAATTCTCGCCATTTAGTTTGCTCCAGTTCTAGTCAGTTCGAACAGTTTCACTTTGGAACAGAATTTTTTTTTCAAAAGGGGGCGTGTCCGGCCACTTACGCCTGTTTTCAAAGTTTAGGCAGTGAAAACTTACTCCAAACTAACTTAGAATGGAGTAAGTGAAGATTTTTGTACGTTCGAAAAAACCTTGTCTACGCTTTAGAAAATCAGGCGTAGGTTACAAATCAGGCGTAGGGAATGGAGCGGGGGGGGAGGGTTTAAAGGGAAGTTTACAAACATTAAACACTTCAGTTTTACAAATAAAGAGCCATCATCAATAATAAATGATAAATACATCAATAAATCAACCAATAAATCAATCAAAAAAAATTAATAAAAAATAAAAAAAATTAAAAAAATCAATAAATAAAACATTTTCTACTTACTGACTGCAGCACCGGGAGTCCTCCAACAGCGTGCTGGGACGACCCCCCCCAGTGTGTCTCTGTCAGTGTCTCTATCTCTCTGTCTGTCTGTGTGTGTGTGTCTCTCACTCTCTGTCTGTCAGTATCTGTGTTTCTGACAGCGAGGGGCGGGGGAGAAGGGGGGTGGGAGGGGGAGGGGGAGAAGGGGGAGGGAGGTAGAGGGGGGTGGGGTGGGGGGAGGAGGGGGTGGGGTGGGGGGGGGAGGAGGGGGGTGGGGGAGGAGGAGGGAGGTGGGGGGGTGGGGAGGAGGTGGGGGAGGAGGTTGGGGGGGAGGAGGAGGAGGGGGAGGAGGAGGAGGTGGGGGGGAGGAGGGGGAGGAGGAGGAGGAGGGGGGTGAGGGGGAGGGAGGGAGGGAAGGAGAGAGGAGGGAGGGAGGGAAGGAGAGAGGAGGGAGGGAGGAAAGGAGAGGGGGGATGGAAGGGAGAGAAGGAGGCTGAACGGCCGGGCCCAAGATTTCGGGCTGGATTTACAGGTAGGTGGCGTCGGGTTTCGGGGGGGGGGTCGCAGAGGTCACCGGGGGGGGGGGGGTAAGAGTCGCGGAGGTCCGGGGGGGGAGGGAGCGGAGGTCGAGTCGCCGGGGGTGGAGGGGGAAGCAGAGGTCGAGTCGGGGGGGGGCGGGGGGGGGAAAGCGGGGGTCCGGTCGGGTGGGAGGAGCCTTATCCACGCAGCCCCAGTGAAGCCATTCGGCCAGGGCTAGGGGCTGCGTGCTTCGGGCCCCTCCCACAGTTTTGCCCACTGTAGCGCGCATGTGCAGAGGACCCGGTACTGTTTTCAGCGCAGAGACCTGGCTCCGCCCCCTACAGCTCGTGCTGCGCCGCGCCCAGCTCCAGAGGGCCTGCAGGGAGCCGGAGAATAGGTAAGTTTTTTTTAGGCGCACTTTCTGGCGCAAAAGGCGGGTGTCCAGGGAAACGGCGCAGCCCGAAACTTGGGCCCAATGAGAGGTGATCTTATTGAAACGTATAAGATTATGAGGGGGTTTGGCAAGGCGGATGCAGAGAGGATGCAGAGACTAATACTAGGGGGCATAATCTTAGAACAAGGGGCCGCCCATTTAAAACTGAGATGAAGAGGAATTTCTTCTCTCAGAGGGTTGTAAATCTGTGGAATTCGCTGCCTCAAAGAGCTGTGGAAGCCGGGACATTGAATAAATTTAAGACAGAGATAGACAGTTTCTTAATTGATAAGGGGATAAGGGGTTATGGGGAGCAGGCAGGGAAGTGGACCTGAGTCCATGATCGTATCAGCCATGATCGTATTAAATGACGGAGCAGGCTCGAGGGGCCGTATGGCCTACTCCTGCTCCTATTTCTTATGCTCTTATGTTCTTATGTAACTCGAATTACAACAAGGAAAAGGACTGTTTGTCTCTGAGCTTTCTGGAGTTTATAGAACACGAAACAACTCCATGCTTAAATTCAATCACGTTATTATGAAATAGGTACATCTTTGGGGAGGGAAGGTAGTGTGAGTTTAATGTGTTTAAACGCTTTTTGGATATTGTAAATTAAAGTTACTGAAGGACGAAAGAAATAATTTCAGAAGGGATTTTGAGTAATTTGTGGGAGTATTGTGTACAGTTTTAGTCTCCTTACCTGAGGAAAGATATACTTGCCATTGAGGGAGTGCAACGAAGGTTCACCTACTGATTCCTGGGATGGGGGAATTGTCCTATGAGGAGAGATTGAGTAGACTAGGCCTATATTCTCTAGAGTTTAGAAGAATGAGAGGTGATCTCATTGAAACATATAAAATTCATCCAGGGCTTGATAGGGTAGATGCAGGGAGGATGTTTCCCCTGGCTAGAGAGTCTAGAACCAGGGGTCACATCTCAGAATAAGGGGTCGGCCATTTAGGACTGAGATGAGGAGAAAGTTCTTCACTCAGAGGGTAGTGAATCTCTGGAATTCTCAGCCCCAGAGGGCTGTGGAGGCTCAGTCTTTGAGTATAGTCAAGACAGAGATCGATAGATTTTTAGATATTAAAGCAATCAAGGGATATGGGGATCGGGCAGGAAAGTGGAGTTGAGGTTGAAGATCAGCCATGATTTCATTGAATGGTGGAGCAGGCTCGAGGGGCCGAATGGCCTACTCCTGCTCCTAATTCTTATGTTCTTATGTTCTAACAGCACTGTGGGAGTTCCTTCACCACAAGGACTGCAGCGGTTCAAGAAGGCGGTTCACCACCACCTTCTCGAGGGCAATTAGGGACGGGCAGTAAATGCCAGCCTTGCCAGCGATGCCCACATCCCGGGAACGAATATGAAAAAACAAATTATAATAGCGGGGGAAGGTCGCCTTAAAAAGTAGCAAAAACATGACAGCAGGAAGTCAAGTTGTGCAGACAGGAAGTGCATGTAGGCATAAGATACAGATAATTGCCTTGAATGTCATTGTAATGTGCAGTGACATTTATCATGAATTACTGTCAGGGTAAATTTTCCCGTTGACTGCTCGCGGGTCAGAGCCTCAACTGCAGGAAGCATATATTGGCCAATCGCTCGTGCTGAGGGTTGTCACCGCTTCGATGTGCACCTGTGATTTCCCCGTACCCAGTCCCGGCCGCATGCGATTCTGTGTGAGAGCACGCTATCAGAAAACTCAGCTCCTTAAGTGAACCTTTATACATTCGCCCCTCATTGTTTAAAAATGCCTGGCAACTAATGTACAATATAACAGCGTCTGACCAAATCCCCGCGGCAACAGTGACAACATTTATAAGCATCAGATCTCTAGTTCGGTAAAGCAGCCTTTCTGCTCAGGTAATTTAACTGGAAAATATCCAGTGCCTGTGATGTGACCACATCTACTCGATATTTTCCAGTCACACCACCTGACAGGTTACTTTCTCTAACCAGAGATCTGATGCATATACATATTGTCATTGTCGCCGTGGGGATTTGGTCAGGCGTTTTATTGCTAATGTCACTGTGTCACATGTGTGGGAAGAACAGTGGCTTTACATTTTATAATATTAAGACCAGATTCAGAAATGTGGAGAATCATAACCACTATAGTGCTGTGTGTAACAGTGTATATTACAGGTACAACATCTCAAATCCATCAACCTCGGGACTGAGAGAGAGCGTGCCACTTTTTGGATTTTGCCGAATTTCGGGCCTCGTTGTTGCCGCTCCTTGGCGCCCGCTGATGCTCCGCTCCTCGCCGATCCTTCGCTCCTCACCGCCCGGCGATTCCCGCCAATTCTCGCCGCCCATGACCCCTCCCAGGCGCTGCGGTTTTTTTACCGGTTTCCTCGTCCCTCGCCGCCCGAGGTCGCCATCTTGGCCACCTGAAAAATGTCCGGTTTTGGGACAGCTGGATTCAGGACGTTGTACCTGTACAGTATTTGAGACTGTGAATATACATTGTTAGTGCAGTTTTTGGAGGCACAGGTTGAACCTCTCTTATCCGGAACCTTCGGGACCTGGCCTGTGCCAGATAAGGAATTTTGCCGGATGAGGGGTGGTCACATTAAATTGGATAGTACAGGTACTGAGCAAAGGGGGATATCGGGGCTGGCTGGCTTGGGGCTGGGATGCGGCAGAGCGATCATGGTGGTGGGGGCGGGGGGGAGGGGGAGGTGGATCGCAGGGTCAGGCCAGCGATTGCGGGAGTCGGCAGCGAGGAAGGACTTCAATTTGTTCATGTCGGAGTTCTGTGCACGCGCCACCCGGTGGCCGGGAATAGTTCTGAATGAGTGGTGGTTCTGGATAAGGGAGTTCTGGATAAGGGAGGTTCAACCTGTGTAAAGACCAGAGAATGTAGCACCAACTCTACAAAAACCAAATGGACTAATTGATAAAATAAATACGTGTGTTATGTTTATATACCGACTGCCTCTTGCCTTTGCCATTTCAGCTCTTCCCCTTGAATCTTGACTTGCTTGTTTGCAATTTACACAAGGCACTTTCTTGTAGCTTAATATATCTGGAAAAGAATGTTAAACAATCTTGCATTTTATAGTGCTTTTCATGTCGTCAGGATGACCTAAAAGCCAAGGAAGTACTTTGAAGTGTCACCACCTGGTTCTTGTAGCACTCTCGCCTCTGAGTCAGAAGGTTGTTGGTTCAAGTCCCACTCCATGAGACTTGAGCACATAAATCTAGGCTGACACTGCAGTGCAGTTCTGTGGGAGTGCTGCAATGTCGGAGGTGCTGCCTCTCAGATGAACTGCTAAACCGAGGCCCCTTCTGCTCTCTCAGGTGGGTGTAAAAGATCCCATGGCACTATTTCAAAGAAGAGCAGGGGAGTTATCCCCAGTGTCCTGGTCAACCAGCTCCTACAAAAACAGATGATCTGGTCATTATCATATTGCTGTTTGTGGGAGCTTGCCGTGCACAAATTGACTGCTTCCTTTCCTGCATTACAACAGTGACTACACTTCAAAAGGTACTTCATTGGCTGTAAAGCACTTTGGGACGGTCGGAGGTTGTGAAAGGCGATATAGAAATGCAGTTGGCTATGGAGAAACATGCCCGGCAGTGACAAACAGAAGACCAAATGCCTTCCTCCCCCTTTGGTTTCTGGGTCACAGCTTTGAGCCCAGACTAACACAGAGAGCCTCATGTTCGTTTTCGCCTGGCGTCCTTTCCCCACACCATGCACCCTGGCGCCGATAGATCGCAATCGCCTTGCTGTTGCTTCAGCCCGTGCTTGGTGCCGGTGTGGATGGGAACAGGTATAGGCTGGGTACAGTGGTGTGCGGGAGCGGGTATAGGCTGGGTACAATGGTGAGCGGGTATAGGGCGGGTACAGTGGTGAGTGGGAGCGGGTATAGGGCGGGTACAGTGGTGAGTGGGAATGGGTATAGGGCAGGTACAGTGGTGAGCGGGAGCGGGTATAGGCTGGGTACAATGGTGAGCGGGTATAGGGCGGGTACAGTGGTGAGTGGGAGCGGATATAGGGCGGGTACAGTGGTGAGTGGGAATGGGTATAGGGCAGGTACAGTGGTGAGCGGGAGCGGGTATAGGCTGGGTACAATGGTGAGCGGGTATAGGGCGGGTACAGTGGTGAGCGGGAATGGGTGTAGGGCAGGTACAATGGTGGGAGACAAAACCAACGTGCAAGAATCAAGTGAGGTGCAAAGTTCCCCTTGTTCCACTTCCACAGTGTGACCTAACCCTAACCCCTGCCTGTTGTGGCACCTAATAACCTGTGTGGAGTTGTGAATAATTGTGCACATGGGGATACAGCGAGACATTGAGTGATGTCTGCGACGGGGAATCAGGCAGGTCATAAAACAATGAAATTAGAACTGGTGACAGAAATCGGCCCCGTGTGAATTATTTCTGAAGGGAACTTGGCAAATACCATGTAGCACAAATCTGATCGATCTGGTGAACCTTTCTCATTTTTCAGATTGATATAATCCAATAGATTTCCTTCGTGGCTTTTAAAATGGCCACGTGTTTTTCTGCATGCCTTCTGTTTACACTAACTTTAACTTGACATAACTTTAATTTCCCTTCCACCCAATGGTTAACTTATGAGGACAGTTTGCATAAACTAGGTTTGTATTCCCCTGAGTTTAGAGGATTGAGGGCTGATCTGATCGAGGTGTGTAAAATGATAAAAGGATTCAGCAGGATAGATACAACAACAACAACTTGTATTTATATAGCACCTTTAAAGTAGTGAAACGTCCCAAGGCGCTTCACAGGAGTATTATGCGATAAAAATTTGACACCGAGCCGCATAAGTAGAAATTAATACAGGTGACCAAAAGCTTAGTCAAAGAGTATGTTTTAAGGAGCGTCTTGAAGGAGGAAAGAGAGGTAGAGAGGTTTAGGCAGGGAGTTCCAGAGCTTGGGGCCCAGGCAACAGAAGGCACAGCCACCAATGGTTGAACAATTATAATCAGCGATGCTCGAGGGCAGAATTAGAGGAGCGCAGACATCTCGGGGGTTGTGGGGCTGGAGGAGATTACAGAGATAGGGAGGGGCAAGGACATGGAGGGATTTGAAAATAAGGATGAGAATTGTGAAATCGAGGCGTTGCTTAACCAGAAGCCAATGTAGGTCAGCGAGCACAGGGGTGATGGGTGAGTTAGGACATGGGCAGCCGAGTTTTGGATCACCTCTAGTTTACGTAGGGTAGAATATGGAAGGCCAGCCAGGAGTGTGTTGGAATAGTCAAGTGTGGAGGTAACAAAGGGCTTCCTCTGATAGGGGAATCCAGAACAAGGGGAAACAGTCTTAAAATTTAGAGCGAGTGATGTCACACAAAGGGCAGTCAAAATCTGGAATTCTCTTCCCCAAAAAAGGCTGTGGATTCTGAGGGTCAATTGGAGCGTTCTAGACTGAGATGGATCGATTTGTGTTGGGTAAGGGTATCAAGGGATATGGATCAAAGACGGGTCAATGGGGTTGAGGTATAGATCGGCCATTATCTAATTGAATGACGGAACAGGCATGCGTGGCTGAATGGCCTCTCCTCCTGTTCCTCTGTTCCAACTAATAGTTTTTGTTCAATCCCTCATTTTAGACGTGCTTTCTGTGTTGCCCAATGACCCTAGTTGAGAGGGTTTGCAAGCATCAGGGTCCCTAGTCGGGGGTCTGTGCCAGCTATGTAACTGGCCATCAGGAGGTGGACAAGAGCAGCCTCTCTTAACTTTCACTTTGACTTTTCCTCCCTTCTCGGTTGGAAAGTGCCTTCATGGCCCCTCCTTTCCATGAGTATAGGAGCCAGGATGTCTTACTACAGTTATACAGGGCCTTGGTGAGACCACACCTGGAGTATTGTGTGCAGTTTTGGTCTCCTTACCTAAGAAAGGATATATTTGCCATAGAGGGAGTGCAACGAAGGTCCACCAGACTGATTCCTGGGATGGCAGGACTGTAGTATGAGGAGAGATTGGGTCGACTAGGCCTGTATTCACTATAATTTAGAAGAATGAGAGGAGATCTCATTGAAACGTATAAAATTCTGACTGGGTTGGACAGACTGGATGCGGGGAGGATGTTTCCCCTGGGCTGGGAAGTCCAGAACAAGGGGACTCAGTCTCAGGATACGGGGTAGGAAATTTAGGACCGAGATGAGGAGAAATGTTTTCACTCAGAGGGTGGTGAACCTGTGGAATTCTCTACCACAGAAGGCTGTGGAGGCCAAGTCACTGAATATATTTAAGAGGGAGATAGATAGATTTCGAGAAACAAAGGGCATCAAGGGGTATGGGGAAAAAGCGGGAATATGGTGTTGAGATAGAGGACCAGCCATGATCATATTGAATGGCGGTGCAGGCTCGAAGGGTCGAATGGCCTACTACTGCTCCTGTTTTCTATGTTTCTATGACTCGACTGCGGTAGGGAACTCGCCTGCGTTGGGAAGTGATCGCAGCTTTACTGTTCCATGGCCCAGCTGCTTTGAACACCAGTGTGCAGTGACCATAGCCTGAGTCGCTACAAGGTCAAACTCGGGGAGACCGCGTGGTGATTCCACCGTCTGATGCTTCGAGCGATGACCACAGTGGACGTGCCCCAGGAAGTCGTGGACACGCAGCCCCAGTTTCACGAGGTGCGGACTCTGAGACCGCCAATCCCAATCGGGAGCGGTGGATCACATCAATCGCTCCTTGTAGGCAATCATTCCTAATTTGCTGCATTCACCAGAAAAGATCCGAAAAATAAACCTGTGAACGGTTCGGTTTTACAAGGATGTTACCAGAATGGAGAGGATGCAACTATGAGCAGGCTCGGGGCTCTTTCCTCTGAAGAGCAGAGAACATAAGAGCAAAAGAATTAGGAGCAGGAGTCGGCCACTCGGCCCCTTGAGCCTGCTCCGCCATTCAATGAGATCATGGCTGATCTTCGACCTCAACTCCACTTTCCTGCACTATCCCCATATCCCTTGATTCCCTCAATATCCAAAAATCTATCGATCTCTGTCTTGAATATGCTCAAAGACTGAGCCTCCACAGCCCTCTGGGGTAGAGAATTCCAAAAATTTACCACCCTCTGAGTGAAGAAGTTTCTCCTCATCTCAGTCTTAAATGGCCGACCCCTTATTTTGAGACTGTGACCCCTGGTTCTAGACTCCCCAGCCATCCTCCCTGCATCTACCCTGTCAAGCCCTGTAGGAATTTTGTATGTTTCAATGAGATCACCTCTCATTCTTCTAAACTGTAGAGAATATAGACCTTTAAAATTGTGACACAGTAGGCATGGAGCAACTGTTTCCGCTTGTGAGTCACTAACAGATCAAATAAAAAGTTTAAGAGCAATTCCTTTACACAGAGAGTGAGTATGTGGAACTCGCTGCCACAGGGAGTGGTTTAAACAGAGAGCATTGATGTAATTAAGGGGAGGCTTGATGCATAGATGAGGGAGAAGGGAATAGAGGGGGGCAGGGCGGGAGGAGGCTAATTGAGTGGGAGGAGGCTTCTGTGGAGCATAAACTCCGGCACAGACCCATTCGGCCAAATGGCCTGTTTCTGTGCTGCAGACACGATGTAATGTTGCACACACCAACTTTTCAGAAGATTGCGAACTGGTGTTTCTTTAGCCTGAATATTTTTTTTCCTTTTCTTCAAGGCTGCCGATGTTGAGATTGAACTGGTTTCAGCTTCAGCAGAGAAGCCGGACCCGACCCGGCTTGCATTTGGGGCGGTGTTCACTGATCACATGCTGATGATTCGCTGGACGGCAGCAAGAGGCTGGGACAAGCCACAGATTAAACCGCTGCAGAATCTCTCGCTCCATCCGGCAGTGTCGGCGCTCCATTATTCGGTGGAGGTGAGTTGGCGGGAGGGAAGTCCTCCCTCTGCTTCGCTTTCCTTTGTTCACTGTGCCAGCTGTGGCTCAGTTGGTAGCACTCTCACCTCTCATTTAGAAGGTCATGGGTTTGAGTCCAAATTTGTGCGCATATTCTCGGCTAACATTCCCGGTGCAGTGCCGAGGGAGCACTGCACTGCCAGAGGTGCCGTCTGTCGGATGGGACGTCTGCCCTCTCAGGTGAAAAATCCCACGGCACTCCCAAAACCCCCCGCGACCTCTCCCACCTCAAAGGACAAGGGCAGCAGGCGCATGGGAACACCACCACCTCCACGTTCCCCTCCGAGTCACACACCATCCTGACTTGGAAATATATCGCCGTTCCTTCATCGTCGCTGGGGCAAAATCCTGGAACTCCTTCCCTAACAGCACTGTGGGAGCACCTTCACCACACGGAACGGACTGCAGCGGTTCAAGAAGGCGGCTCACCACCTCCTTCTCAAGGGGCAATTAGGGATGGGCAATATACTGAAGAGGAGCAGGGGAATTCTCCTTAGTGTCCTGGCTAACGTTTATCCCTTAACCTACATCACTAAAACAGATGATCTGGTCATTATCACATTGCTGTTTGTGGGAGCTTGCTATGCACAAATTGGCTGCCGTGTTTCCCACATGACAACAGTGACTGCACTTCAAAAGTAATTCATTGGCTGTAAAGCGCTTTGGGACACCCAGTGGTCGTGAAAGGCGCTATAGAAATGCAAAACCTTCTTTATCACAATAGAGCAGTTTAAGTTTTTGAGCTAATTTGAGGTTTTGCGCAGGCCGGATACACTGTAATCGCTGGTCTGGGGCCACCTGCAGACAGGAACTGCCATTGCCTCTGTGCTTCCATGCGTCTAATCAATCGCACGGCACTCTCCCAGACAGGACTGTGAGAGACACAGACACAGGACCTGCTTTCTGTCTGGAGATGGGCTGTGCGACTGACTAGACGTACAGACGCACAGAGCTCACTCTTAACACTCTTAACAAATCAGCGCGGTCCCGGCCTGCAAGACCATCAGCAGGCCGGGGCCATTAGAGGGAGCAGAGTGCGGCGACATACCACTGCAGGGAGCAGTGCGTGGTGCTGCAGGAGGGCGACGGCTGACTGCAGTGTGGGCAGGTACACTAGGAGCACCGAGGTCGGGGCAGAGGAGCTGCGAGAGATTGTAGAGGGACATGATCGGGGCCCAGGAGAGGTGTGAGTTCGGGGCCCAGAAGAGGCGAGGGCCCTGGGCCAGCATGGGCCAGCCCACACTGCGATATATGTGCGCACTAGGTCCGTGCAGCAGAGCTGGTCTCCAGTCATCTTGGTTAATCCTTGCCACTGAGCCAAGACCTAGCTCTGTCAAGCCCGTGTGGTGGCTGGTGTACAACGGCCACCACATGTTAAAAAAATCCACGCACAGGCATCTTCCACCCTTCAGGGTGTAGTTCAGGACCTGGAATATTAGGTCCTTCATTGAAACACCTGTGAACTCAGCCCTTTTTGGTGTGGAAGCAAGTAATCCTCGCATCGAGGGACTGCCTACAATGATGATTTTGATTTGTGTTTATTATTTTGGAGAATGTATGACGAGCACACTGTACAGTAATTGGTTGACGTACATTGTCCTGAACGGAGACTTTTCCTGCTCCTCGGATGCTGCGGGAGACGGACCACAGCACCCTCTGGTGGTATTTACCTGGCACTGCATGATGCTGCACAGCTGGAAGAAAGAACTTGCATTTCTGTAGCGCCTATCATGTCGCCACCTCAGGACATCCCAAAGCGCTTTACAGTCAGTGCAGTATTTTTGAAGTGTAGTCACTGTTGTAATGTAGGAAACGCGGCGACTAAATTATGCACAGCAAGTTCCCACAATAAGCTGCTCTGTTTCAGTGATAGAGGTTGAGGGATAAATATTGGCCAGGACACCGGGGATAACTTACCGAGCAAGATTTTTAACTGACCTGTAAACCAGAAATGGGAATGAGCAGAAAACCTGCCGTACAATGAAGTGCCTCACATACGCAATTCAAAGACAACTTTTCTCGACCACGTTTTTTTTTTAACTGATCAGCCGTGGAATCTCCTGAAAATGATGTGTTTGACCTGATGTTTTCCCTACAGCTGTTTGAAGGGATGAAAGCATATCGAGGAGTTGACAATAAGATTCGGCTGTTCAGGCCCATGTTGAACATGGAACGGATGCTGCGATCAGCCACCAGAGCCTGCTTACCTGTGAGTATCTGGGCAGGTGTGCCAGCATTCATCTTCACAGATCGATAACGGCATAGAAAACGTCTGCATCCTAACTTGGCAGCTCCTTATAACGCAGTGCGCTTTTCTTCTGTAATGCAATGCTTGATCCAAAGGTGGTGCGATCTTGTTAATCAATGCATGCTGTAATCAGCGCATAGACCTTTAATTACAACTCTAATTGTCTGTGTTTATAAGTCTACATTAGACATCTAGCAACATAGGCCCCAAGTTTCCACATGATTTGCTCCTGATTTTTAGGAGCAACTGGTGTAGAACGGAGTATCTTAGAAATCGGAATTCTCGTCATTTAGTTTGCTCCAGTTCTAGTCAGTTAGAACAGTTTCACTTTGGAACAGAATTTTTTTTTCAAAAGGGGGCGTGTCCGGCCACTTACGCCTGTTTTCAAAGTTTCGTGAGTGAAAACTTACTCCAAACTAACTTGGAATGGAGTAAGTGAAGATTTTTGTATGCTCGAAAAAACCTTGTCTACACTTTAGAAAATCAGGCGTAGGTTACAAATCAGGCGCAGGGAATAGTGGGGGGGGGGTTGTTTAAAGTGAAGTTTACAAACATTAAACACTTCAGTTTTACAAATAAAGAGCTATCATCAATAATAAATGATAAATACATCAATAAATCAACCAATAAATCAATCAAAAAAAATTAATAAGAAATATTTTTTTTTTTAAATCAATAAATAAAACATTTTCTACTTACCGACTGCAGCACCGGGAGCCCTCCAACAGCGTGCTGGGATGCCCCCCTCAATGTGTCTCTGTCAGTGTCTCTATCTCTCTGTCTGTGTGTCTCTCATTCTCTGTCTATCAGTGTCTGTGTTTCTGACAGCGAGGGGAGGGGGAGGAGGGGGTTAGAGGGAGAGAGGGGGGGAGCAGAGGGAGGGAAGAGGGAAGGAAGAGGGAGGGATGGGGAGAAGGGGGAGGAGGGGGGGAGAACGGGGGAGGGGGGAGAAGGGGATAAAGGGTAGATGGGGGAGAAAGGAGATGGGGGGAAAGGAGATGGGGGAAAGGAGATGGGGGGGAAAGGAGATGGGGGGGGAAGGAGATTGGGGGGGTGGGGGGGAAGGAGAAGGGGGAGGGAGGCTGAACGGGCCTGGCCCGAGACTTTGGGCAGGGCCCGTCCCCAGCACCAGATTTACAGGTAGGTGGCGTTGGGTCGGGTCGGGGGGGTGGTGGGAGGGAGGTCGGTTCGGTTTGGGTCGGGGAGAGGGAGGTCAGGTCGGGGGGAGGGAGGTCAAGTCGGATCCAGTCCGGGGGCGGGGGGGGTGGGAGCGGGTGTCGGGTTGGGTCCGGTCTGGGGGCGGGGGGGGGGGGGGGGGGAGCGGGTGTCGGGTCCGGTCCGGGGGGTGGGGGGGAGCAGGTGTCAGGTCCGGTCCGGAGGCGGGAAGCGGGAGTCGGGTCGGGAGGAAGCAGGAGCTGGCCGTGGGAGGAGCCTTATTCACGCATTCGGCCAGGGCTAGGGGCTGCGTGCTTTGGGCCCCTCCCACACAGTTTTGGGCGCCTGGAGCTACTGAACACGCACGCCCACTGTAGCGCGCATGTGCAGAGGTCCCGGCACTGTTTTCGGCGCAGGGACCTGGCTCCGCCCCCTACAGCTCCTGCTGCGCCGCGCCGAGGGCCAGAGGACCTGCAGGGAGGTGGAGAATACGGAGGGTTTTTTTAGGCGCACTTTGTGGCGCGAAAAACGGGCGTCCAGGTCAGGACTGTGCCGTTCTAGGCGCGGCTCGAAACTTGGGCCCATAGAAACAGGAAAACATAAGAAATAGGAGCAGGAGTTGGCCATTTGGCCCCTCGAGCCTGCTCCGCCATTCACTAAGATCATGGCTGATTTGATCCTGGCCTCAAATCCACCTCCCTATAACCCTTGACTCCCTTAGTGTTCAAAATTTTGTCTATCTCCACCTGAAATATATTCAATGACCCAGCCGCTGGGGTAGAGAATTCCAAAGGTTCATGACCGACTGAGAGAAAAAATTCCTCCTCATCTCCATTTTAAATGGGCGACCCCTTATTCTGAAACTATGCCCCCTAGTTCTAGATTCCCCCACGAGTGGAAATATCCTCTCTGCATCTACCCTGTCAAGCCCCGCTCAGTATCTTTTATGTTTCAATAAGCTCGCCTCTCATTCTTCTAAACTCCTGAGCGTATAGGCCCAACCTGGTCAACCTTTCTTCATAAGACAATCTCTTCATCTCAGGAATCAACTTCATGAACCTTCACTGATCTGCCTCCAATGCAAGTATATCCTTCCTTAAATACGGAGACCAAAACTGTACGTAGTACTCCAGGTGTGGTCTCACCAATGCCCTGTACAGTTGTAGCAGGACTTCCCTACTTTTATACTTCATTCCCCTTGCAATAAAGGCCAACATTCCATTTGCCTTCCTGATTACTTGTTGTACCTGCATACTAACTTTTTGTGTTTCATGCACAAGGCCCCCCAGATCCCTCTGTACCGCGGCATTTTGTAATCTCTTCCCATTTAAATATTAATTTGCTTTTTTATTTTTCCTACCAAAGTGGATAATCTCACATTTTCCAACATTAAATTCCATCTGCCAAATTTTTGCCCACTCACTTAGCCTGTCTATATCCCTTTGCAGATTCTTTGTGTCCTCCTCACAACTTGCTTTCCCACCTATCTTTGTATCATCAGCAAACTTGGCTACATTACACTCGGTCCCTTCATCCAAGTCATTAATATAGATTGTAAATAGTTGAGGCCCCAGCACTGATCCCAGTGGCGCCCCACTAGTTACCGTTTGCCAACCGGAAAATGACTCATTTATCCCGACTCTCTGTTTTCTGTTAGTTAGCCAATCCTCTATCTATACTAATATATTCTTCTTCTTAGGTAGTCCCTCGGAGTCGAGAATGACTTGCTTCCACATTAAAATGAGTTCTCAGGTGACTGAGGCGTCCAATGCAGGATCTACAGTCTCTGTCATAGGTGGGGCAGACAGTGGTTGGGTTGTCGTGCGCTCCTTCCGTTGTTTGCGCTTGGCTTCCGCGTGCTCCCGGCAAAGAGATTCGAGGTGTTCAGCGCCCTCCCGGATGCGTCTCCTCCACTTTGAGCGGTCTTGGGCCAGGGATTCCCAGGTGTCGTTGGGGATGTTGCATTTTTTCAAGGTGGCTTTTGAGGGTGTCCTTGAAGCATTTCCTCTGCCCATCTGGGACTGTCCTCAGGCTGTGTCAGAGCTCCGAGTAGAGCGCGTGTTTTGGAAGTCTAGTTAGTATTGGGCATGCGGACAATGTGGCCCGTCCATCGGAACTGATGACGAAGTCCAACACCGCCTTCAGTATGCCAGTGCAGCCTTCGGTCGTCTGAGGAAGAGAGTGTTTGACGACCAGGACCTCAAACCCGGCACCAAGCTCATGGTCTACAGAGCAGTGGTGATAACCGCCCTCCAACATGCACTATGTACAGCAGGCACCTCAAAACACTGGAGAAGTACCACCAACGCTGCCTCCGCAAGATGCTGCAAATCCATTGGCAGGATAGGCACACTAGTGGCAGTATTCTCGCTCAGGCCAATATCCCCAGCATCGAAGCATTGACTATGCTAATATATTACCCCTAAACCCGTGAGCACTTATCTTGTGCAGTAACCTTTTATGTGGCACCTTATCGAATGCCTTCTGGAAATCCAAATACCCGACACTACTGGTTCCTCTTTATCCATCCTGCTCGTTACATCCTCAAAGAACTCCAGCAATTTGGCAAAAATGGTTTCCCTTTCACATCCACTATTTCTGAAGCCACTCCTTTTAAGACTTTAGGATGCAGGCCATTCGGTCCAAAGGACTTGTCCACTTTAGTCCCATTAGTTTGCCTAGTACTTTTTCTCCAGTGATAGTGATTGTTTTAAGCTCTCTTCCCCCCCGCTAATAGCCCCTTGATTATCAATTATTGGGATGTTTTTAGTGTCTTCTACTGTGAATATTGATACAAAATATTTGTTCAAAGTCTCTACCATTTCCATTTCCCCATTATTAATTCCCCAGTCTCATCCTCTAAGGGGCCAATGTTTACTTTAGCTATATTCTTCCTTTTTATATACCTGTAGAAGCTCTTACTATCTGTTTTTATATTTCTTGCTCGTTTATTCTCATAATCTATCTTCTCTTTCTTTCTTATTTTTTTAGTTGTCCTTTGCTGGTTTCTAAAAATTCCCCAATCTTCTGGCCTTCCACTGTTCTTCGCGATATTGTATGCCTTTGTTTTCAATTTAATATCATCCTTTACTTCCTGAGTTAGCCACGGCTGGTTCATCCTTCTCTTAGAGTCTTTCTTTCTCACTGGAATATATCTTTGCTGAGAGTTATGAAATATCTCCTTAAATGACTGCCACCATCTTACTCTTTTACTATATTTTCCCAGTCCACTTCAGCCAACCCTGTCTTCATACCTTTGTAAGTGCCTTTATTTAAGTTCAGGACACTAGTTTGAGACTCAAGTTTCTCACCCTCAAACTGAATTTGAAATTCTACCATGCTATGATCATCTTCCCAAGAGGATCCTTCACTACGAGATCAATAATTAATCCAGACGCATTACACATTACCAGATCTAAAATAGCCTGCTCCCTGGTTGGTTCCACAACATATTGTTCTAAGAAACCATCCCGCATACACTCTATGAACTCTTCCTCAAGGCTACCTTGGCCAATTTGATTTGTCCAATCAATATGAAGATTAAAGTCGCCCATGATTATTGCCGTACCTTTCTTACAAGCCTCTATTATTTCTTGATTTATACTCTGTCCTATAGTGTGGCTACTGTTTGGGGGCCTGTAGACCACTCCCACCAGTGATTTCCTACCCTTCTTATTTCTTATCTCCACCCAAACTGATTCTACATCTTGATCTTCTGAGCCAATATCATTTCTCGCTACTGCACTGATCTCGTCCCTTATTAACAGAGCTCCCCCACCTCCTTTTCTTTTCTGCCTATCCTTCCGAAATTGCAAATACCCCTGAATATTCAGTTTCCAGCCTTGGTCACCTGGCAACCACGTCTGTGTAATGGCTACCAGCTCATTCCCATTTATTTCTGTTTGTGCCGTCAACTCATCCGTCTTGTTACGAATGCTGCCTGCATTCAGATAAAAAGCTTTTTACTATTTTTTCCCTACTCTGACCCCACTTTCTGATGCACTCTTATGTTTACATGCTCTGTCCCTTCCTGTCACACTCTGGTTATCATTACCCCTATCGCTACGCCTTCTCCTCGTGCCTGCCCCATCATTCAGTTAGATCTGTACCCCAACTCCATTTACCCACCTTTGCTCCATGTCGCTCGGTACCCTTACCCAACAAAAATCTATTGGCCTCAGTCTTGAAAGCCCCAATTGACCCTCAGCCTCGTCAGCTTTTTGAGGGAGAGAGTTCCCGATTTCCACTACCCTTTGTGTGAAGAAGTGCTCCCTGATTTCACTCAGGAATGACCGAGCTCTAATTTTAAAATTGTAGCCCCTGGCTCCAGATTCCCCCACCAGAGGAAATCGTTTCTGTATCTACCCTGTCAAATGCCTTTGTCGTTTTATCATCTTCATGGGCAGTCCCTCGAAACGAGGATGACTTGCTTCCATGCCAAAAAGGATGAGTTCACAGGTGTTTCAATGAAGGACCTAATATTCCAGGTCCCGAACTACATCTTGAAGGGTGGAAGATGCCTGTGTGTGGATTTTTTTAACGTGGGGTGGCCGTTGCACACCAGCCACCACATGGGCTTGACAGAGCTAGGTCTTGGTCCAGAGACAAGGATTAACCAAGACGACTGGAGGCCCGCTCTGCTGCACGGACCCAGTGCGCACACATATCGCAGTGTGGGCTGGCCCGTGCTGCCCCTGGGCCCTCGCCTCTCCTGGGCCCCGAACTCACACCTCCCCTGGGCCCCGACCACACCTTGATTAGATCGCCACTCAACTGCTAAACTCAAGATCTGAACATAGAATTACGTAGAATTTACAGCACACAACCAGCCCATTCAGCCCAATGGGTCTCTGCTCCAAACCTTCGATGCTCCCTTTATTTTAGAGATTTTTAAATCATACACAGGCTTATTTCGAAAAGCCAACTGTTCAGCACACCCCTGCAGACTCGAGCAGCCCCAGTCGCTGTGTTTATCGATGATGTCGCCATGTGTTTTGAGCATTAACGGTATCTGCAGCTGGGCGATTCGTTTTTATAATTTTTCTTTCCTGTTCAATTCGTTACCAAAAGGAATTTTGTTTGAATAAGTGTTCCCTTTGCCAGAGCTTCGATCGGGGGGAGCTGTTGGAGTGCATCAAAAAGCTGGTGGAGATGGACAAAGAGTGGGTGCCGTACTCAAAGGCTGCCAGCCTCTACATCCGCCCGGTCTTTATCGGAACAGAGGTGAGACCATCTGGGCCTGTGAGTACGTGCGTGTATTTGTGTGCGTGTGTGTGCGCGTGTGCCTGTATTTGTGCACGTTTGCGTGTATTTGTACGTGTGTGTGTATTTGTGCGCGCGCGCGTGCGTGCGTGTGTGTGACAGTGTGTGTGACTGTGCGCGCGTGTATTTATGTGTGTGTGAGACCGTGACTGTTTGTGTCTGTGACTGTGTGTGTGTGTGTATATTTGTGTGTGTGTGAGACTGTGACTGTTTGTGTCTGTGACTTTGTGTGTGTGTATTTGTGTGTGTGTGAGACTGTGACTGTGTCTGTGACTGTGTGTGTGTGTATTTGTGTGTGTGAGACTGTGACTGTTTGTGTCTGTGACTGTGTGTGTGTGTGTATTTGTGTGTGTGTGAGACTGTGACTGTTTGTGTCTGTGACTGTGTGTGTGTGTGTATTTGTGTGTGTGTGTGACTGTTTGTGTCTGTGACTGTGTGTGTGTATTTGTGTGTGTGTGTGAGACTGTGACTGTTTGTGTCTGTGACTGTGTGTGTGTGTGTATTTGTGTGTGTGTGAGACTGTGACTGTTTGTGTCTGTGACTGTGTGTGTGTGTGTATTTGTGTGTGTGTGAGACTGTGACTGTTTGTGTGTGTGTGTATTTGTGTGTGTGTGTGAGACTGTGACTGTTTGTGTCTGTGACTGTGTGTGTGTGTGTATTTGTGTGTGTGTGAGACTGACTGTTTGTGTGTGTGACTGTGTGTGTGTATTTGTGTGTGTGTGAGACTGTGACTGTTTGTGTCTGTGACTCTGTGTGTGTGTGTATTTGTGTGTGTGCAAGGGGCAATTTTGCGAGTGCCTCCCCGCCAGTCAGTAAGGGGTCGGTGAGTGCAGCGGGAAAACGAGCGGAGCAGTCCTGGATATGCTCCGCTCCTGAGGAAGGGTAATTTCTAAAATGGCGGCCCCCCCACAGAGAGTCGGTGGCAATTCCATGCCTCTTGTGGCTGCCACTTTTCGGCAGCCTTATCGGGAGGGGCAATTTCAGCCCTAATAAATTTGACACCGAGCCGCATAAGTAGAAATTAGCGCAGGTGACCAAAAGCTTAGTCAAAGAGGTATGTTTTAAGGAGCGCCTTGGAGGAGGAAAGAGAGGTAGAGAGGCGGAGAGGTTTGGGGGGAGTTCCAGAGCTTGGGCCCAGACACAACAGAAGGCATGGCCACCGATGGTTGAGTGATTATAATCAGAGATGCTCAAGATGGGTGGAATTTGAGGAGTGCAGACATCTCGGGGGTTGTGGGGCCAGAGGAGATTACAGAGATAGGGAGGGACGAAGCCATGGAGGGATTTGTAAACAAGGATGAGAATTTTGAAATCGAGGCGATGCTTAACCGGTAGCCAATGTAGGTCAGTGAGCACAGGGGGTGATGGGTGAGTGGGACTTGGTGCCAGTTAGGACACGGGCAGCTGAGTTTTGGGTCAGCTCGCGTTTACGTAGGGTAGACATGACCTCCCATCTCCTACCGCACCATCCAGTCAAACAGCAACTTTCCCCCATCCCCAATCATTTTATAAACAAAAGTGTTCAAAGTAAATGAGAAAAAAAACACCATTATTTAAACACCCCTGTGATGTTTATGAGACAGGATTAATAAACCATCTCCTAGTAAAGGATCCCCTTGGAATGAGTGATCATAGCATGATTGAGTTTCAAATTCAGATGGAGGGTGAGAAAGTTGGATTTCTAACCAGCGTACTAAGCTTAAATAAAGGAGACTATAAAGGTATGAGGGCAGAGTTGGCTAAAGTGGACTGGAAAAATAGATTAAAGTGTAGGACGGTTGATGAACAGTGGTGTACATTTAAAGAGATATTTCACAATTTTCAAGAAAAATATATTCTAGTAAGGAGGAAAGGGTGCAAGAGAAAAGAAAGCCATCTGTGGCTAACTAAAGAAATAAAGGAGGTATCCGATTTAAAAACAAGGACATACAAAGTGGCCAAAACTAGTAGGAGGACAGAAGATTGGGAAGCTTTTAAAAGCCAGCAAAGAATGACTAAAAAAATCTTTAAGAAAGGGAAGATAGACTATGAAAGTAAACTAGCATGAAATATAACAACAGATAGCAAGAGTTTCTATAGATATATAAAAAGGAAAAAAGAGTGGCTAAAGTAAATGTTGGTCCCTTAGAGGACGAGGCCAGGGAATTAGTAATGGGGAACATGGAGATAGCAGAAACTCTAAAGAAGTATTTTGTATCAGTCTTTATGGGAGAGGACACTAACAATATTCCAACAGTGGATAGTCAAGGGGCTATCTGGTTGAACGAGATAGAAGGACCAAGTTTGTGGGCAAGTGAGTGTGTACAAGGACCATCAGCAGGTCGGGGCTTTCAAAGGAGCATACCACTTAAAGGTACAGCGCGTGGAGAGCGACGGCTGTGGAGAGGGCAACTGGATTGGACATCACCAAAGTCCAGGTCGGTGATTGGAGCGTGGGCAGGTACAGCAGGAGCAGCGAGTGATTGTGGAACAATGTGATCGGGGCTCAGGGGAGGCGAGGGCCCGGGGCAGCATGGGCCAGCCCACACTGCGATATGCGTGCACACTAGGTCCGTGCAGCAGAGCTGGTCTCCAGTCGTCCTGGGTAATCCTTGCCGCTGGACCAAGATCTAACTCTGTCAGGCCCGTGGGTGGCTGGTGTGCAACGGTCACCACACGTTTTAAAAAATCCACGCACAGGCATGTAGTTCAGGACCTGGAATATTAGGTCCTTCATTAAAACTCCTGTGAACTCATCCTTTTTGGCTTGGAAGCAAGTCATCCTCGATACGAGGGATCGCCTATGATGATGATGAGTCAAGGGGGGGAGGAACGTAACACAATCACAATCACTAAGGAGGTGGTACTCAGTAAGATAATGGGACTAAAGGCAGATAAATCCCCTGGACCTGATGGCTTGCATCCTAGGGTCTTAAGTGAAGTAGCAGCAGGGATTGTGGATGCATTGGATGTAATTTACCAAAATTCCCTGGATTCTGGTGAGGTCCCAGCAGATTGGAAAACTGCAAATGTAACGCCCCTATTCAAAAAAGGAGACAGACAAAAAACAGGAAACTATAGACCAGTTAGCTTACCATCTGTGATTGGGAAAATGTTGGAGTCCATTATTAAAGAACAATAACAGGACATTTGGAAAAGCAAAATTTGGTCAGGCAGAGTCAGCATGGATTTATGAAGGGGAAGTCATGTTTGACAAATTTGCTGGAATTCTTTGAGGATGTAACGAACAGGATGGATAAAGGGGAACCAGAAGGCATTTGACAAGATGCCACACAAAAGGTTACTGCACAAGATAAAAGTTCACGGGGTTGGGGTAATATATTAGCATAGATAGAAGATTGGCTAACAAACAGAAAGCAGAGAGTTGGGATAAATGGTTCATTCTCTGGTTGGCAATCAGTAACAAGTGGGATGCCACAGGGATCAGTGCTGGGACCCCAACTATTTACAATCTATATTAACGACTTGGAAGAAGGGACTGAGTGTAACGTAGCCAAGTTTGCTGACTATACAAAGATGGGATGGGAGGAAAAGCAATGTGTGAGGAGGACATAAACAAGCTGCAAAAGGACATAGACAGGCTAAGTGAGTGGGCAAAAATTTGGCAGACGGAGTATAATGTTGGAAAGTGTGAGGTCATGCAGTTTGGCAGAAAAAAAAACAAAGAGCAAGTTATTATTTAAATGGAGAAAGATTGCAAAGTGCTGCAGTACAGCAGGACCTGGGGGTACTTGTGCATGAAACACAAAAGGATAGTATGCAGGTACAGCAAGTGATCAGGCAGGCCAATGGAATCTTGGCCTTTATTGCAAAGGGGATGGAGTATAAAAGCAGGGAAGTCTTGCTACAGCTATATAAGGTATTGGTGAGGCCACCCTGGAATATTGTGTGCAGTTTGGGTTTCCATATTTACGAAAGGATATACTTGCTTTGGAGACAGTTCAGAGAAGGTTCACTAGGTTGATTCCGGAGATGAGGGGGTTGACTTATGAGGAAAGGTTGAGTAGGTTGGGCCTCTACTCATTGGAATTCAGAAGAATGAGAGGTGATCTTATCGAAACGTATAAGATTATGAGGGGGCTTGACAAAGTAGATGCAGAGATGATGTTTCCATTGGTGGGGGAGACTAGAACTAGAAGGTATGATCTTGGAATAAGGGGCCGCCCATTTAAAACTGAGATGAGGAGAAATTTCTCTCAGAGGGTTGTAAATCTGTGGAATTCGCTGCCTCAGAGAGCTGTGGAAGCTGGGACATTAAATAAATTTAAGACAGAAATAGACAGTTTCTTAACCGATAAGGGGATAAGGGTTTATGGGGAGTGGGCGGGGAAGTGGATCTGAGTCCATGATCAGATCAACCATGATCGTATTAAATGGCGGAGCAGGCTCGAGGGGCCGTATGGCCTACTCCTGCTCCTATTTCTTATGTCCTTATGTTTCTCCCGGGTGTTGCTCCCAGCAGTACCCTGGAGATTAATCTTTAACTCCTGAAGGCTCCCGGGCAATCCGGGAGGGTTGGCGACCCCGAGATTAGCGCCCGGGGAGATGGAGAACGTTACCCTGCCGTGTGGCGTGCTTTGACTCTGACTAACCTTCTGATTGTGATTGCAGGCTTCCCTCGGAGTGAAGAAACCCACCAACGCCTTGCTGTACGTGATCCTCAGTCCGGTCGGGCCTTATTTCTCGACGGGAAGCTTCTCCCCCGTGTCCTTGCTGGCGGATCCCAAGTACGTTCGCGCCTGGAGAGGAGGAACGGGTGATTGCAAACTGGGAGGGTAGGTAAATCAGCAGAAGCAGGGTGATGATACCCCGCCCGGCACACCCTCAGGCCGTCCCAAAGCAATTCACAGCCGATGTAGCACTTCTTGAGGTGGAGAAATACCACCAACAATGTCTCCGCAAAATCCTACAAATCCCCTGGGAGGACAGGCGCACCAACATTAGTGTCCTCGTCCAGGCCAACATCCCCAGCATTGAAGCACTGACCACACTTGATCAGCTCCGCTGGGCAGGCCACATCGTTCGCATGCCAGACACGAGACTCCCAAAGCAAGCGCTCTACACGGAACTCGTCCACGGCAAATGAGCCAAAGGTGGGCAGAGGAAACGTTACAAGGATACCCTCAAAGCCTCCCTGATAAAGTGCAACATCCCCACTGACACCTGGGAGTCCCTGGCCAAAGACCGCCCTAAGTGGAGGAAGTGCATCCAGGTGGCGCTGAGCACCTCGAGTCTCATCGCCAAGAGTGTGCAGAAATCAAGCGTAGACAGCAGAAGGAGCGTGCGGCAAACCAGTCCCACCCTCCCTTACCCTCAACGACTGTCGCACCTTTGACAGGGACTGTGGTTCTCGTATTGGACTGTTCAGCCACCTAAGAACTCATGCTTAGAGTGGAAGCAAGTCTTCCTCGATTCCAAGGGACGGCCTATGATGATGATGATTCACCATAACATCGTCCGTCTCCGCCACCTGTCTCAGCTCATCCGCTGCTGAAGCCCTCATCCATGCCTTTGTTACCTCCAGACATGACTATTCCAATGCACTCCTGGCTGGCCTCCCACATTCTACCCTTCGTAAACTAGAGGCGATCCAAAACTCGGCTGCCCATGTCCTAACTTGCACCAAGTCCCGCTCACCCATCACCCCTGTGTTCGCTGACCTACATTGGCTCCCGGTTAAGCAACACCTCGATTTCAAAATTCTCAGCCTTATTTTCAAATCCCTCCATGGCCTCGCCCCTCCCTATCTCTATAATCTCCTCCAGCCCCACAACCCCCCGAGATGTCTGCGCTCCTCTAATTCTGCCCTCCAGAGCATTCCTGATTATAATCGCTCAACCATTGGTGGCCGTGCCTTCTGTTGCCTGGGCCCCAAGCTCTGGAACTCCCTCCCTAAACCTCTCCGCCTCTCTACCTCTCTTTCCTCCTTCAAGACGCTCCTTAAAACCCACCTCTTTGACCAAGCCTGTGCTAATTTCTACTTATGCGGCTCGGTGTCAAGTTTTTTCCGCATAATATTCCTGTGAAGCACCTTGGGACATTTCACTACGTTAAAAGCGCTATATAAATACAAGTTGTTGTTGTTGTAATGTGGGAAACGAAGCAAGCTCACACAAATAGCAATGTGATAATGACACCTGTTTTGGTGTTGATTGAGGAATAAATATTGGCTGGGACACCGGGCAGAGCTCCCCTGCATTTCTTCGAAATAGTGCCGTGGGATATTTTACGTCCACTTGACTCGGTTTAACATCTCATCCGAAAGATGGCACCTCTGACAGTGCAGTGCCCCCTCAGTGGTGCACTGGAGCATCAGCCTGGATTATGAAGTGGGGAATTCAGCTGGCGATACCGTCTGTTGAGAAGTCCAAATGTAGTGGGACCGAGCCACAGACGGCACAGGCCCAGCTGAGGTCCTGAGCCTCGTTCATTACTTTTGCAAATTTTCCCATTTTTAAAATATATTTTCAGGAGAGGCAGGGGTTTGATTTTCCTGCCTTAGGTTCTCGCTGATTTCAGGAATCCAGGTTCCGTCCAGTAAAAGGGACAAGAAGGGAAATAGTTCTGGCCACCGCAGCTCAGGAGAGGGAGCATTACCCTCGGAGAGGGAGCAGCGCAGGTTCACCAGACTGACACCGGGGCTGAAGGGGTTAAATTACGAGGACAGGTCTGCACAGACTGGGTTTGTGTTCCCTTGTGTATGGGAGATTAAAGTGTTTAAGATGATTAAAGGATTTGCCCGGGTAAATAGAGAGAAACGATTTCCTCTGGTGTCCAGAACAAGGGGGCATAACCTTAAAACGAGCCAGGCTGTTCAGGGGCGATGTTAGGAAGCACTTCTTCACACAAAGGGCAGTGGGAATCTGTAACTCGCTTTTCCAAAATGCTTTTGCGTCTGGGGGTGAATTGAAAATGTCAAAACTGAGATTGTTTGGCTTTTGTTGGGTAAGGGGATTAAAGTTACGGGACCAAGGTGGATAAATGCAGTTAAGATACAGATTGGCCATGATCTAACTGAATGGTGGAACGGGCTCGAGGGGCTGAGTGGCCTCCTCCTGTTCCTGTGTAGAAGGCCTTGTAAAGGCTTCGAGCATCGTGCCTTCATAAAGGTATAAAGAAAAACAGGACTGACTGTTCTGAAGGGCAAGGAGACGGGGATACATGGGGGGAGGGAGAGACCCTGTTGAGGGGAAAAGGAGAGAGCGAAAATGGGAGACCATTGTGGGAGAGAGGGAGAGGCGATGTTAAGCAGGAGGGAGAGAGAGAATGAGAGACCATTGTGGGAGAGAGAGAGAGGCGATGTTGAGCAAGAGGGAGAAAGAGAATGAGAGACCATTGTGGGAGAGAGAGAGGCGATGTTGAGCAAGTGGGAGAGAGAATGAAAGACAGTTGTGGGGGAGAGAGAGGCGATGTTGAGCAAGAGGGAGAAAGAGAATGAGAGACCATTGTGGGCGAGAGAGAGAGAGAGAGGCGATGTTGAGCAAGAGGGAGAAAGAGAATGAGAGACCATTGTGGGCGAGAGAGAGAGAGAGAGGCGATGTTGAGCAAGAGGGAGCGAGGACGAGACACCGAGTTGGAAGAGGCAGGAGAGAGACCTGAAGGGGTGAATTACAAATGCTGTCCCTCAGAGCTGCTGCTGCTGTTGTGAGCAATACCCATCCGAGGCCTCTCAGCCTGACAGCGCCTCCCTAACTAAACTCCCCCCGCGATGCTCAAAGATTTGCCGTGTTGAGTATACCGTCAAAGTTTTGTAAAGACAGGCATTTTTTTTTGTGATCGAATGGGGAAAGGCTTTCTAATGGAACAAATTTACATATGCAAACGTTACTTAATTAGCACTGACCCATCATCGTGTGTTTTTGCTAATGGTGTAATGACGGCCGGTTTTCAGGGGGACTAGGTTGCGACAAGGATGTGCGGAGGTCAGCCTTTACAGCTGGGCTCTGTGGGAAGGAGCAGTTGGCAACCTTTTTGCCCCAGGCACTAAATTAATTTCAGATCTTCAATTTTAAAATGCAACACCTTTTGAATGTGTGAATTCTGTCTTAATTGATGTGACACTTGCTAAGTTTGAAAAAGTTAATTGCGTGCCCTTATTAGCATGGCTGGCCTTAATTCTTTTGCAGCACATACTCCGCTTTCCATTAAGTAAAATTATTTCCTTAGCTGCTTTCCTTTCAGGAATCGATGATGCTTCTTTCAAAGAACTTGCGTATAATTCTTTGCTTCTGATTCACTTGTTTTGGTTTTTCTCAAAAGATAGTAGGTGGGAGGAGTTATTGATCTGGACAATGAGAGAGAGAGATTCTGACGAGAGAGAGAGAGAGAGAGAGAGCAGGAAACTAGGACAGCTTGCCTGCTCTTCATTTATTGCCTTGGGATCTTTTATATCCACTTCAATAAGAAGACAGAACCTCGGGTTATCCTCTCATCTCAAATACAAGACAACAGACAATGGAAGCGCTTCCTCACTGTTTCTCTGAAATAGTAGCCTGGATTTATATACTCAGGTCGTTGTGTGGGGCTTGAACCCACTGCCTTGTAACATATCATTCCAGGGAGCCCATTTGAAAACCGTATTTGACCCTGGTGAGACCACATCTGGAGTACTGCGTGCAGTTTTGATCTACCTATTTCTAAAAGGATATTCAGTTATTGCAGAGAAGGGTTGGTGCTAGAGTTTAAGGGAATGGCATACTCTCTGAAAACTGTGGAAGGATATAATCGAGATCTTTAAATCTGTGAACGGTTTGACAAATAGGAACCAAGTAAGCTTTTGTACTGCGTAAAGAATTTAAGCACAAGGAGTTGTGTTTACAAATTAAGAACAACAAAAGGAATTAGGAAATATAGCAGCAACGTTTTGTTACTGACACAGATGGTAGAACAAGAAACTTTAGAAGGTTTCAAGAAGGAAGTAGACAGCTTCTGGTCAACAAATGGGTTTCAGGGATTGAGGGGACAGGGTGGGAAAGAAATGCATGCATTTATATAGCTCCTTTCACAACCACCGGATGTCTCAAAGCGCTTTACAGCCAATGAAGTACTTTTGGAGTATAGTCCCTGTTGTAATGTGGGAAACGCAGCAGCACTATTTGCTCCCACAAACAGCACAGTGATAATGACCAGATAATCTGTTTTTGTTATGTTGATTGAGGGATAAATATTGACCAGGACACCGGGGATAACTCTCCTGCTCGTCTTCAAAATAGTGCCATGAGATCTTTTACATCCCCCTGAGAGAGCAGACGGGGCCTCAGTTTAACGTCTCATCTGAAAGACAGCACCTCCAACAGTGCAGCACTCTCTCAGCACTGCAATGGGAGTGTCAGCCTAGATTTTTGTGCTCAAGTCTCTGGAGTGGGACCTGAACCCACAACCTTCAGACTCGGAGGCGAGAGTGCTGCCTACTGAGCTACAGCTGACACTGGAATGGGAGGCTTGTATGGAGTCCAAAGCCTGGCTTAGACCACATTCAGTGTAATGCTAAAAATGCACAAGGGCTAGACAGTCTCCTGCCTGAAACGGTTCCTACCCAGAGACTAAAGTGCCACCACTGAAGCAGGCTGACATGCCATTGTATGCCGCTTCCTACTTTGGGTTCTTTTCACCAGGAGACCCCCAAACCTATCTGTCTCCAATGGCAGCTGGTAATTATTCCACCACTCACACCCTATCTAGACTCATCTTTTGTTTCCTAACTTGTGTCATTACCATCTCAATTTGGCCCATTGTCCCTTTTGTCTCTCAAATCTCTCCTGCCTTCCACCCAATCACAGACCTTCCCCTTTGCTCTTTCCTCCCCTCCCCCCTTTCAGTGCCCCCTTGCACCTCCTTAAGAATCTGTCACATCTCGAACCATCGCCAATTCTGCCGCAGGGTCACAGACCCGGAACGTTAATTCTATTTCTCTCTCCACAGATGGCGCCTGACCCGCTGGGTATTTCTGTTTTTATTTCGGTCTTTCCGTGCCTTCTGTGTCGGCCTGTTGCTCGGGTACTGCTGCTTGCTGGGCTTGACCCCCAGGGTCCCGTCTCCCAGACACCAGGGGCCTGTTGCGCTTAGCGAGAGGGGCGTGACTCCCCACCCGCGGCCAGCTGCCGGTGACAATGGGTAGGGGCAGCTCCCCAGATTGCCGACCGGTTACAACCGGGGCCTCTGGTTTTTTTTTTAACCCATCGTAAGGCGGAGAGAAACAGCTTTGAAGAAATGAAGCCAGATCATAAGTCTTTATTCTCTTCCGCTTCAGAAATTACGGGGCGTCGCTTTACGTCCAAGCTGAAGCCGCGGTGGCAGGATGTCAACAGGCTCTGTGGCTGTACGGAGATGACCACAAAATAACGGAGGCCGGGACCATGAACCTGTTTCTTTACTGGATAAACGAGCAAGGAGGTACAGTGATGCAGAAACTGAACTCAATCCCATTTGTCTTACTTATTGTTTGTTTTTTCTAATTAATACATTGACTGAATATATAAGAACATAAGAATTAGGAGCAGGAGTGGAAATTAATGACATCATCATAGACAGTCCCTCGAAACGAGGATGACTTGCTTCCACGCCAAAAAGGGATGAGTTCACAGGTGTTTCAATGAAGGACCTAATATTCCAGGTCCTGAACTACATCCTGAAGGGTGGAAGATGCCTGTGCGTGGATTTTGTTAACGTGGGGTGGCCGTTGCACACCAGCCACCACACGGGCTTGACAGAGCGAGGTCTTGGTCCAGTGGCAAGGATTACCCAAGACGACTGGAGATCAGCTCTGCTGCACGGGCCTAGTGCGCGCACATATCGCAGCGTGGGCTGGTCCGTGCTGCCCCTGGGCCCTCGCCTCTTCTGGGCCCCAGACTCCCGACTTTCCTTCTACAAACTCTTGCCGCTCCTTCGCCCCTCCTGCTGTGCCTGCCCGCACTGCAATCAGCGACCTGGCTTCGCAGCCACCGCCCTCCTGCAGTGGTACGCTGCTCCCTCTGATGGCCCTGGCCTGCTGATGGTCTTGCAGGCTGGGACCGTGCCGATTTCTGTGCGGGGCCACCGCACGCTGCTCCCTCTAATGCAGCCTTTCAATCACGTGGGACTGGAGTCACATGTAGGCCAGACCAGGTAAGGGTGGCGGTTTCCCTTCTGTAAGAGCATAAGAATTAGGAGCAGGAGTGGGCCATTCGGCCCCTCGAGCCTGCTTCACCATTTAATAAAATCATGGCTGATCTTCCACCTCAACTCCACTTTCCTGCACTCTCCCTATATCCCTTGATTCCCTTCATATCCAAAAATCGATCGATATTATGGGAAATAACTAACTTGCATTTATATAGCGCTTTTCACAACCTCAGGATGCCCCAAAGTGTTTAACAGCCAATGAAGTACTTTTTGGAGTGTAGTCACTGTTGTAATGTACAAAACGCGGCAGCCACTTTGTGCACAGCAAGCTCCCACAAACAGCAATGTGATAGTGACCAGATAATCTGCTTTAGTTAGGTTGGTTGAGAGATAAGTATTGACCAGGACACCGGGGAGAACTCCCTTGCTCTTCTTCAAATGAGTGTCACGAAATCCTTTACGTCCACCTGAGAAAACCGAGTCTTGGTTTAAGGTCTCATCTGAAATACCAGGGAGAACTCAGAATGATTACAGCACAGAAGGAGGCCATTCGGCCCGTCGAGCCCATGGCGGCTCTCTGCAAGAGCACTTCAGCTAGTCCCACTCTCCAGCCCTTTCCCCGTAGCCCTGCAAACTCCCCTGCTCTTCTTCGAATAGTACCATGGGGATCTTTTACGTCCACCTGAGAGGGCAGACGGGGCTTCGGGACCTCAATTTCCCCCTCGCATACTAAAAGCAAATTGATCCGAATCTTGTAATATATTGGCGTCTTATATTTATGCCAGTGAAGAATGCACATGCATGCTCACACACAATTACACACAGAAATATATTGCCCCCTAGCGCTATCCACCGATAAAGATTAGATTTTTTATACATATACACAAGATGGCAACTGAGCTGGAAGAAAAACTTTCAGAGCTCGTTGAACAGAGTCCCCGAGTGGCCAGAATCTGTGCTTCATTCCTGCAGGTAGTAAATTGTTGTTTTGAGATTTTTTTTTAAGTAAAATTTAAATTTTGTTAAATTTTTTTTCTTACTTATTTTTCTGTCTCTTTTCCCTCTCTCTCTTAATCTAAATCTTCTTTCCCTTTTTAATTCTCTTTCTGTATCCGACTCGACTCCAATCTACCCTCCTTCTCCATGTCGTTCCCCCGTTTCTTTCACAATCCTTAAACCTGATTGGTTACGGAACGAGACTGTTGTTCCTGCCGCTCGCTGAAGTCCCACAGTGCCCCGTTACCCTCACTAGCCCCCCACCCCCCGCCCAATCAGCTCACATACACAGCAAGTTACGCGCATCAACATTCTTAGCTGAACAATGCAGGAACAAAGTCTAACTAAAGAAGCTTTCCCATCGAGTGGGATTTGTGATTTATTGGTGCCCCGCTCCAGCAAGATCGGGCCCAATAAATCACACATCCCGCTCAATGATGAAGCTTCCTATTCTCTCTTTGGGGCCGGGCACATATAATGAAAATGGCGATTGTTCTTAAACCCAGAACAGTTACACATAGTAAAGGAGGTGAGGTTTGTCCAATCTCGTTAAGCACAAGACGTTCTCAGAATAAAAGCTACTTTCTGACTGGTGTTTGGAGTATTTCCTGCAACATATTCATAAATGATGTTGCCAATGCTAAGGTACGCGATATGTACGTGCACTAGGTCCGTGCAGCAGAGCTGGTCTCCAGTCGTCCTGGTTAACCCTGGCCACTGGACCAAGACCTAGCTCTGTCAAGCCCGTGTGGTGGCTGGTGTGCAACGGTCACCCCATGTTAAAAAAATCCACTTCATTCCTTCAAGACTTAGTTTGGGACCTGGAATTTTAGGTCCATCATTGAAACGTGGAAGCAAGTCATCCTCGATTCGAGGGACTGCCTTTGATGATGATGATCATAATGTAAATAAAAGTCAGTTTAATCCTATGGCGCGTAGAGGGATCTGCCCGAGTGGCTTCTCTCCATTTCATTACAAAATCAACCATTCTCCTTCAAATTTTTCCTCGTGGCTTTAATAAAACCCGCCAGAGCCTCCCCAGTCAAATGCACTTAATATATTCTCTAATCTGGCTGCAAGGATTGCAGTGAAAGTCTTGCAAACGGAATGGATAAAGGATGTAAGATAAGCATGTAATTACCTCACAGTGGAAAGCTCCTAGCTGGTTACGGTAATGCAGAGATTAATGCTATGCTCTGTTTCTGTTAGCAGGCTGCTTTCGATGGCTTAATTAACAGTGTGTGAAAATTGTTTTACCGACGCGAGAGAGAGAAAGGACGCTTCAGAAGTAGCTATTAAGGACCATTCGAGGGTAGCTTGCTCTCCGGTTCTCCTGCAGTGCGCGGCGAGGCGCCTGAATCCACTTATTGCAAACAAACGGGCGCATTTATATAGCACCTTTCACCACCCCAGAACTTTCCGATGCACTGTACAGCCAATGAGGTTCTTGTTTTGAAGTGCAGTCCCTGTTGTGCTGGAGTGAGCACGGCAGGCAATATGCACACAGCCAAATCCCGCAAACATAAGATCATAAGGAATAGGAGCAGGAGGAGGCCATTCGGCCCCTCGAGCCTGCTCCGCCATTCAGTAAGATTATGGCTGAACTTCTACCTCAACTCCACTTTCCTGCACTATCCCCGTATCCCTTGATTGCATTAATATCCAAGAATCTATGTCTTGACTATACGCAATGACTGAGCCTCCACAGCCCTCTGGGGCAGAGAATTCCAGAGATTCACCACCCTCTGAGTGACGACATTTCTCCTCATCTCAGTCCTAAATGGCCGACCCCTTATTCTGAGACTGTGACCCCTGGTTCTAGACTCTTCAGCCAGGGGAAACATCCTCCCTGCATCTACCCTGTCAAGCCCTGTAAAAGTTTTGTGTGTATCAATCAGATCACCGTGAGATAGGCCGAGTCTACTCAATTTCTCCTCATAGGACAATCCCCTCATCCCAGGAATCAGTCTGGTGAACAACATTGAAATCAATGCAGAAATGACACTTGCATCAGGATATGCAAATCAAGTTATTCCCCATTTCCTGCGGCTTATCCACGTGGAGGGGCACCGCGAGGGAAAGGCAAGAAGATGTGACGTGACGTCCTGGAGCTGCACATTGACACTGTTAGCTTTTATGATGGTCAACAACAACTTGCATTTATATAGCGCCTTTAATGTAGTGAAGGAGGGAGCGAGAAAACAGGAAATTATAGACTGGTTAGCCTGACATCGGTAGTAGGGAAAATGTTGGAATCAATTAATAAAGATGAAATAGCAGCTCATTTGGAAAGTAGTGACAGGATCGGTCCAAGTCAGCATGGATTTATGAAAGGGAAATCCTGCTTGACAAATCTTCTGGAATTTTTTGAGGATGTAACTAGCAAAGTGGACAAGGGAGAACCAGTGGATGTGGTGTATTTGGACTTTCAAAAGGCTTTTGACAAGGTCCCACACAAGAGATTGTTGTGCAAAATTAAAGCACATGGTATTGGGGTAATATACTGACGTGAATAGAGAACTGGTTGGCAGACAGGAAGCAGAGAGTCAGGATAAACAGGTCCTTTTCAGAATGTCAGGCAGTGACTAGTGGGGTACTGCAAGGTTCAGTGCTGGGACCCCAGCTATTTACAATATACATTAATGATTTAGACGAAGGCATTGAATGTAATATCTCCAAGTTTGCAGATGACACTAAGCTGGGTGGCAGTGTGAGCTGTGAGGGGGATGCTAAGAGGCTGCCGGGTGACTTGGATAGGTTAGGTGAGTGGGCAAATGCATGGCAGATGCAGTATAATGTAGATTAATGTGAGGTTATCCACTTTGGTGGCAAAAACAGGAAGACAGAATATTATCTGAGTGTGACAGATTAGGAAAAGGGGAGGTGCAACAAGACCTGGGTGTCATGGTACATCAGTCATTGAAGGTTGGCATGCAGGTACAGCAGGCGGTGAAAAAGGCAAATGGCATGTTGGCCTTCATTGCAAGAGGATTTGAGTACAGGGGCAGGGAGGTCTTACTGCAGTTGTACAGGGCCTTGGTGAGGCCACACCTTGAATATTGTGTTCAGTTTTGGTCTCCTAATCTGAGGAAGGACATTCTTGCTATTGAGGGAGTGCAGCGAAGGTTCACCAGACTGATTCGCGGGATGGCAGGACTGACATATGAAGAAAGACTGGATTGACAAGGCTTATATTCATTGGAATTTAGAAGAATGAGAGGGGATCTTAAAGAAACATATAAAATTCTGACGGGATTGGACAGGTTAGATGCAGGAAGAATGTTCCCAATGTTGGGGAAGTCCAGAACCAGGGGTCACAATCTAAGGGTAAGGGGTAAGCCATTTAGGACTGAGATGAGGAGAAACTTCTTCACTCAGAGAGTGGTGAACCTGTGGAATTCTCTACCACAGAAAGTTGTTGAAGCCAGTTCGTTAGATATATTCAAAAGGGAGTTAGATGTGGCCCTTATGGCTAAAGGGATCAAGGAGTATGGAGAGAAAGCAGGAGTGGGGTACTGAGGGAATGATCAGCCATGATCATATTGAATGGTGGTGCAGGCTTGAAGGGCCGAATGGCCTACTCCTGCACCTATTTTCTATGTTTCTATGAAACGTCACAAGACGCTTCACAGGAGTATTATGTGTAAAAAAACTAATTTGACACCAAGCCGTTTAAGTAGAAATTAGCACAGGTGAAAGAGGAATGTTTTAAGGAGTGTCGTGAAAGTGGAAAGAGAGGTAGGGAGGTGGAGAGGTTTAGGGAGGGAGTTCCAGAGCTTGGGGCCTAGGTATCAGAAGGCACGGCCACCAATGGTTGAGCGATTATAATCAGTGATGCTCGAGGGCAGAATTAGAGGAGCGCAGACATCTTGGGGGGCGTTGTGCGGCTGGAGGAGATCACTGAGATAATATAACTCCTGAATAATATAGCTTCAATAGTGTGGCAGGGCTGTGCACAACACAGTGCTCCGGCACCCATGTGCTACGCAAGACGTTAAAATGGATTCTTCCGTCGGGCACGCGGATGATGTGGCCCGCCCAACGGAGCTGGTCGAGTGTGGTCAGTGCTTCGATGCTGGGGATGTTGGCCTGGTCGAGAACACTGACGTTGGTGCGTCTGTCCTCCCAGGCGATTTGCAGGATCTTGCGGAGACATCGTTGGTGGTATTTCTCCAGCGACTTGAGGTGTCTGCTGTATATAGTCCACGTCTCTGAGTCCCACCCACCCTTTCTTTCAACCATTGTCTGTCCGACCTGAGACAGAGACTGTAATTCCCGTATTGGATTGTTCAGTCAGCTGAGAACTCACTTTTAGAGTGGAAGCAAGTCTTCCTCGATTTCGAGAGACTGCCTATGATGATGATGATAAAATTGATTCACTAGTTTAAAGGTTCTCCTGACCCTTGCAATGAAACATGGCTGACTATGACAGCATTGCTGTTGCTGTTACCTTGTGCTCTGATTTAAGATTTTAACTGAAGCTGTTGTCTTCTGTCCCCACCATAAACTCTGTACCCTAGCCACTGACTCAATCCTCTTCCCTGGCTAGTGCCTGTGGCTGAACCAGACTGTTCCCTGGGACCCTGGTCAGCCTCCAATCTTTCACCCTCCCTAAACTTCAGCGCATCCAAAACTCCGCTGCCCATGTCCTAACTCGCACCAAGTCCCGTTCACCCATCATCCCTGTGTTTGCTGCCGTGTTCCTAACTCGCACCAAGTCCCGTTCACCCATCATCCCTGTGTTTGCTGCCGTGTTCCTAACTCGCACCAAGTCCCGTTCACCCATCATCCTGTGCTTGTTGCCGTGTTCCTAACTCGCACCATGTCCCTTTCACCCATCACCCCCTGTGCTCGCTGACCCACATTGGTTCCCAGTCCCCTAACACCTCACATTTAAAATTCTCATACAAAAGCAAAATACTACGGTTGCTGGAATCTGGAATAAAAACAGAAAATGCTGGAAATCTCAGCGGGTCAGGCAGCATCTGTGGAGAGGAAGCAGAGTTAACGTTTCAGGTCGATGACCCTTCATCAGAAAATTCTCATCCTTGTTTTCAAACCACTCCATGGCCTCGCCCCTCCCTACCTCTAATCCCCTCCAGCCCCACAACCCTGCCGAGGTCCCTGTGCTCCCCCAATTCTGACCTTTTGCGCATCCCTGATTTTCTTCCACCCTCCATTGGCGGCCGTGCCTTCAACTGTCCAGGCCCAAAATTCTGGAATTTTCTCCCTAAACCTTGCCACCTCACCGCCTCTCTCTCCCTTTCAGATGCTCCTTGAAGCCTACCTCTTTGACCAAGCTTTAGGTCACCTATCCTAACATCACATGTGACTCTTTGTCAATTTTTGTCTGATAACGCATCAGTGACGGGCCTAGGGATGATAAATGCGCTGTATAAATGTTGGTGTTGTGTGGCAATTTTATAAAGATAACTGTACTACTGAACATGGCAGGGGACATCAGTGACATTTCAATTTGTATCTGTTCAGTATGGCTTGTATTGTCCATTTAAAGGGCAGCCAGCTAGTACACGCACAGCAGAATAGCAGAATAGGACCGATATCTGTGTTCAGCAATTCATAGTCCCGGCAGAGATTGAATACATCTTAATTGAAGCTCAAGTAAGCTGAAAGTGTTATTGTCCCTTATGGGAAAACAAGTGTTTCTGATTTAGTACTTACTATAACGCACTAAGCTAGCTTGACAATATATTGTCCCATAGCGCTGAGAAAGTTATCTCTGGAATAATCCTTTTAGCATCGGCACATTTTAAGCATCTATCCGTCAAAATCTGAATTAATAGCAGCATCATCCATGGACGAATGTATTCTGGGATTCAATTCTGAAAAGATTTTACATCCATATTTGTCCTCACATAATTACTTAGCTCAACTATTAAAGGATAACTTCGGGCTTAATCACCAAGTGTTCAAAGCAGAATAAAAGACAACCTCTGTGTGTATTTGAATTACAAACTGCTTAGATGTTAACATCTTTTGCTCCAATCACCAAGATCGATACTTCCACCTCCGTAACATCGCCCGTCTCCATCCCAGCCTCAGCCCAGCTGCTGCTGAAGCTCTCATCCATGCCTTTGCAAGGATGAACCTCGACTATTCCAATGTCCTCCTCCCTGGACTCCTCACCTTGCACGCTCCGTAAACATGGGTTCTTCCAGAACTCTGCTGCTCGTGTCCTCACTCGCACCCAGTCCCGCTCACCCATCGCCCCTGTGCTCACCTAATTGGCTCCCGGTTAAGCAACGCCTTGATTTTTAAATTCTCATCCTTATCTTCAAATCCCTCGCCCCCTCCCTATCTCTGTAACCCTCTCCAGGCCCACAATTCTCTGAGATCTCTGCGCTCCTCTAATTCTGGCTTCAAGGGGTATGGAGAGAAGGCGGGAAAGGGGTACTGAAGGAATGATCAGCCATGATCTTATTGAATGGCGGTGCAGGCTCGAAGGGCCAAATGGCCTACTCCTGCACCTATTTTCTATGTTTCTATGGCTCAGTGCGTAGTTCACTCGCCTCTGAATCAGAAGGTTGTGGGTTCAAGTCCCACTCCAGGGACTGAAGCACAAGAATCTAGGCTGACACTCCAGTGCAGTGCTGAGGGAGCCGTCTTTCGGATGAGATGTTAAACAGAGGCCTCGTCTGCTCTCTCAGGTGGATGTAAAAGATCCTGTGGCATTATTTCGAAGAAGAGCAGGGGAGTTCTCCCCGGTGTAAAAACAGGAAATGCTGGAAATCTCAGCGGGTCAGGCATCATCTGTGGAGAGAAACAGAGTTAACGTTTCAGGTCGATGACCCTTCGTCAGAACTGGCGAATGTTTGAGATGTGAGAGGTTTTAAGCAAATGTAGGGGCAGTGAAAGGGGGCGGGGAGGAAAGAACAAAAGGGAAGGTCTGTGATAGGGTGGAAGGCGGGAGAGATTAGAGAGACAAAAAGGATGATGTGGCTGTGAAAGGGTGATACTTGATCAAACAGGTTATTCCCGGTGTGCTGGCCAGTATTTATCCCTCAACCAACATCACTAAACCAGATGATCTGGTCATTATCACATTGTTGTCTGTGGGAGCTTGCTGTGCGCAAATTGGCTGCCGCGTTTCCCACATTACAACAGTGACTACGTCTCAGAAAGTACTTAATTATCTGTAAAGTACTTTGGGACTTCCAGTGGTCATGAAAGGTGCTTTATAAATGCAATCTTTCTTTGTGAAGTGGGGTTAAAGACGTTGTATAAATGCAAGTTGTTGTTCTTGAGGTGTAGCGACCTGGTTGAAATAATATAAGTGCTTGTGGTTTTCCCTATTCTCCAGTTCCCTGCCTATGCTGCAGCAGTGGGAGCGCGCCGTGGGACTAGAATACTCACGGTAGTTTCAGGGGTAAACATCAGTCTCATAAATTGAATGCCTGAGCCCCTGCAGAAGGCCTGGGCCCTCCCTTTACTCTCTCAGCATGGTCAGCTCTAGCAACACACAGTTTACCCATGAGTAACGCACCACCGCTAATTTGTCATCATCATAGGCGGTCCCTGGAACGAGGATGACTTGCTTTGACAAGAGTTCACAGATGTTTCAATGAAGGACCCGATGTTCCAGTCCTGAACTCCAGTTGAAGGGGTGGAAGATGCCTGTGCGTGGATTTTTTTAACGTGTGGTGACTTGCACATCAGCCACCACACGGGCTTGACAGAGCGAGGTCTTGGTCCGGTGGCAAGGGTTAACCAGGACGTCTGGAGACCTGCTCTGCTGTACGGACCCAGTGCGCCCACATATCGCAGTGTGTGCTGGCCTGTGCTGCCCCTGGGCCCTCGGCTCTTCTGGGACCCGTATCCTCATTCGCCGCACCTGCGCCCACGATCTCTCGCCGCTCCTCCGGCACAAACATTCACCGCACCGCCGCACAATCTCTCAAAATAATAATTACAACTTCACAAAGCCACACTTGCTACATATTCAAGAACTAAAGATTAATCTTTTTTGTAGGCTCATGGAGGAAATCAGAAAGAAAGACTTGCATTCACATTCAATGCCTTTCACCATCTCAGGACCTTCCAAAATGCTTTTACAGCCGTTGAAGAACCCTCTGTGCCTCATTCTTAGCCCTTTTGTTTTTCAAGATTTAATCAATTAAGTCATTGTGACACTCAATGGTTTTATGAGAGAGAGAACTGTTGTTAAATGGCCTGATAAGATTCGGGTTCATGTTCATTACCTCCTGCACTAATCATTATGTCACAGGGAGCTCCTAGCAACTCAAAGCAGGAGTGTGATTCCGAGGAATCTACGAAAGGTGCCCACACAGCAGCACTTGTTTACGAACAAAAGAAAAAAAGAAAGATCTTGCATTTATATAGCGCCTTTCACAACCTCAGGACGTCCCAAAATACTTCACAGCCAATGAAGTACTTTTGGAGTGTGGTCACTGTTGTAATGTGGGAAACGCGGCAGCCAATCTGCGCACAGCAAGCTCCCACAAACAGCAATGTGATAATGGCCAGATAATCTGCTTCACTGTTAAATACCATCAGTGATTTATCCCATCATAACACACAAGGAAAATTATAGCATTGGGTTTTAAAGATGACAACAGTTTGCCTCGCTTTCTTTGAAATGAATTGTCAGTGTGTGGAAGACGTGGCATCTCTCTGCCACCAGCTGAGAAAACAGCGTCAAGGTGACAACCTCGATGAATGATACAGCCTCCTTGTGGAAATTTGCTTTACATTCTTCGAATTTTTCGACAGGTGCCTGCGAATGTTGCCTGCGTTTAACATTCTGATAATGCCAGGGTAAGGCTGCTGCAGTTAAGCCGGTGAGGAGACGCAATGACTTCTGACCAGGATATTGGCCACTCCAGGCCGTGACCCCTGGACATGTAGCCAACGACACCAGCAACGTGCAGTTAATTAGTGCCTTTAACGTAGTAAAATATCACTGGTATTCGTGCGTTGTCTTTCTCCCTGGATACAGAAACTTTGCAAGACAGAGCTCGGCTTCTATCGCACAGGCATCGGCGATTCATGACTCTGATCGGTCATTCACATACCATAGCCTGATGGGGATGTATTTAATTTTAAAACCCTCCTTTTCAGGAAAGAAAAAAAAAGACTTGCATTTATATAGCTCCTTTCACGACCACTGGACATCTCAAAGCACTTTACAGCCAATGAAGTACATTTGGAACGTTGTCACTGTTGTAATGTAGGAAACATGGCAGCCAATTTGTGCACAGCAAGCTCCCACAAACCCCACTGTGATAATGACCAGATAATCTGTTTTTTTGTCATGTTGATTGGGGGATAAATATTGGCCCCAAGACACCGGGGATAACTCCCCTGCTCTTCTTCAAAATAGTGTCATGGGATCTTTTACATCCACCTGAGGGGCCTCAGTTTAACATCTCACCTGAAAGGCAGCACCTCCGACAGTGCAGCACACCCTCAGCACTACACTGGGAGTGTCAGCCTGGATTTATGTGCTTAAGTTCCTGGAAGTGGGACTTGAACCCACAACCTTCTGACTCCAAGGCAAGAGTGCTGCCCACTGAGCCACAGCTGACACTAAGCAGCAGTGAGTTTCTGATGATTTTGACAGTGTCCTTCAATAGGTACTGAGCAGATACTGGAGGCTTCCCCACAGGGAGAGAAGGGAAAAATCAAAGGAAGAGACACTCCTGGCCATTCTCCGGAGCCTCTCAGCAGCTGGACTGAGAGTGGCATCGCCAGAGGTCTGGGAGCAGGGTAGCTCCCTGCCTGCTTGAGTCAGGGCACGACGCAACTCTCCCCATTGGTCAGTAGTTGACAGACTGACAGCTTAATAATTCATGCAGGATATTATTCTGCTGTTATTAACACCTTGTACCCTTTTGGTTTCTTTGTGTCAAACATACATGATTCTGAGGGGGCTTGATAAGGTAGATGCTGAGAGGTTGTTTCCCCCGGCTGGAGTGGCTAGAACCAGGGGGCACAGTCTCAGGATAAGGGGTTGGCCATTTAAGACAGAGATGAGCAGGAATTTCTTCACTCAGAGGGTGGTGAATCTTTGGAATTCTCTGCCCCAGAGGGCTGTGGATGCTGAGTGTCTGAATATATTCAAGGCCGAGATAGATAGATTTTTAGAGTCTGGGGGAATCAAGGCATATGGGGATAGAAACATAGAAAATAGGTGCAGGAGTAGGCCATTCGGCCCTTCGAGCCTGCACCACCATTCAATATGATCATGGCTGATCATGCAACTTCAGTATCCCATTCCTGCCTTCCCTCTATACCCCCTGATCCTTTTAGCCGTAAGTGCCACATCTAACTCCCTTTTGAATATATCCAACGAACTGGACTCAACAACTTTCTGTGGTAGAGAATTCCACAGGTTCACAAATCACATAGAATCGGGCGGGAAAGTGGAATTGAGGTCGAAGATCAGCCATGATCTTATTGAATGGTGGAGCAGGCTCGAGGGGCCGAATGGCCGACTCCTGCTCCCAATTCCTATGGTCTGATTTTTGTGATAATCTCAACAGAGGGAGAAAAAATGATGGAAGCATTGTTTGCCGTGTGGAAGGAGGGGACTGATAGACTGTAGCAGCTACGTCACTGCTTGTATTTGACTTCAAATCAATCCCTGAGGCTTATGTGCAAGTTAAAATCTCTCAGAAAATTCTTTCCGAAAACAGGAACCGGCAACAAAAAAGTGCTTTTTTAAATCAGGCCAGCTTTAAACAATGTGAGAAATTAGGATAATTGGCAAGTGAACCAGAGCGGAGATGGGGAGAATTTATTTTTCACACCGCGAGTTGTGATCTGGAATTCACTGCCTGAGACGGTGGTGGAAGCAATATGTGTGCGCACTAGGTCCGTGCAGCAGAGCAGGTCTCCAGTCGTCTTGGTTAACCCTTGCCACTGGACCATGACCTAGCTCTGCAACGTCCCGAATCCGGAACTTCGAAAACCGGACATTTCGGCGAGTGGAGGATTGGCGGGCGGTGAGGTCCGAAATCCGGCAAACCTCAAAAAACGGCACGGATTCGATCCCGAGGATCCCGGGGAATATCCAACACAATGTAAACCAGATTTCAGGCTGTGGATTTTCTTTTCTGAAATCCGGAAAAAAACCCAAACTGGCTCGGATCTGGTCCTGAGGATTCTGGATTTCAGACGTTGTACCTGTGGTAACTTTCAAAAGGGAATTGGATAAATAACTCGAAAAGAAGACTTTGGGGAAAGAGCAGGGGAGTGAGACACCTGCTCCTGTGCTGCATCTTTGGAATTCTCTGCCCCAGGGAGCTGTGGAGGCTGGGTCATTAAATATATTTATGGTGCAGATAAGACAGATTTTTGAGTGATCAAGGAGTCAAGGGTTATGGGGAGCGAGCGGCGAAGTAGAGTTGAGGCCAGGATCAGATCAGCCATGATCTTATTGAATGGCAGAGCAGGCTCGAGGGGCCAAATGGCCGACTCCTGCTCCTATTTCTTAAAAGGAGCGGAGGTGCGGCAGCCCGGGAGCAGCCTGGTGTAGTACCACTTCGGGGGGCAGCGCGAGCTGGTGCAGGAGGGCGACGGCAGCGAAGAGTGACGTCAGCAAGGTCCAGGTCGGTGATTGGAGCGTGGGCAGGTACAGCAGGAGCAGCGAGAGACTGTAGAGGGACGTGATCGGGGCCCAGGAGAGGCGTGAGTTCGGGGCCAGGGGCAGCACGGGCCAGCCCACACTGCGATATGTGTGCGCACTAGGTCCGTGCAGCAGAACAGGTCCCCAGTCGTCCTGGTTAACCCTTGCCACTGGAACAAGACCTAGCTCTGTCAAACCCGTGTGGTGGCTGGTGTGCAACGGCCACCACACGTTAAAAACATCCACACACAGGCATCTTCCACCCTTCAACATGTAGTTCAGGACCTGGAATATTAGGTCCTTCATTGAAACACCTGTGAACTCATCTTTTTTTGGCGTGGAAGCAAGTCATCCTTGCTTCGAGAGACTGCCTATGATGATGATTCTTATGTTCTTATGTATGAAATGGAGCAGTGTATGCAGGAAAACAGAAGAAATCTGTGGTGATAAAAAACGCACTTTAAAAAGCAGCAGGAATACGATTATACAGCTGGCACACTGCCTGCAACTGGATATCTGTGCACATCTCGAATAAGTGTGTTAGTTTTCCGGCTGTACATTCGCTAAGTGCAATCTGTTCCGTTCTCTTACAGAGGAAGAGCTTGCGACACCCCCACTAGATGGCGTCATATTACCTGGAGTAGTGAGGCAAAGCATTCTGGACCTCGCACGCAAGTGGGTCAGTAGACATTGCTTAATGAGAGAGCATTAACTGTACTATGTTCAAGTGAGATATTAACCTCACCCTAACAGCTAATTAGGTGCTCTTTATGCAGCATCAAATTTGTATTCTGTTAATCTCTCTGTTTAATTTTAATTTGAACGGTAAGTATTAATGTAACTCACATCGGAATCTCAATCCCAACAATGTTACATTTCTTCAATAGTGAGAATCAATATCCATTATTTCCGACTGAACAGTCAACTTAACCTGACACATTTATTAACATCTTGCACTTCTGGGGGGTAAATATTTGGTGAGTCTGTGGTAGGTTTCGTTAAAAATGCTGGTTACAGACCGTTCAAATGTGGACCTGTCAATGCTGTTTCAGACTACCAGGGTTATATTACTGATAAAAGAGTGTTTAGTGATCATTTTTGTCTTTAATAATATGTCAAAATAAGTGAGCGATATCTGATTGCTTTTCATGTTTTTTTTTTAAACACAGAACCAGTTCAAAGTTAAAGAGCGTTCTGTCACCATGAGCCAGCTAGTCACTGCACTGAAGGGGAACCGGGTCAAGGAAATCTTTGGTTCAGGAACTGCGTGTGTCGTGTGCCCCGTGGGACGGATCCTGTACGAGGGCGAGGTGAGAGCTCGAAACAGCTAACTATGTAAATGTCGAGAGACCTTCAGCTCGAAGTCTGACAAATTTATTAACCGCGGTATACGCACCACATGAAAGCACAGTTTGGGGGATTTCAACTACCCCCAAATAACCTGGCAGAGCGAGGGAGTGAAAGGGGAGACATGCGACTGGAGTTTTTACAATGCGTACGCGGGTTCTTTCTAACCCAGTATGGAAGAAACCCAACAACAAAACAACTTGTATTTATATAGTGCCTTTAATGCAGTAAAACATCCCAAGGTGCTTCACAGCAGTGTTATAAGGCAAAACAAATACATTTGACACCGAGCCACATAAGAAAAAATTATGGCAGAAAGCTTGGTCACAGAGGTAAGTTTTAAGGAACGTCTTAAAGGAGGAAAGAGAGGCGGGGAGGTTTAGGCAGGAAGTTCCAGAGCTTGGGGCCTAGGCAACAGAAGGCACGGCCACCAATGGTTGAGCGATTATAATCAGGGGTGCTCAAGAGGGCAGAATTTTGAAGAACGCAGACATCTCGGGAGGGTTGTGAGGCCGGAGGAGATTACTGAGATAGGGAGGGAGCGTTGCTAGACCTGCTAATGAGAAATGAACCTGAGCAGATAGGAGAAATAAGCGTGGGAAAATATCTAGGGAGTAGGTGATCACAGTGTAATAAAAGTTTCAGATGATTACAGAGAGAGGTATAGACAGTGCAGAGACCAACGATGCCACATGGAGTGACTGCAGCAGATCGTATTGCCGCAGTTAATGGGGAGGTTTGATGGATTCGTGAGGGAGAATGAAATGGAGAGGTACACGGGCAGGTTGGGAAGAGATGGTTAGAGTGGGAGGCGGCTCGTGAGGAGTGTACACACCGGCACAGACCAATTAGACCGAGTGACCTGTTTCTGTGTGAATGCTATGTAATTCTGTGTAATAACAATGATGTTTTAAGTTGTTTCCCGGTTTGCCTGCGCACAGTGCCAATGCTGCTCTGGGGCAGAGCAACTGGATTCCCTGCTTGGGCTCGCCATGGTCACTCATGGTCCGGACCAGTTTGTCATTTTACGCGAGCGAGAGACGAGGGTCTCGTCCTTGGCCTGAGATGATTTTATATGTCTCATTCCGCGTGGAGTTAAAAGCCAGAACCAATCTGTTCCCAGCCAGTTGCTCTGCAAACTCACCCTCCCTTTTTAAATGTAAAAAAATAAGCTCAAACTCAGACGACAGCCACGATTCTCTGTTGCTAGGCAGCCCGCGACGTTTCATCCATTGGAACGGGATGGACGGGGGAAATCGCCAAGCTGACCTGCCCTTGGAAGGTTAAGGTTCCGGTGTAGCGGCGAAGGTTCCTCCCATTGCACCCCTCGCATGGACGCATGGAGCACTGCGCAGAAATGGCAGCAACGCTTGCCCACAAAATGGCGGCAGCACTCGCCCACAATATGGCGGCAGCGCTCGCGCACATACCAAGTCGCTCTGCCTCAAAGTTTACTCATTCTTCGTGATGCATTCTTTTGAGACATTTCCGAGAGAAGCGATCAGGCGCGACGTAACAGCCGATCCTTTTTTTTATGCACGTGCATTTTTTTTTGGTTAGCTGTAGCAGATGTGACGTGATCACCCCCGGCAACCAACCCAGAAATTGGATACTGTCATACAGTGATGCAACTTTTGCTCCTTCCCCCCTCCCTCCCGCCCTCACTGTCTCTGTACCTCCATCTGACCAACGTCATTGATAACAATGTGAACCTATCATCATCATCATAGGCGGTCCCTCGAATCGAGGATGACTTGCTTCCACGCCAAAAAAAGGATGAGTTCACAGGTGTTTCAATGAAGGATCTGATATTCCAGGTCCTGAACTACATGTTGAAGGGTGGAAGATGCCTGTGCGTGGATTTTTTTAACGTGTGGTGGCCGTTACAGAGCTAGGTCTTGGTCCAGTGACAAGGATTAACCAGGACGACTGGGGATCTGTTCTGCTGCACGGACCTAGTATGCACACATATCACAGTGTGGGCTGGCCCGTGCTGCCATTGGGCCCTCGCTTCTTCTGGGCCCCGAACTCGTGCCTCTCCTGGACCCCGATCACATCCCTCCACAGTCTCTCACCGCTCCTCCGTCCCAACCTCGCCGCTCCTGCTGTACCTGCCCAAGCTCCAATCATCGACCTGGACCGTGATGACCTGCCTCTTCGCTGCCGTCACCCTCCTGCACCAGCTTACCTTGGGTCGCCAAATCAATCAGCCGGGGCGGGGGGGGAGGGGGGGAGCAGCACCTCACAGGCGTTTGATATGCAGACGTGCTGATACCAGTTCCCGCTATCCGCAGTGGACAGTAAAACCATTGATGGGTTGTGTCAGTGAAATAACTCTGGACATTGGCCGAAGTCTCCACTTTGCACAGTTTCTCGTGGAAGACCTCACTTTGCCTGAAATCAACGGAGCTTCTAAACTGGCAAATACTGAATTGCAAGGAATAGAGTTTAAGCGGCGCCTTTGCAATTGGCTTGTTTGGTGATGGTAACGGTGAGCGCTGTTTGCCTGATATAGGTGAGCGGCCATGATAAGTGCAGACAATGTAAGTGACGGGGACCATGGTACAGTTTTACAGTATGTTTTATCCCTCTTAATTTTCTCAGAATCTGCATATTCCAACCATGGAAAATGGACCGAAATTAGCAACACGGCTCCTTGAAACCCTGACTGACATACAGGTGAGTGTCACTTGCCAGATTACAGGATTGCCAGGGCTTCTGTCAGTAGTTTGACAATGAGACATCACAGGATAACTGAATAAGGGAGGGATAATGGAAGGTTAGGCTTAATGCAGTTGTACCATGTGCAATGTAATTTGCTTCATGGGTTCTTTGCTTGAGAATTCATAGCAGCACATTGCTATTAAGAACGAGTTGGTTTATTAGCAAAGGTTTAACAATCACATTACACATTACCAGTTCATCCACCAGGCTCACAGCCACCTGCCTTATCGTAGATCCCCCGAACCCAACTGGCTGGGGTTTTATTGAGTCTTGTGAACATCACGTGACTGGTTAAGCCACTCACAACTCAACAGCTCTACAACTATTTTGTTGTGAACAAAATAAAACATTAACTCAAGTGCCCCCTCATTAAAGGGGGGGGGGGGAACACCAAAGACTTTCAAACAAGTGCCCCCTTGTTTTTTGTTTTTTTTTGTGTCTTTTTTTAGGGCACTGAAACACAAGTTATACAAGTGCCCCCTGGCTAAAAAGTGGGGGGGGGGCGGGGGGGAGCACTAAAACCAGCACAATAAACAAATTAAACTTTAGACATAAAAGCAAATTAAAATTTGGTTGCCAGCACTCCAGTCCCTCCGGCGCCCATCTCTCGTGGAAGGCCGCGAGCGTACCGGTGGACACCACATGCTCCATCTCCAGGGACACCCTGGCTCAGATGTAACCGCGGAAGAGAGGCAGGCAGTCGGACGGATCGACCCCCTTGACCGCCCGCTGCCTGGACCGGCTGATGGCCACCTTGGCCGTGCCCAGGAGCAGTCCTACGAAGAGGCCCTCGGACCTACCCGCTCCCCTCTGCACAGGGTGCCCAAAGATCAGGAGTGTGGGACTGAAGTGCAGCCAGAATTTGAGGAGCAGCCCCTTCAAATAATGGAATAGGGGCTGCAACCTCACACATTCAATAAAAACATGGAACACGGACTCCTCCAGACCGCAGAAATTCAACAGCTCTACCAACCTGTGAGCATACTCACAGATGCAACATTACACCACGATTTCCAATACTGCAGAAATATGGGGTACACAATAAGGAAATATGCCATCTAGACAATGAACGCATATGTCTTTATTTGTTCCTGGGATGTTTGTGTCCCCTTCAGTTTAAAGGTTGAGGGGTGAACTAATTGAAGTGTTTAAAATGATGAACGGATTCGCTAGGGTGGGCGCAGAGAAAGAATTTCCACCGCTGGGGTTATCCAGAACCAGAGGGCAGTGGAGCTAGGAGTGGGAATCTGGAACTCAGTAATGACGGGTAAATGGAATTGAGACAAGAATCAGCCAATTGAATGGCAGAACAGGCTCGAGGGACTGAATGGTCTGCTCCTGGAAAGCTCCGACAACACTGGCGAGCCAGTATTTTTTGTCCATATCTAGTTGCCTTAAGGGGGTTAAGAGGGAATTAGCGGCATCATGTGGGACTGGAGTCACATGTAGGCCAGAGTGGATAAGGGTGGCAGTTTCCCCTCCCCGAGGATCATTCAGGAACCAGATTTTGATGACAATCTGCCCACTTTCATCATCGTGTTTTTCTGACTCCAGTCCACATTGAACTTAATTTCACAACTTGCCCCGGTGGGATTTGAACTCAGGACCACCTAGGTTGCTGGACCAGTACCACGACCACAAGATCCCGGGCTTTATAAAAAATAAGCTGCTGGACCGAACATCACAACTTGCATTACAAAAGGCAAACCTAAGGCAAACCTATCATCATCATCATCATCATAGGCAGTCCCTCGAAATCGAGGAAGACTTGCTTCCACTCTAAAAATGTGTTCTTAGCTGACTGAACAGTCCAATACAGGAATTACAGTCTCTGTCACAGGTGGGGCAGACAGTGGTTGAAGGAAAGAATGGTTGGGACAGGTTTGCCGCATGCTCCTTCCGTTGCCTGTGCTTGATTTCTGCATGCTCTCGTCGACGAGACTCGAGGTGCTCAGCGCCCTCCCGGATGCTCTTCCTCCACTTAGGGTGATCTTGGGCCAGCGACTCCCAGGTGTCAGTGGGGATGTTGCACTTTATCAAGGAGGCTTTCCTTGAGGGTGTCCTTGTAATGTTTCCTCTGCCCACCTGGGGCTCGCTTGCCATGTAGGAGTTCCGAGTAGAGCGCTTGTTTTGGGAGTCTTGTGTCAGGCATGTGGACAATGTGGCCGTGTGTGGTCAGTGCTTCGATGCTGGGGATGTTGGCCTGGTCGAGGCCGCTAACATTGGTGTCTCTGTCCTCTCAGGGGATTTGCAGGATCTTGCGGAGACACCGTTGGTGGTATTTCTCCAGCGATTAATAACAACTACTTACCTAAAGAAGCTCCAGATTTTTATTATTGTTTAGCGGGTGTAATTCCAGCCAACTTCGAGCTTTGTCACCCCCAGCACGCAAAGTGTGTAGCTCCCCAGATAGTTCCGTTAACTGGCACGATTCAATGCGTGGGACCACTGCTTATTTTGATATGTGTGACTGACCTGGACTTGGGTGCACAGGGCATAACTTCAGAGCTAGCAGGTAAATAGTGAGGAGGGTAGTAACAGGCTTCAGGAGGACATAGACAGACTGGGGAAATGGGTAGACACGGGGCAGGTGAAATTTAAAGCTGGGAAGGGTGCAGTGATTCATTGTGGGAGGAAGAATGAGGAGAGGCCATATAAACTAAATTGTACCTTTTTATAGGGGTTGCAGGAACAGAGAGACCTGGGGGTGTATGTACACAAGTCTTTGAAGGTGGCAGAACAAGTTGAGAAAGCAGTTAACAAAGCATATGGGATCCTTGTCTTTATAAATAGAAGGATAGAGTACAAATACACGGAAGGTACGCTCCACCTTTATACGTCATTGGTTAGGCTCCAGCGGGAGTATTGTGTCAATTCTGGGCACCGCACTTTAGGAAGGGTGTCAAGGCCCTGGAGAGGGTGCAGAGGGGATTTACTGGAACGGTACCAGGGATTAGGGACTTCAGTTACGTGGAGAGACTGGAGAAACTGGGGTTGTTCTCCTTAGAGCAGAGAAAGTTAAGGGGAGATTTAATAGAGGCGTTCAAAATCAAGAACGGCTTTGATAGAGTAAAGAAGGAGAAACTGTTTCCAGTCGAGTCGGTTCTGACAGACACAGATTGAAGGTGATTGGTGAAAGAGTTAAAGGGAAGATGAAGATCATTATTTTACACAGTGAAATGTTGTGATTTAGAATGCGCTGCCTGAAAGGGCGGTGGCAACAGATTCGATAACTTTCAAAAGGGAATTGGGTAAGTAATTGAAAGGGAAAAATGAGCAGGGTTATAGGGAATGAGGAGGAGAACTGGGACTCATTGGATAATTGTTTCAAAGAGCCAGCATGGACACGATGGGCCGAATGGCCTCCTTCTGTGATATATCATTCTTTGTTTCTATGATGTGGTTAGTATTTGTCCTCAAGAACATATGTCATTGTCACCAAGTCGCCACAGGTGAAGATTTGGGGCTGGATTTTCGGCTTTGCTGATTTCGGGGCGGTAATGGCGGCGGGGCGGTAAAGATTGCACCCGGGAACAGTTTGCGCCTCAGTCAGCAAAATTGGGCAGCTAGGTGGGGCGCCAAGGGAGGCGTTGCACACCTCTCTCGGGGCGCTAGGCCGGCTGAGCATGGGAAAATCCCGAACTAAACAGTCGGCCCGGGAGTGCCCTGAGAGGGGCTTGGGGAGAAAAAAAACCCTGAAAAAAGTCCTCCAAAATACATGGCCCACGGCACCACAACATAAATCGTAAAACAAGAAAAGACAATCACACTTACCTGAGATGGACATTCCTTGCTTCACTGCAGACGATATAGGTCGGACCGCCCGCTTTCACAGGCGGTCCCAGCAGGGGGCGCTGCGGGGCTTACGGGAGGCAAGAATCAAGCCGGTGTTGTAACCAGGGGCATTGCACACCGGCTCACCTCTCCCAGCTGGTACTGCTCAGTGCCCTGCCGAAACCGGCCCCGAAAACCCCGGCGGGGCGCTGGAAGCTGACCATCCGCCCGGTAAAGCTCACCGCCGCCATTGCCGCCTCTCCGGGACGAAAACAGAAACGGACAGGACCGGAAAATACAGCCCAAGACAAGTGTTTAACGATGGCGTGGGACAACAGGGCAGCAGTGGTGTGGATGTGTGTCAGGATACATGGGCCTAGAACTTTGGGGATGCCCATTTTTGGGGCATATGGGGGGAGGGGGAGGGTGCCGGTAAATGTCCTGTGCCTGAATGGTGAGGCCCGAGGCTCCCCAGATATTGGGCCTTGAGACATTATAATGGAGCAGAGCAGTCAGGGTGATGAGATCCAGCCACCGAAGAACTGCAATATGCAGCTCGTATGGCAGTGGGACGGATACGGAATCTGGTCTAGGTGTCAGATAGGAGATGGGGGTCAGGGCCAGGGATCGAATTAGGTGTTGGGGATTAGACTTGGAATCGCGGAGGCCGAGAATGGAGAGGGGACATAGATCAACAAAGACTTGCATTTATATCGCGCCCTTCAGGGCCACTGGACGTTTTAAAGTGCTTTACAGCCAATGAAGTACTTTTGGAGTGTAGTCACTGTTGTAATGTGGATACGCAGCAGCCAATTTGCGCACAGCTCGCTCCCACAACCAGCAGTGTGATAATGACCAGATAATCTGTTTTTTTGTTATGTTGATTGAGGGATAAATATTGGCCTCAGGACACCAGGGATAACTCCCCTGCTCTTCTTTGAAATAGTGGCCATGAGATAATTTGCATCCACCTGAGAGAGCAGACATGACCTCTGTTTATAACATCTCATCCAAAACATGGCACCTCCAACAGTGCAACACTCCACTGGAGTGTCAGCCTAGATTTCTTTTTGTGCTCAAGTCCCTGGAGTGGGACTTGAACCCACAACCTTCTGACTCAGAGGTAAGAGTGCTACCCACTGAGCCACAGCTGACACTAAGGAGTAACGCTCCACACTGAGATCATGAGACATATTACAACATACAAAGACATACTCATTGGAGCAGCAATCCGCCACTCGGCGCCGGTCGGAGTATTGTGGTCAATACTGGGTATTACTGGGGAGAACATTTGGGTGCAAACACTGATATATTTGTGGGTTTTTTAAGCTTGCCTTGCAGAAAGAGGATTATTTAAATCCTACTGACCAGTTTGAATAGGAAAGAAAAGAGCCTAAATTGACAGCTTGGCAGAATCTGCTGGGGAAAAAAAATGCTGCATTTTAGGCTAAGGAAATCTGATTTCAAAATCCGTGGAGTGATTTTATGTTACCGGAGAAAGGGACATTTTGCAAATGGACATTCTGCTCTGCAGATGTGCTTTAAATTCTTGTACAGCGGGGTTCCTGAGGCAGCTCAGGACAATCACTGCCATGCAAACACAATCTCAGGCAACATAACAACAACAACTTGTATTTATATAGCACCTTTAACGTAATGAAATGTCCCAAGGCGCTTCACAGGAGTATTATGAAACAAAAAATTTGACACCGAGCCACATAAGGAGAAATTAGCGTAGGTGACCAAAAGCTTGGTCAAAGAGGTAGGTTTTAAGGAGCGTCTTGAAGGAGGAAAGAGAGGTAGAGTGGCTGAGAGGTTTAGAGAGGGAGTTCTAGAGCTTGGGGCCCAGGCAACAGAAGGTACGGCCACCAATGGTTGAGCGATTATAATCAGGGATGCTCAGGAAGGCAGAATTTGAGGAGTGCAGACATCTCTGGGGGGTTATGGGGCTGGAGGAGATTACAGAGATAGGGAGGGGCGAGGCCATGAGGGATTTGAAAACAAGGTTGAGAATTTAGAAATCGAGGTGTTGCTTAACCGGGAGCCAAAAGTAGGGCAGCGATCACAGGGGTGATAGGTGAGCGGGACTTGGTGCGAGTTAGGACACGGGCAGCTGAGTTTTGGATCACCTTCTAGCCTACGTAGGGTAGAATGTGGGAGGCAAGTCAGGAGTGCGTTGGAATAGTCAAGTCGAGAGGTAACAAAGGCATGGATGAGGGCTTCAGCAGTGGATGAGCTGAGGCAAGGGCGGAGATGGACAATGTTAGAGGTAGTAATAGGCAGTTTTAGTTATGCTGCTAATATGTGGTCGAAAGCTCATTTCATGACACCAAGGTTGCGAACATTGTGGTTCAGCCTCAGACAGAAGTTGGGGAGCGGGATGGAGTCAGTGGCTGGTGAGCCGAGTTTGTGGCAGGGAATGAAAACAGTGGCTTTGGTCTTCCCAATATTCAATTGGAGAAAATTGCTGCTCATCCAGAACTGGATGTCGGATAAGCAGTCTGACAATTTAGAGACTGTGGAGAGGTCAGGAGAAGTGATAGTGAGGTAGAGCTGGGTGTTGTTAGTGTACATGTGGAAACTGACCGTGTTTTCGGATGATGTCGCCAAAGTTACCTCAGCCTGTTTAATGGTAGCTAATGTAGTAGTTAATACAATCACAATTAAACAAAACGAAGAGCTGCTTTGCAAGTACTTAGTGCGCTGCACGCACTGTTGGTATTGTGAAGGCAACAGTTTGAATCGGATCAGGAGCCCTGTGTGTTAATAGCAGCATTGATCAGTGATTTTTCTTGTATTCTGCCATGACTGAAAGTGTCAGGCCAGCACCTCGATTCAGCTCGGCGTCAAGATGGTACTGCTGTAGTGACAGAATGGTGCCTGTGAGAACGAGCTGGCCCTATTACTCCATCCGCTGCTCCAGCAGGAAGGCTGAATGTGAAACACTGCAGAGGAACACAGAAAAGGCACGAATTAAGGCCGGGGGCAGGAGGCGGGTGGGCAGGGCGGGGGGGGGGAGGTCAGAAAAATGCAGGAGATACACAGCAGGTCGATCATTATTTCAAAGAGAATGGCCCCTCCTGAAATACTAATCTTTCAGCAGAACTTCTGACAGAGAGAGGGACCGAGTTTCTGTTCCTCGAGTTTGCGTTGAGCATCGTTGCAACAGTGTAGGAGACCAAGGACAGAGAGGCCAGATCTTTTCAACAGCCTTTTATAACAGCCATCTCAACTTGTTCTGCCACCTTCAAAGATTTGTGTATATACAACCCCAGGTCTCTCTGTTCCTGCACCCCCTTTAAAATTGTACCATTTCGTTTATATTGCTTCCCCTTATTCTTCCTACCAAAATGTTTCATTTCACACTTCTATGTGTTAAATGTCATCTGCCGTGTGTCCGCCCATTCCACCAATCCATGTCCCCCTGAAGTCTCTTACTATCCTCCTCACTGTATACTGCATATCCCAGTTTCGTGCTATCTGCAAACTTTGAAATGATACCCTGTATACCCAAGTCCAGGTCATTAATAATGATCAAAATGGGCAGTGGTCCCGATATCGATCCCAGGGGCACACCACTGTATACCTCCCTCCAGTCTGAAAAACAGCCGTTCACCACTACTCCCTGCTTTCTGTCCCTGAGCTGATTTTGTATCCACATCACCCCTGACCTTAATCCCATGGGCTGCCTGTATTGTCACACAGTACCCACCTTTAGTCCCATGGGTTGCCTGTATTGTCACATAGTGCCCACCTATAATCCCATGGGCTGCCTGTATTGTCATACAGTGCCCACCTATAATCTCATGGGCTGCTTGTACTGTCACACAGTATCCACCTTTTGTACGCGTTGATCATTGCCCCAGGGAGAAGCAGGCCCAGCTGTCACTTGAAGGAATTCAGTGAATCAGCGAGCACCACACCAACCAGCAGTCTGTTCCACAGGTCCATGATTCTCTGGGGAAGGAGCCAGCTCTGAAAATCAAACTTAGTTGTGGCCTTCCATAACCTGAAATTACGACCCCTGGACCTCCCTAACTAATTCAGTTCAAACAAATTTCAATCGAATCACCCCTAAGTCTAAGCTTCCATGAAGTATAGTGACGCAGCAATTGGAACCTATCTTGATAACTAAGATGCTTTAAAAAAAAGACTTGGATTTATATAGCCCCTTTCATGACCACCAGACGTCACAACTCACTTTACAGACAATGAAGTACTTTTGGAGTGTGGTCACTGTTGTAATGTGGGAAACGCAGCAGCCAATTTGCACACAGCAAGCTCCCACAAACAGCAATGTGATATTGACCAGATAATCTATTTTTGTTATGTTGATTGAAGGATAAATATTGGCCAGGACACCAGGGATAACTCCCCTGCTCTTCTTCAAAATAAGTGCCATGGGATCTTTTATGTCCACTTGAGAGAGCAGATGGGACCTCGGTTTAACGTCTTGTCTGAAAGAAGGCACCTCCAACACTCCCTCCACACTGCATTGGAGTGTCAGCCTAGATTTATGTGCTCAAATCCCTGGAGTGAGATTTGATACCACAACCTTCTGACTCTGAGGCAAGTGTGCTGCCCACTGAGCCACAGCTGACAATGAAACTGGGAATTAATCCAGTGGCCCTCCTCTGCACCCTTTCCAAATCCTTAATATTGCCCTCCATGTGAGGATATCAAAACTGGACACAGTATTCTAACTGAGGCCAGGAAGAAGAATATGACTGTCTTAATATAGTCCGGTGTACTCTAATAACACTATATTGTGTACTTTACACCATTTACACAGAGCACACATGGTGCGAGGAACGTCGGTGTTACTGGGGCAGAAGGGGGCTTTTAACATTTGAATGGGTACTTTAGGCCATCAATCACAGGACACAGTCGCTTGCATAGACAGAGATCGTCGTTTGTATGGCACCTACAGTGCTACTGGATAAATAATCCAGAGGCCTGGACTAATGATCCAGAGAATTTGAATTCAGTTTTAAAACGAAGAAATCTGGAAATAAAAAGCTAATATTAATAATATTTTTCATGAAGCTGTCGGATTGTAAAAACCCATCTGATTCACGAATGTCCTTTGGGGAAGGAAAGCTGCCGTCCTTGCCCGGTCTGGCCTACATGTGACTCCAGGCCCACAGCAAGGTGGTTGACTCTTGACTGCCCTCTGAGCTGAGCAAGCCACTGGGTTGTATCAGAGCGCGATCAATGGTTCAGGCAGAAGGCCCACCATCTTCTCAGGGCAACTGGGGATGGGCAATAAATGATAGCTATGAGGACAGATTGGATAGGCTGGATTTGTTTTCTTTGGAGCAGAGGAGGCTGAGGGGAGACCTTATTGAGGTGTATAAAATTATGAGGAGCCTAGTTAGAGTGATAGGAAGGACGTGTTTCCCTTAGCAGAGGGGTCAACAACCAGGGGGCATAGATTTAAAGTAAGTGGTAGGAGGTTTTGAGGGGATTTCTTGGGGTCTGGAACTCACTGCTTGAAAGGGTGGTAGAGGCAGAAACCCTCACCACATTTAAAAGGTACTTGGATGGGCACTTGAAATGCTGTAACCTACAGGGCTACGGACCAAGAGCTGGAAAGTAGGATTAGGCTAGATAGCTCTTTGTCGGCTGACGCAGACAAATTGGGCTGAATGGCCTCCGTCCATGCTGTAAATCTCTAACATTGTATGAAATGCCGACTTTGCCCACATCCTGAGAATGAATACATTGAAATTACAGCGGTACCTGTTAACCTCCTTCACCCCAGCCCACACCCCCCCCCGCCTCTCACCCCCCCCACCCCACCCCTCACACCCCCCCGTCCCTCATTCACCCCCATCCCACACTCACCCCCCCCCTCCGCCCATCACCCCGCCCACCCTGCCCCTCACCTCCTCCCCGTCCTTCATTCACCCCCATCCCACACTCCCCCCCCCCTCACTTCCCCCCCCGTCCCTCACTCCCCCCCCCCACCCTTCCTCACTCCCCCCCCATCTCTCACTTCCCCACCCCCCCGTCCCTCACTCCCCCACCCCTCCGTCCCTCACTCCCCTCCCGTCCCCATCCCACCCCCATCCTTCACTCCCCCCCCGTCCCTCACTCCCCCCCCCCACCCTCCCTCACTCCCACCCCCCCATCCCTCACCCACCCCCCCGTCCCCGTCCCACCCCCGTCCTTCATTCCTCCCCCGCCCCTCACTCCCCTCCCCCCCCGTCCCTCACTCCCCCCCGTCCCACCCCCCGTCCCTCACTTCCCCCCCCCGTCCCTCATTCACCCCCGTCCCACACCCCCCCCGCCCCTCACTCCTCGTCTCCCCACCCTCCCGTCCCTCACTCCCCCCTCCCCCACCCCCCGTCCCTCACTTCCCCCCCCGTCCCTCATTCACCCCCGTCCCACACCCCCCCGCCCCTCACTCCCCGTCTCCCCACCCCCAAATCCGCCCCATCCCTCACTTCCCCCCCCCGACCCTCATTCACCCTCGTCCCACCCCCCCCCCCGTCCCTCACTCACCCCCCGTCCCTCACTCCCCCACCCCTCCCCCCCGGCCCTCACTCCCCCACCCCCCCCGTCCCTCACTCCCCCCCCTCCCCCACCACCCGTCCCTCACTCCCCCCCCCCATTCACCCTCGTCCCATCCCCCCCCGTCCCTCACTCCCCCCCGTCCCTCACTTCTCCACCCCCGTCCCTCACTCCCCCACCCCTCCGTCCCTCACTCCCCCCCTTCCCCACCCCCCGTCCCTCACTTCCCCCCCCCCGTCCCTCATTCACCCCCGTCCCACCCCCCCCGCCCCTCACTCCCCGTCTCCCCCCCCCAAATCCCCCCCATCCCTCACTTCCCCCCCCCGACCTTCATTCACCCTTGTCCCACCCCCCCGTCCCTCACTCACCCCCCGTCCCTCACTCCCCCACCCCCCCCGTCCCTCACTCCCCCCCCGTCCCTCACTTCCCCCCGTCCCCGTCCCTCATTCACCCTCGTCCCATCCCCCCCCGTCCCTCACTCCCCCCCGTCCCTCACTCCCCCATCCCTCACTCCACACCCTCCCCCCATCCCTCACTCCACCCCCCGTCCTTCACTCCACCCCCCTGTCCCTTACTCCACCCCTCCCAGTCCCTCACTCCCCCACCGCGCCCCCCTCACTCCACCCCCCTGTCCCTCACTCCACCCCTCCCCGTCCCTCACTCCCCCACCGCCCCCCCCTCACTCCACCCCGTCCCTCACTCCACACCCCCCCGTCACTCACTCCCCCCCCCCACTCACTCCCCCCCCCTCACTCCCCCCCCACCCCGTCCCACACTCTTCTCCCCCCCCCCTGTTCCACACTCCCCCTCTGTCCCACACTACCCCCTGCCCCTCACCCATCCCCCCCCGCACCACACCCCCCCCGCCCCACACTCACCCCCCCCGCCCCCCCACCATACCCCCCCCACCCCACACCCAACAGAGGCCGGAATGCGGTGGGGATCTGCCGCAAGATGTTATATAGAGCCTAATCTTGGTCCGGGGTCAGGAGTGGCGATGGGGTGGGGACGAAGCCTGTCCCGTTGACTATACAGCGGGATTCCAATGAAGCCAGAAACCCTAAAACAACTCCGCGCAGTCAGCGCCTCATCGGTGACACGAAAGGCCCATTTGCTGATGTGCCATGTGTGGGCAGTGCGTGTCTGGGAATCCCAGGGGTGCTGCTTATTGTGGATGAAATCCCAGGGGTGCTGCTTATGGAGGACGGAAATCACAGGAGAGCGGCTTATTGAAGACGGAAATCACAGGGGTGAGGCTTATTGAGGACGGAAATAACAGGGGTGCTGCTTATTGAGGACGTAATTCCCAGGGGTGCGGCTTATTGTGGACGGATACTCCGCCAGCAGCGCGCCTGTGATTGGCCGATCTGCCAGAAGTGCGAGACCCCGTGTTGGCAATGGGGGATCCGGGAAATTCCGCCCCTTCCCAAATCTCATTTTAGTGGTTTCCAGGATCATTTTTCTTTTACTCGCATTCAAATAGCACTTTTCACAATCGCAGGACGCCCCAAAGAGCTTCACAGCTAATGAAGTGCTTTTTGAAGTGTAGTCGCGGTCGGAATGTGGGAAACGCGGCAGCCAAATTGCGCACAGCAAGCTCCCACAAACAGCAATGAGAGATACGACTGTTTTAGTTGCGTCAGTTGAGGGATGAATTTTGGGCAATACACTGGGGGAGAACTCCCCTGCTCTTCTTTGAATAGTGCCGTGGTGTCTTTTACGTCTGTCTGAGAGGTTCAACGTCAGTACTGCACTGAAGCACCGCCTAGATTAGGTGACAACGACTGTACAAGATCAGCCATGCTAATACAATTGCGATGAGAAAGATAATGTACACTTTGGAAAACAATATTTAAAAGCTTGAGAGGGGGTAATTTAAGGCTATTACCACGCGATAGGAAAATAAATGCTTGCAACACAATCAAAGATTAATGGAGAGGTAATGTGCAGATAATTGTAATGTGTTTTCTTTTGACAAAACATGAGCTCGATACACGCGTGCAGTTTCATTCACGGCGCATGCTAATAGGTTTCAAATATCTTTGACAGTACGGGCGGACCGCGAGTGACTGGACCTCCCTGGTGGTATGAAAGTTGGACAATCATTGAAAGCCGAACGTCTGAATTGCTGAGCAACAGAACGAAGGCACAAGTGTCAAAGCTGCACAAACTTGCAGTCCAGCAACTGGGAACACCTTGCGAAGGTTCGTGACTGCTGCCTGCATCAAAATAAAGCACAAAGCATTTTGTAACGTGAAAGGTGAATTGTAATCGTGTGTATTCCACTCAGTAGAGGAGCCAAACCAAACCTGCATTTAGTGTCAGGCTGAAACTGCCACCCCCCCCCCACCCCCGCAGGTTCTAATTCAATTTTTGCCGACGAGCTTCAGTGCAGTCCTCTATTCCCAGTCCTCTCCTGTTTCGCAGCGACTCGGTGTGATATTGACTTGTGGGTTACAGACACTTCATCGCCTCTGACACTCTGCTAGAATCCCCTCCGGCCAGGTTGTCAGGGCCTGTTGATTCAGTGTGCTTAGCATGCAGTCAGCGACTGTGTATACGAAGGAATTTGTACAGGAGCTGTCATTGATGTGCTGCTGTTAGGCTAGTGAACCGTTCAAAATGGCAGATAATTTTCCCAGCCCCCCCCAAAAAAATAGATTACTGTCTGGAATCGGGGTCAACATCACATTATATTTTATGCTCGTAGAATCCTAAATGCCTCGGAATCATATTGTATCAGTAATAGTGACACGTAAGCAGTGATCCAAAACTAGAATTGTAACTGGGTAGTCGTAGCAGTTCAAAATGCCAAATAATAGATTCCTACAAGTGAATTACAAGGCTGCTCGCCAATCTCAGAGGCTCAGCTTACATCAAGTGAACCTTTGATAACTTATAAACAGCCTTTAGTGCACCCGATACCGTACTACTATATATAGGTACAATATATACTGTGTAGTTGAGTTTTAAAAGGTAAAATATAAATTCATTGTTCTATCTCTGTTCTCGGTAGATGGGTGACACTCAAGCCTGTATTTATTCCCTATCCTTTGTTACCTTGGAAGGATGGTGGGTTTTAAGAATCAACCACACCGTATGGAATCGGAACCACAAATAGGCGAGAACAGGTCAGGGTGGCAGGTGGATAGATTTTTATTAGGCGAGGGTATTTATGGTTACGGAACATAGGTGGGTAAATGGAGTTAAGATGCAGAGCAGCCAGGATGTAATTGAATGGTGGAACAAGCTACATGGGCTGAATGGCCTCCTCCTGTTTCTATATTCCTTGAGGTAAACTAAAGGTGATCCAAAACTCGGCAGCCCGTGTCCTAACTCGCACCAAGTCCCGCTCACCCATCACCCCTGTGCTCGCTGACCTGCATTGGCTTCTGGTTAAGCAATGCCTCGGTTTCAAAATTCTCATCCTTGTTTTCAAATCCCTCCATGGCCTCACCCCTCCCTATCTCTGTAATCTCCTCCAGCCCCACAAACCTCGAAATGCCTGCGCTCCTCTAATGCTGCCCTCCTGAGCATCCCTGATTATAATTGTTCAACCATTGGTGGCCGTGCCTTCTGTTGCCCCAAGCTCTGGAACTCCCTCCCTAAACCTCTCTGCCTCGCTACCTCTCTTTCCTCCTTCAAGACACACCTTAAAACCTACCTCTTTGGACCAAGCTTTTGGTCACCTGCCCTAGTTTCTACTTAGGCGGCTCAGTGTCAAATTTTTTATCTCATAATACTCCTGTGAAGTGTCTTTGGATGTTTCATTACGTTAAAAACACTATATAAATACAAGTTGTTGAAGGATTTGTGTGAGCCAGTTTGGTTTGTACATCAACCCAGCACCTTTCCCTGGTCATTATTGTTCACTTTGTGCCAGCCCACGGATTTTATTGAATTCAGTTTCACTCAAGAGCTGCGATGGGATTTGAACTCAGGGTTGCCAGTCCAGTACTGTGACCACTGCACTTGCGTAACCCCACAATGTAAATTAAGTCATAACCATGATAACTTCAGCTTAGCTGGCGTGGGTGGTGGTGCTGTCCTCTCTCCAGTGAGCACCTTTGATGTAGTCATGCGAGTCACAGTAGAACATTCCAAGCTTTCACGACTGAAATATTGACGGGATACACCGTCGTGTGACCAACAAGCTGTTATTTTACCTCAAAGATCACAGGGTTTTTCACTATGCACTGTATATACATATTTATATATATAGAGAGATATCGGCAGAAATTGCAAGGCTCAGCTACCAGTCTCAAAGCTTTGGTGACTCAGGCACAGGGCCCAGAATCGGAGTTACTGAGGGAGTGCTGCACTGTCGGAGGTGCCGTCTTTCGGATGAGACGTTAAGCCGAGGCCCCGTCTGCTCTCCCAGGTGGATGTAAAAGATCTCGGGAAACTGTTTCGAAGAAGAGCAGGGGAGTTCTCCCTGGTGTCCTGGCCAATATTTATCCCTCAACCAACAGATGTGGTCATTTATCTCATTGCTGTTTATGGGGGCTTGTGTGTGCAAATTGCCTGCTGCTTGTCCCTACATTTCAACAGTGACTACACTTCAAAAAGTACTTCATTGGCTGTGAATCATTTTGGGACATCCTGAGGTCGCTATATAAATGCAGGTTCTTTCTTTAGTGTCTGGGACCTGTGCTTACATCTCACAAATCAGACAGAGCCCTTGCAGTGTCTGCCATATAATTGTATAACAAAATACTTCACACTGTGTTTAATAGTACAATGCTGTTGTGCGAGTTGTATTATTGATTATATACATGGCCATTGGCTCAATAAAACTTTTGTTGTGGAATCTTTCATTTGACTTTGTACTGCCTTCAATATTCAAAGTGACTATTTTGTTTCGAGAAAGTGGTTCATTATAAATCAATTCTGGTTTCAGCAAGGAAAAAGGAACGGCAACAAATGGGACACTTTCATCACCTGTAAATGTGCATCATTAATGGATTTACAGGTGTGACAATCCCGTTAGTTAAAGAGTCAATGAACTGTCATTATTTGAGTGTCAGTCGTACCCTCAGAGTCAGAAGGTTGTGGGTTCAAGTCCAACTCCAGTGACTTGAGCATATAATCTAGCCTGACACTCCAGAGCAGTGCTGAGGGAGTGCCGCACTGTCAGAGGTGCCGTCTTTCAGATTAGACATTAAGCCGAGGCCCCGTCTGCTCTTTCAGGTGGATGTAAAAGATCCCACTGCGCAATTTCGGACGGGAGCAAGAGAGTTCCCCGGTGTCCTGGCCAATATTTATCCCTCAGTCAACATCACCGAAACAGATTAACTGCTCATTATCACATTGCTGTTTGTGGGAGCCTGCTGTACACAAATTGGCTGCTGCATTTCCTACATTGCAACAGTGACTACACCCCGAAAGTACTTCATTGGCTGTAAAGTGCTTTGGAAGGTCCTGAGGTTGTGAAAGGCGCTATATTAACGCAAGTCGTTTTCCATTACTGTGGGGTGAATTTTCACCTGAATGAAACAGGTGGGTTGGAGATGGGGGAGGAAATGAAAGTTGTAACAATTTAAAACCCAACCGCAACTCGCCTCCAGCCCGCCCTCTTTCACCTTTCATCTTTCACTGGGTGGGATGGGTGGCGGATGGCGGGGTCGTGTTGGGCAGCTAACCCGCTGCCAGTAGGCGAGTTGGCATTTTAAACATAATAATGAGGCGTGCGAGTCCCTGCGGAGCAGGTTTTACTGCAGGAGCCGGGGATCCCGGGACTCCTGGTAGTTGCACAGCCTCGGAGAGTAATCCTTGTGGGCCTGCAGCAGCACAAGTGCTTCCTCCTGGCCCCCCAAGCTCCCCCACCTTAATGCATTTGCTTCATGGGTTCTTTGCTTAAGCTTTCATAGCAACACATTGCTATTAAGAACTAGTTGGTTTATTAATCACACTACACATTACAAGTTCATCCACCAGGCTCACAACCACCTGCTCCATCGTGGATCCCCCGAACCCAACTGGCTGGGGTTTTATTGAGTTTTGTGAACATCACGTGAATGGCTAAGCCACTCACAATTCAACAGCTCTACAACTATTTTTGTGAAAACTATAAACCAAGTGCCCCCCTTAAAAGAGACACTAAAACCGACAAATTAAACCAATTAAACTTTTTACATTATTGATCAATTTAAAATTTGGTTGCCGGGGGTAATGATGCACTCCAGTCCCTCTGGCTCCCACCTCTCGCGGAAGGCTGCGAGCGTACCGGTGGACACCGCGTGCTCCATCTCCAGGGACACCCTGGCTCGGCTGTAACCGTGGAAGAGAGGCAGGCAGTCGGGCTGAACAACCGCCCGCTGCCTGGACCGGTTGATGGCCACCTTGTCCAGGCCCAGGAGCACAATAGCTCTACAACTATTTTGTTGTATATCAGTAATCAAGTGCCCCCTGATTAAAGTGGGGGCACACTCCAAAAACTTTTCAAGTGCCTCCTTGTTTTTTTGGGGGGTGGGGTTTTGAGGGCACTAAAAACACAAATTATACAAGTGCCCCCTGGCTAAAAGGGGTGGGGGGGGCACTGAAACCGGCACAATAAACAATTTAAACTTTAGACAAAAAAAAGCATCAAATTAAAATTTGGTTGCCGGGGGTGATGATGCACTCCAGTCCCTCCAGCGCCCACCTCTCGCGGAAGGCCGCGAGCGTACCGGTGGATACCACGTGTTCCATCTCCAGGGACACCCTGGCTCGGATGTAACCGCGGAAGAGAGGCAGGCAGTCGGGCTGAACGACCCCCTCGACCGCCCACTGCCTGGACCGGCTGATGGCCACCTTGGCCGTGCCCAGGAGCAGTCCTACGAGGAGGCCTTCTGACCTGCCCGCTCCCCTCCGCACAGGGTGCCCAAAGATCAGGAGTGTGGGACTGAAGTGCAACCAGAATTTGAGGAGCAGCCCCTTCAAATATTGGAAGAGAGGCTGCAACCTCGCACATTCAACATAGACATGGAACATGAACTCCTCTAGATCACAGAAATTACAGGCGGCCTGGGAGCCCGTGAACCAACTTAAAAACTTATTGCACAGGACTGCTCCATTCAACACTCTCCAGGCCAAGTCCCCAATAAATAGAGGGAGGACTCCCGCGTAGAGAGCACTCCACTGGGGACCCCCGCCTCCTCCGGATGGCAAGATGGTACGCCATGGCGTGTCCAGACAGCATACTCACTGGTGCAATGAGCAACTCACCCAGGCTTCTTTGGTAGCACCTCCCAAACCCGCGACCTCTACCACCTAAAAGTACCAGGGCAGCAGGCGCATGGGAGCACCACCACCACCTCCAAGTTCCCCTTCAAGTCACACGCCATCCTGACTTGGAAATATATCGTCGTTCCTTCATCGTCGCTGGGTCAAAATTCTGGAACTCCCTCCCTAACAGCATTGTGGGAGCACCTTCACCACAAGGGGGCCGAAATTGGTTGACATACTGCCCCCCTACCGCCATTGTACTGCCCTAAAATGCGATTTTGGTCAAAAAACATCTACAGATCGATGACATACTGCTCGGTGGAATATTCGTCATTGACGTACCGCCGAGCGGTATGCACACCGTCTGCTGTGTAGGACCGCCTGCATGCCGCCCAAAAAGTCCGATTTTCATCGCACATGCCGACATACCACCAGAGCTGCATACCGTCCTGGAAAAGGTGGTTTTACACGATGGTAAGTGGATGGGAATGGGCGGAGTGCATGGATCCGCCATTTTGGAAATCGGGAACTGTCAGCAAAAGCAGCAGCTCTGTATTTCTGAGGTGAACAGTGACTTTACAGCGTGCTTTTGATTAGAAAAGGTATATTTACTATTACTGAGTAACTTATTAAGATAGAAAGACATTTTAGTTGGATTGTTTTCAAGAATGGGGCCTGTGTTACCTCAGCCTGTATTGCTGACAACCTGTCTAATGGAGGAACCAGATGTGAGGAAGTTTATTCAGCATAGTTATAAGGGTAATGGAAGAGGTTGCAGAATGATGATGATGAGGAGGAGGAGGAGGAGTCCTTATCCGCAAAGGATCTTCAGGGAGAAGTGTTCATACTTGGACCTGACTGATCGACAGTGTGTCCAAAGGCTGCACTTCCGAAAAGCGGTCATCACTGAGATTTGCCAGCTCATTAAGGCAGACCTGCATCCTGGTACCACCAACATTACTGCACTCTCTATCGAGATGAAGGTGACTGCGGCACTTTCCTTTTATGCATGTGGGTCTTTTCAGGCATCAGCTGGGGACATATGCTGTATTTCTCAGTACGCTACTCATCGCTGCATTCGACAGGTAACCAAAGCACTGTATGCACGCACGGATGGAATTTATAAACTTCCCAATGACCAGGGAGGCACAGAGTGAGGGGGCTTTGGGATCTGCACACATTGCCGGTTTCCCCAAGGTGCAGGGTGCTGTTGACTGTACTCATATTGCCCTGCGAGCACCATTACAGGAGGCGGAGGTGTACCGAAACCGTAAGGGATTCCACTCCCTCAACATGCAGCTCCTCTGCGACCATACACAGTGCATAATGGCATTGAGTGCCCACTTTCCAGGGAGCATCATGATGCGCACATCTTGCGGGAGAGCACTGAGTCTGACCTGTTGAAGTCTAGAGCCACAAGGTAAATGCTGGATGCTGGGGGACAAAGGGTACGGCCTCGCCTCCTGGCTCTTGACCCCCTTGTGGAACCCTCACACAGAACCTGAGCAATGATATAAGAGCCATATAGCCACACGTAACATAATTGAAAAGACAATTGGAGTGCTGAAGCAGCGCTTTCGTTGCTTGGACCACTCGGGAGGCAGGCTGTAATACCACCCTGAGCAGCTTGCTCAGTTCTCATTGGTGTGCTGCAGGTTGCATAATTTACCCAATCATGGGGGGGACAGGAATTGCCACAAGGGACTGCGGGACCACCTGAGGAGAGAGTGCAGGAGACGGAGGAGGAAGAGGAGGACAATGAGGGTCAGGAGGATGACAAGGAGCTTCCAGATGAACTCATGGCATTTCCCCCTCCCCCCCCACACACCACAGCGGACGGCACGTGGAGCGTGTGCCACTGCAAAATTGTTACATCAGCAGCTCATAAATGAACATTTTGCTTGAATGTGGAGAGCTGCGTTTTGGGACCCTGATGACTGTTACCCCCAAAATTTGACACTGTACAAGAGAGTGCTTAAATTCAATTCAAATGTTTATGTCAAAATGTAAAAAATATACAATTTCAAAACTCTGTAAAATGTATAACTATAAATCTACTGTAACAACTTTAACTTTAAAAACAACTTTTAACAAATATTTTACAACTTTAATAATCTTTAACAAATCAAACGTCAATTACAACAAAACGACCCTTTACTTTCCCCGCCCTCTGCCCCTTCCACAACCGCGTGCTATACCACCTTGGAACTATTCTCCCCTTTCTTACTCCCGCCCTTCCCATTCCCGGTGTCCCTGAGCCTGGACCTTCCCGTGCTGGTACCAAGCCGGCGAGCTGCACCGCACCCCGAGTGCTGTTGCTGTCACTGAGGGTCAGACTTTGCAGGCGCAATAACTGGGGCCTCAGGAGAAGCTCACGATGTGGAAGGCGAGGCTTCAGGGCTGGGAGACGATGTCAGCTTCCCACCCTCAGGTGCTGTCGACCTGACTATGATGGCATGGGGGGATTCCGCGCCATGTCCCAATCCCGTCGATTGCTGCATGGCTTCGACAGAGTTGGCGGTTCGCTCCATCATATCCTTCGACTGCCGCTCTGACAGAGCTGCCATGTTTGTGGCTGCCATAGTCGGCCTTGAGCAGCTCTCGACCTATGTCCACGCTGGCCTGTGACAGACGCACCATGTCCTGGTACGTGCCTACAGCAACCGACCTTTCCTGCACCAGCCTCCATCGCTGCGGCAAAGGCGCTGCAACACTGGGGGTGCCTTTCTGCGCACGGCTTGGTCCCGCAGTATCAGAGGAGCCTTGGGGGAATCCCCTGAATACAGACTCGGCGGTGGAGGATGTTCCAGCTGTCCCACATGGAGCTGGTGTATCCTCCTCCGTCTTCACCCCCACCTCCACCTCCATTGGCTCCAGGCTGTTCCTGTACCTCTTCGTCTTCATCATCTCTGCCAGTGGTGAAGTCGGGAGAGGGCTGGGTGACGCCAGAGGTGGAGGCAGTGAGTCTTTCTGTGTCGCTGTAGTCTGAATCATCCGAGTCTGAAATTACAAAACAACATTTAAAAAAGCTTGGCACCGGGAGAGGGGTCAGGGTTACATGAGTACATATTCCAGTGACTTATCGCAGGCTTACTTAAATGTCCACCACTGCTGCAGTACTGCATTACATATCGCAGACAGACAATACATATAGGCATTGTGTTACATGCCCCCGACATTGCAGTACATCACATCAGGCCAACATTACAGTTACAGTTACATTACATGAGAGGACCGCAACACAGACTGCATTTTATTCCACTGACCATCCTGTGTGAGTGGGCCAGCTCCAATGCCGGTGGTGACACGGTTGCTATCCCCGACCAGGGACAGGGCACGGATCTCGATGTCAGTCAGAGGCTCCTGGGTTATGGGTCCTCCCCTGTACACTGCTGCCCCTCAGTCGGACCTCCCCGTGGTGGTACCAAGCCGGCGTGTAGCAACGCACCCCAAGTGGCGTTGTTGACGTTGGGGGTCAGACAAGTAAATCAAAGTAAAAATCTTCAATCCATTTAACATCGCACACACACACACACACACACACATAAAAAAAGTACTGCGTTGATCCTCTTCTCATTGCCTGAAAAGCACAAATACATCGCTGTAATCTTAAGATAAATAACATCATCCGTGTGACACGGAACCTACATTTACATGATACATGGCACATGGGGGGTGCATAAATAAAATCATGACTTACTCTTGCTACCCTCACCAGGTTGTTCCATCTCTTACGGCACCTTTCCCCGGTGCATGCCATGGTACTTTCAGGGGACACAGCCTCCCCGATCTCGTCCCATATTTGGTTGTACTCCTTTGGGGGGGAGGGGGGTTTCCGCGACCACTCTTGGTTAGCTCGGAGAGCCTCTCTGTTACGTGCTCCAGAAGGACAGGTAACTCCGTCTCATCGATGGCAAGCACCCTCAATCTCCGCTCCTTCTCGATGAGCTGTGAGGAGGATGCTAAGAGGCTGCAGGGTGACTTGGACAGGTTAGGTGAGTGGGCAAATGCATGGCAGATGCAGCATAATGTGGATAAATGTGAGGTTATCCACTTTGGTGGCAAAAACAGGAAGGCAGAATATTATCTGAATGGTGACAGATTAGGAAAAGGGGAGGTGCAACGACCTGGGTGTCATGGTACATCAGTCATTGAAGTTTGGCATGCAGGTACAGCAGGCAGTGAAGAAGGCAAATGGCATGTTGGCCTTCATAGCTGGAGGATTTGAAGATAGGAGCATCGAGGTCTTACTGTAGTTGGACAGGGCCTTAGTGAGGCCTCCCCTGGAATATTGTGTTCAGTTTTGGTCTCCTAATCTGAGGAAGGACGTTCTTGCTATTGAGGGAGTGCAGTGAAGGTTCACCAGACTGATTCCCGGGATGGCGGGAATGACATATGAGGAGAGACTGGATCAACTGGACTTGTATCCACTAGAGTTTAGAAGAATGAGAGGGGATCTCATGGAAACATATAAAATTCTGGCGGGATTGGACAGGTTAGAGGCAGGAAGAATGTCCCTGATGCTGAGGAGTTCCAGAACCAGGGGTCAGAGTCTAAAGAATAAGGGGTAAGCCATTTAGGACCGAGATGAGGAGAAACTTCTTCACTCAGAGAGTGGTGAACCTGTGGAATTCTCTACCGCAGAAAGTTGTTGAGGCCAGTTCGTTAGATATATTCAAAAGGGAGTTAGATATGGCTCTTACGGCCAAAGTGATCAAGGGGTATGGAGAGAAAGCAGGAAAGGGGTACTGAGGTTGAATGATCAGCCATGATCTTATTGAATGGCGATGCAGGCTCGAAGGGCCGAATGGCCTACTCCTGCACCTAATTTCTATGTTTCTATGTTTCTGCGCTTGAATGTCTTTTTTAAAATTGCCATAGTATTTGTATTTGGGTGATTTTTCCTTTGTTAAATATCTCCTCTTAGTCTTCAAGCGAAAGAATTGTTAGTCGATAGGAATATATTTGGTACTTTTCAAGTAATTGCCCATCGACTAGCTTGCTGCTCCTTCTCACTCTCTCTCCCTCCTCTTCAACTCGCTGCGCATGCGCGGGTGACCCCTGACCCCCGAAATCGCGGGTAAAACGTTTGTGTAAGAAAAACGGGAAAAGAAATCGCGCATGCACAGTTCTGTGCTGCACCGTCCATCGAGGAGATAGTTAATCTGGATCGACTACTAAGGTACACACCGTCCGATGCAGACCGCTGACATACCGCCGAAGAAAGTGTGACCAATTTTGTCCTCTTCGGGCTCGGCGGTATGCCGGTGGTGTGAAACGACGTACCGCCGGCATACCGCCGAGAAATGGGCGGACCTTACACATCAATCAATTTCGGGCCCAAGGACTGCAGCGGTTCAAGAAGGCGGCTCACCACCCCCTTCTCGAGGGCAATTGTGGATGGGCAATAAATGCTGGCCTTGCCAGCGACGCCCACATCCCAGGGCCGAATTAAAAAAAAAAATTACACCCACCATCGGCCTGCAGCACCTGGGGTCGGGTTCGGACCCCACCCTGGGCTTGGAACCCCTCCCTCCCCCCCTTGGACCCAGCACCTATTGCGGCAACCTGGTCAGCCAGCGTTCCCCCACCCAATTGGAACCCGGCCTGTCAATCAGACTGGCTTCCGGGCAAGGCGCCCGCCCATCACGCCACGCACACGCGGACTCCACAGCGTGCAGGGAGACCCGGACTTCCGGGCTTCCCGCAGGGTACTGTAGCCCCCCCGCTCCGGCTGGGTGGGAAACGGGAACATCCTGGCCTGTTTGTCCTTAACAGTATCAAATAAAAAGCAGTTCGCTCACACAATGTGGGTTCGAGTAATTTGCGTGCACATACCTTAATTGGCTTTATCACTTTGAATGTTTTTCTTCCTGGTTTCTAAGAACCAGCCTAGTTTTTCCATCGCTTTCTTCCTAAATCACAAATTACTGAACACAGAATTTTGGCTGAAGGTGATGCATCTCTTTTCTCTGACAGCACGCTTACATGTTCAATTGAAATGATGCCCCTCCCGCCAATGTAGTCACGTTGGTTTTGACCATGCTGGTGCCAAGCATAGGGTCGTGTAACTGAGAATGCTATCTCCTAACCCAGTGCACATTGGTGCCATTCCATGGGCAGGCCCATCTTGGAGCAACGATAGCTGCACACATTGTTCAACTTAACGCTTGACGAACTACACCAATCTCGGTGGCCCCATTTCACATCCTTGGAGCTGGAAGTGTGCTGGGCTCGCTGACTGTCCATTTAAAATGGGAACCGCACTGGAGGCACGTCATCCATTTTAGAGATCCCATTATTAAAGGGGATGCTATTAAAAGCTGCAGAATATTGTTTTGTTGCAGTGATCTGTTCTGCTTGCGTTTTTGCATTGTTTTTGCTGCTGGATTGAATGCAGCCCAGTTTGTGCATATTTTCGATTTTTTCCATACCCCTATTTTACATCTGTGGCTTTGTTTGGCTCCAACAATATAGGTCACATCCAGCCACAATTCTGAAGATAGGTGTACCTCGCGACTTGCTGCTTTTGGAGAGGAAGAGGGGGATTTCTGAGCATAGATGAGAGGGAGGTTGTCTTGCCCCAGTCATTCCTCCCAACCACATATGTTGATTGAGCATACTCACAGGTACATACATTACACTACTTCCCCTTTTTTTTAGAAGCAAGGTATTTATACAATATGTCAAAAGATTACTTATCATGATTACAATTTTACAAAGTTGACTGCTGAGCCTGAGTATATTGTTGGAAGCTTTTAGCTTCCTCCTGCTCCAACCTCCATTTCTTTGCAGTTGGCTGGCTATACCCATTTTCTATATTCTTATTTGACTCCAGAGACCGCCTTGGGGAATTTCTGTTTTCGGGGCCTGTAGCCCAGGATTCCTGACCTCTATCTTCCTGTGTCCTCTTGAGTTTCCTTGAGCTTCACGGGTTCTTTGCTTAAGAATTCATAGCAACACATCGTTATTAAGAACTAGTTGGTTTATTAGCAAAAGATTTAACAATCACACTACACATTACCAGTTCATCCACCAGGCTCACAACCATCTGCCTCATCGTGGATCCCCCAAACCCAACTGGCTGGGGTTTTATTGAGTCTTGTGAACATCACTTGATTGGCTAAACCACTCCCAACTCAACAGCTCTACCAACTCTGTAAGCATTCTCATCAGTGCATAAATTACAGGCAAGGAGTTTTGTTGGATCCTTGATGCCTTCTCTAATGTGGGACTTTGCAGATAGCTCAGGGCTGTGAAAGTCACATGATTTATTTTTAATGAAAATCAGCTTCATAACGCAAAGGATTATGGGCTGAAATAAGAGCAGGGGGCCAACATTAAAAATAGTTTTTAGATACCTCAACTTTACAGCAGCTTCTTGTGTGGCTGGCCCAGGTCTATAGGCTCAACATGGAGCAGGTCAACACCTGCGACCCTGATCGCAGCGTTGGCTCCATTGTAGAACAATCTAAGGTACCACTGTTACTGAAAACAAGTTGAGTTTGCGCAAATCAGGCGTTTTCAAAGTACTGACAAAATTAGAAGAGTTAAAAGGATACAGTTAGCCAATCAGAGATAGAATAGAAATGTGCGGCGATGTTTGAAATCAGCCGTGTGGACATATATTGGAGTAAATTGTGACTGATTTTTGAAAGATTTATTCTCGGGATGTGGGCATCACTGGCAAGGCCGACATTTATTGACCATCTCTAGTTTGCCTTGAGGAGATGGTGGGCCCTTCTCCTCAAACCGATGCGGTCCCTGTGAAGGTGTTCTTCGTAGCGTTTTTTGATACAACTGCGGGTTGGTGGGACCTGGAGTCACGTGTTGGCCAGACCGGGTAAGGACGAGAGGTTTCCTTCCCGAAAGGGCAGTCGTGAACCAGTTGGGGTTTTTAATCACAAAACACCAGCTTCAGGGTCACTTTTTACGGATGGCAGCTTTTAATTTCCAGATTTTAAAAAAACTATAAAAATTTTCAAACTGCCACGGTGGGATTCAAACTCAGATTCTCTGGGTTATTAGTCCAGGACACTGGATTACTGGACCAGCAATGTAACCGCAACACCGCCGCAGAAAGAAAACCAAAATGAAAATGTTTGAAGAACCTTCCCACGGTAAAGATCTCAGAAGAAGATGTTCATTCATTGTAGTTACGGGAAAGCTAGTAACTAATAAGGTAGTACTGATAAATCCAATAGGGAATTCAGGAGAAACCTCTTCACCCAGAGAGTGTTGAGAATGTGGAACTCTCTGCCACAAGGAATGGTTGAGGTGAATAGCAGAGATGCATTTAAGGGGAAGCTGGATAAACATGTGAGGGAGACAGGAATAGAAGGATATGTTGATGGGATCAGATGAACTAGAGTGGGAGGAGGCTCGTGTGGAGTGTAAACCAGGCGGGTCGAATGTGCTGTTGCTATGCTGTAATCTCTGTAATTCCAGTATGTAGAGGTCCTCAGACATGCTTCAGTGGAAATGTGAAACAGGGCTGCTGATTCACTACTGGCGAAGACTAATTTCACCCAGCTATGTAACGCAGACAGCACGTACAGTACAGCTTTTACTGAGATACAGCAACAACTTGCATTTATATAGCGCCTTTAACGTACTAGAAGGTCCCAAGGTGTGGAGTGCGCTCCTGTACACAGGAACGTTATCAAACAAAACTTGACACCAAGCCATGTAAGGGGATGTTAGAACAGGGCTTGGCCAAAGAGGTAGGTGTCAAGGAGCGTCTTAAAGGAGGAGAGAGAGGTAGAGAGGCGCAGAGGTTTAGGGAGGGAGTTCCAGAGCTTGGAGCCCAGGCAACACATGTTACGTTGCAAAATACAGCAAAGGTGACAGGATGGTTGAACAAAGCTGAATCTGAAGCTATGGTGTGAAGGGATATAAAGGGAATTGCAGAAATGAAAGTGAAGCTGGTGAGAAAGGGCTCAAGCAGATAAGGGATTGTAAGACTTCTGGAAGATAGTGGAGAACTGAGAAAAAGGTTAAGAATGAAACACTTGGATTTATATAGCGCCTTACACGACCACCGGACGTCTCAAAGCGCTTTACAGCCAATGAAGTACTTTTGGAGTGTAGTCACTGTTGTAATGTGGGAAGCGTGGCAGCTAATTTGCTCACAGCAAGCTCCCACAAACAGCAATGTGATGATGACCAGATAATCTGTTTTTGTTATGTTGATTGAAGGATAAATATTGACTCAGGACACCGGGGATAACTCCCTGGCTCTTCTTCAAAAGACTGCCACGGGATCTTTTACGTCCACTTGAGAGGACAGACGGGGCCCCGGTTTAACGTCTCATCCGAAAGACGGCACCTCCACTAGTGCAGCACTCCCTCAGCACTGCACTGGAATGTCAGCCTGGATTTTTTCTGTGGGGAGAAATAAGGAAAGGTCACTGCAACCTTTGCTCTGTGGTGAACTCTTGACCGACAGGCAAGGGCAGATGTTTATCCTGGAACCGTCTAAACATGCAAACTATAACGACCCAGTACAGCCATAAAAGAGGCAGTAGTTTGGATTTAAAGCACAACTAAAACTCTCGCCCCAAGGTGTTCACTTCATGAAGCATGTCTGTGTGGACTTGCATTCTTTATGTCCCTAAAAGTCGACTTATCTATCTTCATTTCCACAAAGGTCTGTGATTTCCAATAAATAGCACATGGGAAAGAGATGTAGCTGTTTACTGATGAAAACTATCCAACTTAATCACCACAGTTTATTCCCGCAAACCTCATGATTTCGCCAGTTGGAAAACCATCTCCAAACCAAGAGTTTTATAAACTGTTCTGTACAGAGGGCCCAGTGCAAATATTGGCCCACTCCCCAGGACATCCTGTCCTAACTTCTGAAATATAGTGCCAGCTACCTAACCTGTATCAGTGCTCTTATTGTAGAAGGCCATTTTGTTGTTTGTTTGTGTACAGCGACAGAAATCTGACAAAGGGAGATAAAAATCTGATGTCCTTGCTACCCCATGGAGATCATCCCGTGGCCCCTGTAAGGCCTCGTTTGAGAGCCTTTGGCCTAAATCCTTTATAAACTGGCCCCCAAAACTAGAAGGAAATTAGACCTGGGGCCACAAAGCACCGGATGCTAAAGTTTTATTTGTTTAGTTGTGGTGCAGAAATGGTTCACTCCCTGGTTTTTATTTGCACCGTCCTCTCCCACACTTCGCACACTGGATGTTTTCAAACTGCTTGCATTGTATACCGACTGAACAAGGTGCTGAGGAAACGATTATCCTCCCACTCATAGACTCTCCTACATAAGTGTTTTTTTTGCATTCTTTTGCTCTAAAATTGCTTTCTACATTTGCCGTCTTTTAAAAACAAGTGTCAAATGGCATTGACAGACATTAATATCTCTTTGCTTTGATCGCAAACTACTTGTTTCTACTTGTCCTTTGCTATTCCTTGTACGGGAATATTAAGAGACCCCCCCTCCCCAAAGTGGGGTTAATTTTCACCTTCAACACCTGAGCAGAGCAGTTCAGCCACCTAATAAAGAACAAAAAGAAAGACTTGCATTTATATAGCACCTTTCACAACCACCAGACGTCTCAAAGCACTTTACAGCCAATGAAGTACTTTTTGGAGTGTAGTCACTGTTGTAATGTGGGAAACGCAGCAGCTAATTTGCACACAGCAAGCTCCCACAGATAGCACTGTGATAGTTGTTATGTATCTGGACTTGTATATACTCTGTACAGCCACCAGAGGGCTCATTCTCCAGAGTCCCAAGTGATCTCATAATCCCTTGGGAGCACAGGTATTTAAGAGTGCTTCACAGGTTGGAGGGAGACTCTGGAGACCTGCAATAAAAGACTAAGGTCACACTTTACTTTGAGCTCACAGTGTTCAGACTGACTCTTTCTCCATACACTACAACTGGCGACAAGATACAGATAGCGAACCCAAAGATGCAGAGAACAGTGGGCATCCTGGAGAAATTCTCGGAGGGAGGTGATTGGGAAACTTTTGTGGAGCGACTCGACCAATACTTCGTGGCCAACAAGCTAGATGGGGAAGAGAGCACTGCCAAATGTAGAGCGATCCTCTTCACCGTCTGTGGGACACCAACGTATGGCCTCATGAAGAATCTGCTCACTCCAGCGAAACCCACGGAGAAATCGTACGATGATTTGTGCATACTGGTCCGAGAGCATTTGAACCCGAAGGTGAGGTACCGGTTCTACACCTATAAAAGATCTGAAGGCCAGGAAGTGGCGAGTTATGTCACCTTATAGGACATTGCGAATTTGAAGGACATTTGGAGCACATGCTCAGGGACTTTTTCGTACTTGGCATTGGCCACGAAACCATACTTCGCAAATTTTTGACTGTAGAGACCCCAACCTTGAGTAAGGCCATAGCGATAGCCCAGGCGTTCATTGCCACCAGTGACAATACTAAGCAAATCTCTCAGCACTCAAGTGCTGCTACAAGTACTGTGAACAAAGTGATGTTGTTTTCGAATTGTAATGGACAGGGCAAGTTACACATACCTGCAGCTACACGTCCACAGATGTCTCAGAGTCCACCATCAAGGGTGATGAGTGCAAGGCCATTAACACCTTGTTGGCGCTGCGGGGGTGATCATTGTTTCCATTCATGCCGATTCAAAGGATACATTTGCAAGAGCTGTGGAACAATGGGACACCTCCAACGAGTGTGCAGGCGAGCTGCTAGGCCTGCTAAACCTGCAAACCACCACGTTGCAGAGGAGGACAGATCCACGGAGGATCACGACGAAACAGAACCTCTGATAGAGGAGGCAGAGGTACATGGGGTGCACACATTCACCACGAATTGTCCCCCGATAATGCTGAATGTTGAACTAAATTGACTCCCAATGTCAATGGAGCTGGACGCGAGCACGAGCCAGTCCATCATGGGCAAAAGGACTTTCGAAAGGATGTGGTGCAACAAGGCCTCAAGGCCAGTCTTAACTCCAATTCGCACAAAACTAAGATCTTACACCAAAGAAGTGACTCGTGTAATCGGCAGTGCTACCATAAATGTCTCCTTCGATGGAGCGGTGCATAAGCTACCACTCTGGGTGGTACCGGGCAATGGTCCCACGCTGCTCGGCAGGAGCTGGCTGGGAAAGATATGCTGGAACTGGGACAACATCCGAGCGCTATCGCCCACTGACAACACATCATGTGCACAGGTCTTAAACAAATTTCCTTCACTGTTCGAACCAGGCATCGGGAAATTCCAAAGAGCAAAAGTGCAGAGCCACCTAATTCCGGGGGCGCGACCCATCCATCACAAGGTGAGAGCAGTACCGTACATGATGAGAGAAAGGGTAGAAATCGAGCTAGACCGGCTACAAAGAGAAGGCATCATCTCACCAATTGAGTTCAGCAAGTGGGCCAGTCCTATTGTCCCAGTCCTCAAGGGAGACGGCACTGTCAGAATCTGTGGCGATTACAAAGTAACTATCAATCGTTTCGCCCTGCAGGACCAATACCCACTTCCAAAAGCCGACGACCTCTTTGCAACGCTGGCGGGAGGAAAGACGTTCACAAAGCTGGATATGACCTCAGCCTACATGACGCAGGAACTGGAGGAATCATCGAAGGCCCTCACCTGCATCAACACGCACAAAGGTCTTTTTGTTTCTAACAGATGCCTGTTTGGAATCCGATCAGCGGCGGCGATATTCCAGAGAAACATGGAAAGTTTACTGAAGTCGGTCCCGCACACCGTGGTCTTCCAGGATGACATCTTGCTCACAGGTCAGAACTCAGTCGAGCATCTGCAGAACTTGGAGGAGGTTCTTAGTCGGCTCAACCGCATGGGGCTCAGGTTAAAACGCTCGGTGTGTTTTCCTGGCGCCTGAAGTGGAGTTCTTGGGAAGGAGGATTGTGATGGATGGCATCAGGCCCACCAACGCAAAGATGGAGGCAATCGAGAACGCACCGAGGTCACAGAACGTGATGGAGCTGCAGTCGTTCCTGGGACTCTTGAACTACTTTGGTAACTTCTTACCGGGTCTCAGCACCTTGCTAGAACCACTGCATGTCTTACCACGAAAAGGGGGCGAATGGGTTTGGGGCAAAAACCAAGAAAATGCCTTTGAAAAAGCAAGAAAATTGTTATGCTCAAACAAATTGCTTGTGTTGTATGATCTATGTAAGTGTTTGGTACCAGCATGTGATGCGTCGTCATATGGCGTCGGGTGTGTATTGCAACAAGCTAATGATTTCGGGAAACTGCAACCGGTTGCTTATGCATCCAGGAGTCTGCCTAAGGCCGAGAGCTACAGCATGATTGAAAAAGAAGCGTTAGCGTGTGTCTATGGGGTAAAGAAAATGCATCAATACCTGTTTGGGCTAAAATTTGAATTAGAAAATGACCATAAGCCACTTATATCCCTGTTTTCCGAGAGCAAAGGGATGAATACCAACGCATCGGCCTGTATTCAGAGATGGGCGCTCATGTTGTCCCAATACAACTACGCCATCCGCCACAGGCCAGGCACAGAAAATTGCGCTGATGCTCTCAGTAGGCTGTCATTGCCCACCACGGGGGTGGAAATAGCGCAGTCCGCAGATCTAGCCATGGTTATGGAAGCATTTGAGAGTGAGCAATCACCCGTCACTGCCCGGCAGATTAAAACCTGGACAAGCCAGGACCCCTTATTATCTCTCGTCAAAAGCTGTGTGCTTCACGGGAGCTGGTCCAGTGTCCCAGTGGAAATGCAGGAAGAGATAAAGCCGTTCCAGCGGCACAAAGATGAAATGTCTATACAGGCAGACTGCCTTCTGTGGGGCAATTGGGTAGTGGTCCCCAAGAAGGGCAGAGACACCTTCATCAATGACCTCCACAGTACCCACCCAGGCATCGTAATGATGAAAGCAATAGCCAGATCCCATGTGTGGTGGCCTGGCATCGATGCGGACTTAGAGTCTTGTGTTCACAGATGTAATACATGCTTACAGTTAAGCAATGTACCCAGGGAGGCACCGTTAAGTTTATGGTCTTGGCCCTCCAAACCGTGGTCTAGGGTACATGTCGACTATGCAGGCCCGTTTTTGGGTAAAATGTTCCTTGTGGTTGTAAACGCGTACTCCAAGTGGATTGAATGTGAGATAATGTCGGCTAGCACGTCCGCTGCCACCAGTGAAAGCCTGCGGGCCATGTTTGCCGCACATGGCTTACCCGATGTCCTGGTAAGCGACAACGGGCCATGTTTTACCAGTGCTGAGTTCAAAGAATTTATGACCCGCAACGGGATCAAACATGTCACATCTGCCCCATTTAAACCAGCGCCCAATGGCCAGGCAGAGAGCGCAGTACAAACCATCAAACAAGGCTTAAAGAGGGTAACTGAAGGCCCACTGTAGACTCGCCTATCCCGAGTCCTGCTTAGCTACCGCATGAGACCACACTCACTCACTCACTGGGATCCCACCTGCTGATCTGCTCATGAAAAGAGCACTTAAGACAAGGCTCTCGTTAGTTCACCCTGACCTACATGCACAGGTAGAGAGCAGGCAGCTTCAACAAAGTGCATACCATGATAGCGCAAATGTGTCACGCGAGATTGAAGTCAAAGATCCTGTATTTGTTTTAAATTATGGGCAAGGTCCCAAGTGGCTTCCCGGCACTGCCATGGCCAAAGAGGGGAGCGGGGTGTTTTTGGGTCAAACTTTCAAATGGACTCATTCACCGGAAACACTTGGACCAAATCAAACTCAGATTAATGGACTACCCCGAGCAACCTACCTTGGACCCTACCTTTTTTGATCCCCCAACATACACACCAGTGGCAACCAACACAACGGTTGACCACGAAGCAGAACCCATCATCCACAGCAGCCCAGCAGGGCCCAACGCACCAGGCAGCCCAGCAAGGCCAGCTGCACAGCAGCCCAGCGAGGGCCCAACAAATGATTCAACAACACCAGCTTTCACACTGAGACGATCAACCAGGGCAAGAAGGGCCCCAGATCAACTCACGTTGTAAATAGTTACACTATTGACTTTGCGGGGTAATGTTGTTATGTATCTGGACTTGTATATACTCTGTACAGCCACCAGAGGGCACATTCCCTGGTATCCCAAGGGATCCCATAGTCCGTTGGGAGCACAGGTATTTAAGGAGGCTTCACAGATTGGAGAGGCACTCTGGAGACCTGCAATAAAAGCCTAAGGTCACACTTTACTTTGAGCTCACAGTGTTCAGTCTGACTCTTTTCCCATACACTACAATAATGACCAGATAATCTGTTTATGGTATATTGATTGAGAGATAAATATTGGCCAGAACACCAGGGATAACTCCCCTGCTCTTCTTTGAAATAGTGCCATGGGATCTTTTACATCCAGCTTCGAGAGCAGACGGGGTCTCGGTTTAACGTCCCATCCAAAAGACGGTACCTCCGACAGTGCAGCGCTCCCTCAGCACTGCACTGGAGGGTCAGGCTCAATCATGTGCTCAAGCTTCTGGAGTGGGACTTGAACACATGCCCTTCTAACTCAGAGGTGAGAGTGCGATGCACTGAGCCACGGCTGATACCTAAATTTGAACACAAGAAAGTTCCTGGTTTATACATTTTTCTTCTTTGAAGTTCAAGAAAATTCCTTAATGATGGTTGCAACAATAATGTCTTGCCCTGAGGCACTGACACAAATCCTAAGCCACAAACTGCTCCTTTTGTTTAGCAATTAAGGTTTGTATGTCCAGCGATTAATTCACAGATACCAGAACAACCAGCCATGCTAACATTATTGTTAGATTGGCGATGATTGGAGCGTGGGCAGGTACAGCAGGAGCGGCGAGAGACTGTAGAGGGATGTGATCGGGGCCCAGGAGAGGCGTGAGTTCGGGGCCAGGGACCCAGGGGCAGCACGGGCCAGCCCACACTGCGATATGTGTGCGCACTAGGTCCGTGCAGCAGAGCAGGTCTCCAGTCGTCTTGGTTAATCCTTGCCGAGCTCTGTCAAGCCCGTGTGGTCGCTGGTGTGAAACGGCCACCACATGTTAAAAAAATGCATGCACAGGCATCTTCCACCCGTCAGGAGGTGGTTCAGGACCTAGAATATTCGGCCCTTCATTGAAACACCTGTGAACTCATCCTTTTTTGGCGTGGGAGCAAGTCATTCTCGATACGAAGGACTGCCTATGATGATTGTTACCTGTAGTTGTGCACAGCACTCTTGTCTGACAGGCAGATCCTTCAAAACAATCTTTTAATTCAACTATTTTAAGGATCAGAACAGCACTAAACTGTTACAGGACTGCTACTCCAGAAGCCTGGAAAAATAATCCAGTAGAATGTGTGTTCATATCCCACCATGGCAGTTTGAGAATTTGAATTCAGTTAAAAAAAATCTAGAAATAAAAATGTGGTATTCCTAAAAGTGACCGTGAAGCTGTTGGAGCTGAAGTTGGCAAGTTGGATCCAAAATTGACTCGGAGATAGGAAGCAAAGGGTAATGGTTGATGGGTGTTTTTGTGACTGGAAGGCTGTTTCCAATGGGGTTCCACAAGGCTCAGTACCAGGTCCCTTGCTTTTTGTGGTACATAGGCGCGACCTCCCAAACTCCGTCCAAACTCCGGAATGTTCTGAAATCCGGACTTCACGCAGATCGGTGGAGGGGTCGTCCGAAATCCATGAAAATGTTCCAAAATCCGGAGATTTTTTTCACATCAGTAAATAATGCCCCCCTCCACACGCACATACAAACACACCAAAAAAAATAGCAAAAAGCAAAAAATCAAAAATCACAAAACATTCACAAGACACTTAACTATCGAATCGTTGCAAAAAAATTAAAAAATGAAAACTTTAACTTACCTTTTTTGCAAGTCTTCATACCGACCATTGTCCCAAGGGCTGCAACGCAGGTTTTTCCCAGGCTTTTTTTTCTTACCAACTATGGGCCCAAGTTTCCGCCCCCGTAAAAACAGCACACCTTCATGAGGTGCGTCGACTTTCTAGAATAAAAAGGGCGGCGAAAAGTTACTTTCTAATTCTCCGAGCTCCTCAGGATGTCTCCGGCCTCGGCGTAGCGCAGCACAAGGGGTGGGGGGGGCGGAGCCTGGACCTGGTGCTGAAAACTGTGCCGGGACCTCTGCACATGTGCGCTAGAGTGTGCGCGCATGTGCAGTAGCTCCTCGCAGCCCGAATCTCTGCGACGTTACGTGGGAGGGTCCCGAAGCACGCCGCCCCTAGCCCTGGCCGAATGGGCTCCCTAGACATTGAAGATGTGCTGAGTTATCGGGACTCGGGCTTCCTAGAAACATCCACACCCAGCATTTTAACACTCGGGCTTCCTAGAAACACCCACACCCAGCATTTTAACACTCTATCTAGAAATAACATGTTCAGAATTTTCAATTTATGGAGAGCATATATTCAAGTACATACATTTGAACTTTGTGCTCGTGTTTCATTATTGCTGGGATGATCTGATTAACTAGGAGCCTAGAAAGCAATGTCTGCCTGAGATGTCTGGAAGGGAAATTGCTGGTTTCATTGACAGACCGACTGACAAATCACCCGATGGGAAGTAAGTTGGAGGGAGAGCCCACTCACTTGCTGTGGTCAGGAGTTACACAAGCCCATGTTCGGAGTCAGTCTGTGTTCCGTTCAGAAGATGGGCGCTCAGGCCACGGATGACTCTGAGCTGGACTCGGGATTCACGTCTTTGAACATTCTCTGACAACCACAGATTTCGGCAAAGTAAGGAGATGACACTTCAAGACTGTATCCGCAGGGAGTGTGCCTAGACTGGGGGAGAAACACCCTGCTTTTATTCCGAACTGGTTGGAATTCTAAAAGTGGATTCTTGCAATCTGGAAGCACCAAATTAATAAACACCTAAATTAATAAGTGTCTCGGTACAAAATACGTTAATTCCGGTGTGTGCTCCAGTCGGCAAGGGAGGACGTCTAATTTTTATTACTTGATTTAATGTTCATTTATTGTTATTTAAAAATTATGATGGTTTGTATGCATCTTTATGGATAAAAGTGAAGTGTTTAATGCTTTGTAAAATCCCCTAACTTCCTCTAACTTCCCTTCCCCCCCTATCTCTCACTCCCTGCGCCTGAGCATACAAAAATCGACACTTACATCATTCTAAGTTAGTTTGGAGTAAGTTTTCGCTGCCTAAACTTGCAAAACAGACGTAAGTGGCTGGTAACGCCCCCTTTTGAAAAAAAAACTGTTCTAAAATGAAACTATTCTAACTCACTAGAATTGGAGCAAACTAAATGCCGAGAATTGCAATTTCTAAGATATTCCATTCTAAACAAGTTGCTCCAAAAAAATAGGAGCAACTCGAGCCGAAACTTGAGCCCAGTCACCGCTGAGCCAAATAGGTTTCCGGATTCGGATTTTGTCTCCGAAATCCGGAAATACCCGAACCTCGGCCCAGACGTTTCCGGATTCGGGACGTCGGAAATATGTTCGGAAATCCGGAAAAACCCGAAATCCGGAGGGATCTCTCTCCTGAGGTTTCTGGATTTGGGAGATCGAATCTGTATATATCAATGATTTAGGCTTGAATGTAGGGGATATGATTAAGAAGTTTGCAGATTATACTAAATTTGGCCGTGTGGTTGATAATGAAGAAGAAAGCTGTAGACTGCAGGAAGATATCAATGAACTGGTCAGGTGGGCAGAATAGTGGCAAATGGAATTCAATCTGGAGAAGTGTGAGGTAATGCATTTGGGGAGGGCTAACAAGGCAAGGGAATAAACATTAAATGGTAGGACACTGAGAAGTGTAGAGGAACAAAGGGACCTTGGAGTGCACGTTCACAGATCCCTGAAGGTAGCAGGCCAGCTAGATAAGGTGGTTAAGAAGGCATACGGAATACTTGCCTTTATTAGCCGAGGCATAGAATACAAAAACAGGGAGTTTATGCTTGAACGGTATAAAACATTAGTTAGGCCACAGCTAGAGTACTGCATGCAGTTCTGGTCACCATATTACAGGAAAGATGGAATTGCGCTGGAGAGGATACAGAGGAGATTTACAAGGATGTTGCCTGGACTGGAATATTTTAGCTATGAGGAAAGATTGGGTAGGCTGGGGTTGTTTTCTTTGGAACAGAGGAGGCTGAGTGGAGACCTTATTGAGGTGTATAAAATTATGAGGGGCCTAGATAGAGTGGATAGGAAGGACCTATTTCCCTTAGTAGAGGGGTCAACAACCAGGGGGCATAGCTTTAAAGTAATTGATAGGTTTAGAGGGGATTTTAGGGGAAATTTCTTCACCCAGAGGGGGGAGGGGATCTGGAACCTACAGGGCTACAGACCAAGAGCTGGAAAATGAGATTAGGCTGGATAGCTCTTTGTCGGCTGGCACGGACACGATGGGCCGAAATAGCCTCCTTCCGTGCTGTAAATTTCTATGATTCTATGATTGCCATAGAAACCCAACTGGTTCACCAATGACCTTCAGGGAAGGGCATCTGCCTTCCTTGCCTGGTCTGGCCTATGTGTGACCCCAGTCCCACACCAACGTAATTGACTCTTAACTGCCGTCTGATGTGACCTTGCGAGCCATTCACTTTTATCCAACTGCTGCAGCATTGTGGGAACCCCTTCACCACACAGACTGCCTGCAAATTAAGGAGAATGCCCACCAGTACCTTCTTGTCAGGGCAATTGGGGATGGGCAATAAATGTGGCCTTGCCTGCGATGCCCAAGAATGGATTTTTAAAAATAAGTACTTGAATAGTTTGTTTGTTTAACATCTCTCCATTTCCACTCCCGTCTATCTTTTCACTAGAATTAATAATATGATAGAAATGTTTAAAATCGTGAAAGAATGGGTCAAGATAGATAGAAGCAGAATGTTTCCAGTAGTTGAGGGGTGGAAGAACAAAAGGCCACAGATACAAGATCAAATGTAAGATATTTAGAAGCGAGGACACGAGAAACCTCTTTACACAGAGTTGTGAGGCTGTGGATTTCATTTGCAGGGTTAGTGGTTGAGGCACAATCTACAGCAAACTGATGATTAGATTGGAGAGGTGGATGAAGGAAAAGGGGTTGAAGGGATATGGGAACAGGGTGGGTAAATGTGATTAGAATGATTTGCTCACGTGGAGAGTAAACACTGACACGGACTGGTTGGGCCGCACTGCCTGTTTCCATGTTGTAACTTCCATGTGTTGCTATGGATCGTTGGAGGTTTGGAACTCCCAGAGCAACACTAAACACAAATGAATAGTTCCTTTGTTTATTGAACAACTATCAGTTTTACTCCTGTCTCCCTTTAAAATCAATGAAGGTTTTGTAGAATGCTTTGGATTCTTCCTTTTCTCTGAATCCTCTCCAGCACATTCGTGCTACTTTGAAGGTTGGGTGCTCAAAACTGCAGACAATATTCCAAATATGGCCTCACAATTATTCCATGCATGTTTAGAATAACTTGTTCTCATTGACCATCAAATGCCCTTGAGACGCATTCCGGTTCATGATCAGTTTTGCTAAGAACAATTTAATGTTGACTGAATACCTTCAGTGAACAATAATATCTAGATCCTTTCCCTTTGCTAATGGACATAGTGTGGCGAGTGTGCTGGCCTGGGAGAAGTTATGTGATGCTACGGAAAGCTGAATTAGCCTGTTTCTGATGTTCAAACTGAACGCATATGACATTGATGGACAGGGAGTGAAATATTACAGGTGTTTTTCCTGGCAGTCAATTGCTGTGGAATAAACTGTTTAATACAGTGTGGAATGTACATCCAACAGTGATTACAAGTCAGTAATCCGAGGAAAATCATTGACTATGAGAACAAGCCTTGCGTGGGTTAGAACTGTCACCTCAGCTTTGAGATTAATGCATTGGTTTCAATACAGGGCTAAGTTTGACAGAGAGGCACGCACAATAAACAAATGTGACCTCCAGATTTAACAAAGAGGCAAGGGATGACCCCTCAAATTGCAGATGTGTTAGCCTTATTTCGATTATTCAAGACCATGATGAGGGAAAGCACAAGGGGCCACCGAGCAGGAGAGCGTCTGATCAGACTGAGCCAGTATGGGCTCAGAAGGGGCAGGTCACGTCTGACGGATTTACTTTGAGAAGGTTACAGATCCGGTGGATAGGGGCAAGGCCGCGGATATCGTCTAACTGGATGCCGGGAAGATACTTGACACTGCGACACAGAACAGACTGGTCCATGAAGTGTGTGACCATGAGAGAGATGGCAAAGAATTAAGCTGGATTGATGCGTGGCTGAAAGGCTGAAGCTAAAATAGGCAGCGTGGCAAGGTGGCAGAGTGGAAACCAGCAGCCAGTGGAGTTCCAACGGGATCAGTTTTGGAGCCACTGACAGAGGGCAGATTACATCAAATCAGGTGCTGTGACCAATTATACTAGCCTAGGTGTGATATTCCAAAGGGATTTGGACAGGCCAGGTCAATGGGCAGAGATGTACTTCAACAAGGAGAAGTGTAGAGTCATGAAAACTAGAAGAAGCAAGAATGGGGATTGGATATTAAATAGCAACGTGCTTGAGGTAACAGATCTGGGGGTTTTGGTGAATGGATTGGCTCATTGTTCAAAGGCGGTGAAGAAAGCATATTAAATCCTCCTGACCCATCTTTTGTTTCCATGTTCATTTGTTTCCAAGCATTCGAAATAAAGTAAACGAGTTGACGGCACAAATCATAACAAATGGGTATGATTTGGTGGCCATTACAGAAACATGGTTGCAAGGTGGCCAAGACTGGGAATTAAACATACAGGGGTATCTGACGATTCAGAAAGATAGGCAAGAAGGGAAAGGAGGTGGGGTAGCTCTGTTAATAAAGGATGATATCAGGACAGTTGTGAGGGATGATATTGGCTCCAATGAACAAAATGTTGAATCATTGTGGGTGGAGATTAGAGATAGTAAGGGGAAAAATTCACTGGTGGGCGTAGTTTATAGGCCCCCAAATAATAACTTCATGGTGGGGCGGGCAATAATCAAGGGAATAATGGAGGCATGTGAAAAAGGAACGGCAGTAGTTATGGAGGATTTTAACCTACATATCGATTGGTCAAATCAAATCGCAGGGGGTAGCCTGGAGGAGGAATTCATAGAATGCATACTGGATTGTTTCTTAGAACAGTATGTAACAGAGCCTACAAGGGAACAAGCCATTTTGGATCTGGTCCTGTGTAACGAGACTGGAAAAATAAACGATCTCCTCGTAAAAGATCCTCTCGGAATGAGTGATCACAATATGGTTGAATTTGTAATACAGATTGAGGATGAGGAAATTGTGTCAGAAACAAGCGTACTATGCTTAAACAAAGGGGACGACAGTGGGATGAGGGCAGAGTTGGCTAAAGTAGACTGGAAACAAGGACTAAACGGTGGCACAATTGAGGAACAGTGGAGGACTTTTAAGGAGCTCTTTCATAATGCGCAACAAAAATATATTCCAGTGAAAAAGAAGGGCGGCAAGAGAAGAGATAACCAGCCGTGGATAACCAAGGAAATAAAGGAAAGTATCAAATCAAAGACCAATGCGTATAAGGTGGCCAAGGTTAGTGGGAAACTGGAGGATTGGGAAAATTTTAAGCAACAGCAAAGAATGACTAAAAAAGCAATAAAGAAAGGGAAGATAGATTGCGAAGGTAAACTTGCGCAAAACATAAAAACAGATAGTAAAAGCTTTTACAGATATATAAAACGGAAAAGAGTGACTAAAGTAAATGTTGGTCCCTTAGAAGATGAAAAGGGGGATTTAATAATGGGAAATGTGGAAATGGCTGAGACCTTAAACAATTATTTTGCTTCCGTCTTCACAGTGGAAGACACAAAAACCATGCCAAAAATTGCTGGTCATAGGAATGTGGGAAGGGAGGACCTTGAGATGATCACTATCACTAGGGAGGTAGTGCTGGACAGACTAATGGGACTCAAGGTAGACAAGTCCCCTGGTCCTGATGAAATGCATCCCAGGGTATTAAAAGAGATGGCTGAAGTTATAGCAGATGCATTTGTTATAACCTACCAAAATTCTCTGGAATCTGGGGAGGTACCAGCAGATTGGAGAGCAGCTAATGTAACGCCTCTGTTTAAAAAAGGGGGCAGGCAAAAGGCAGGTAACTATAGGCCGGTTAGTTTAACATCTGTAGTGGGGAAAATGCTTGAAACTATCATTAAGGAAGAAATAGCGGGACATCTGGATAGGAATAGTGCAATCAAGCAGACGCAGCATGGATTCATGAAAGGGAAATCATGTTTAACTAACTTACTGGAATTCTTTGAGGATATTACGAGCATGGTGGATAGAGGTGTACCAATGGATGTGGTGTATTTAGATTTCCAAAAGGCATTCAATAAGGTGCCACACAAAAGGTTACTGCAGAAGATCAAGGTACACGGAGTCAGAGGAAATGTGTTAGCATGGATAGAGAATTGGCTGGCGAACAGAAAGCAGAGAATCGGGATAAATGGGTCCTTTTCCGGTTGGAAATCAGTGGTTAGTGGTGTGCCACAGGGATCAGTACTGGGACCACAACTGTTTACAATATACATAGATGACCTAGAAGAGGGGACAGAGTGTAGTGCAACAAAATTTGCAGATGACACTAAGATTAGTGGGAAAGCGGGTTATGTAAAGGACTCAGAGAGGCTGCAAGGAGATTTGGACAGGTTAAGCGAATGGGCTAAGGTTTGGCAGATGGAATACAATGTCGGAAAGTGTGAGGTCATCCACCTTGGGAAAAAAAACAGTAAAAGGGAATATTATTTGAATGGGGAGAAATTACAACATGCTGTGGTGCAGAGGGACCTGGGGGTCCTTGTGCATGAATCCCAAAAGGTTAGTTTGCAGGTGCAGCAGGTAATCAGGAAGGCAAATGGAATGTTGCCCTTCATTGCGAAAGGGATGGAGTACAAAAGCAGGGAGGTGTTTCTGCAACTGTATAAGGTATTGGTAAGGCCGCACCTGGAGTACTGCGTGCAGTTTTGGTCACCTTACTTAAGGAAGGATATACTAGCTTTGGAAGGGGTACAGAGACGATTCACTAGGCTGATTCGAGAAATGAGGGGGTTACCTTATGATGATAGATTGAGTAGACTGGGTCTTTACTCCTTGGAGTTCAGAAGGATGAGGGGTGATCTTATAGAAACATTTAAAATCATGAAAGGGATAGACAAGATAGAGGCAGAGAGGTTGTTTCCATTGGTGGGGGAGACTAGAACTAGGGGGCACAGCCTCAAAATACGGAGGAGCCAATTTAAAACCGAGTTGAGAAAGAATTTCTTCTCCCAGAGGGTTGTGAATCTGTGGAATTCTCTGCCCAAGGAAGCAGTTGAGGCTGGCTCATTGAATGTTTTCAAGTCAAAGATAGATAGATTTTTAAGCAATAAGGGAATTAAGGGTTACGGGGAGAGGGCGGGTAAGTGGAGCTGAGTCCACGACCAGATCAGCCATGATCTTATTGAATGGCGGAGCAGGCTCGAGGGGCTAGATGGCTTACTCCTGTTCCTAGTTCTTATGTTCTTATGTTCTTATGTTTGTCCCATTATCACCCTCCTGTTGCCTTGCACCGACATCCCTTTTGAACTGTAATCACTCCTACCCTCCACCCTTTCACAGATATTTCTCTTTGCCCCTCCCTATCTCTGTAATCTCCTCGAGCCCCATAACCCCACGAGATGTCTGCGCTCCTCTAATTCTGCCCTCCTGAGCATCCCCGATTATAATTGCTCAACCATTGGTGGCCGTGCCTTCTGTTGCCTAGGCCCTAAGCTCTGGAACTCCCTGCCTAAACTTCTTCATCTCTCTACCTCTCTCTCCTTCTTTAAGATGATCCTTAAAACCTACCTCTTTGACCAAGCTTTTGGTCACCTGCGCTAATTTCTACTATGTGGCTCGGTGTCAAATTTATATATTTTGTCTTGTAACACTGCTGTGAAGCTCCTTGGGACGTTTTACTACGTTAAAGGCGCTATAGAAATACAAGTTGTTGTTGTTGTTTGCTCTTTCTCTGTCCTCCTGTTCCCCTGACTCTGTATTTGCTTAAAACCTGTTCATCTCTAGCATCTTCCAGTTCTGCTGAAATATCAGCGACCTGAAAAGTTAACTGTTTCCCTCTCAACAACCTGACCAGTATTTTCCATTGTTATTTCAGATTTCCAGCATCCGCAGAATTTTGCTTTTATTTTAAAGCAAATTAAATGTTGGGAGGCAGAGTTAAGTATGTTACTTACAAGTCTAAAGTGCTGAGGTTGAGGTTGTGTCTGGTCTTAGTGAGATTACACCTGGAATCTGAGTTCAGTCTGGTCTCCGTATTACAGGCTTATTGGTGGGAGCTCAGAGGAGGGCTACAATACTGAGTCCTGAACTTAGAGGGCTAGGCAACGAGGAGAGATCGCCCACCCTGGCACTCTACTCCTGGTGATGAGGATGGACTTGCTGGAGGGATTGAAGATTGTCACAGATTTGGAAAATTTGGATTCAGCAAAGTTCTTCTGTCAAGGACAAGATTCAAAGACTAAGGGACCCAGTTTAAAGTTAAGTGTATCGAAGGAAAATAGGAAATATAGACAACATGTTTCAGTCGGAGGGTGACAAAATATGCGGGCAGTGGAGCAGAAAGCCATCGCGGGGTTTAAAAGGGATTGGGTGAGTTCCTATTTAGAAGTGTGGAGTCATAAGAACACCTTCCGTGCTGTAAATTTCTATAATTCTATAAGAACATAAGAAATTAGAGAGATTACATCTGGAGTGTAAAGTAGCCAAGTTTGCTGACGATACAAAGATGGGAGGAAAAGCAATATGTGAGGAGGGCACAAAAAATCTGCAAAAGGAAATAGACAGGCTAAGTGAGTGGGCAAAAATTTGTCAGATGGAGTATAATGTTGGAAAATGCGAGGTCATGCACTTTGGCAGAAAAGAATCAAAGAGCAAGTTATTATTTAAATGGAGAAAGATTGCAAAGTGCTGCAGTACAGCGGGATCTGAAGGTATTTGTGCATGAAACACAAAAGGTTAGTGTGCAGGTACAGCAAGTGATCAGGAAGGTCAATGGAATATTAGCTTTTATTGCAAAGGGGATGGAGTATAAAAGCAGGGAAGTCTTGCTACAGCTATACAGGGTCTTGGTGAGGCCACACCTGGAATACTGCGTGCAGTTTTGGTTTCCATATTTACGAAAGGAGGCAGTTCAGAGAAAGTTCACTAGATTGATTCCGGAGATGAGGGGGTTGACTTATAAGGAAAGGTTGAGTAGGTTGGGCCTCTACTCATTGGAATTCAGAAGAATGACAGGTGATCTTATCGAAACGTATAAGTTTATGAGGGGGCTTGACAAGGTGGATGCAGAGAGGATGTTTCCACTGATGGGGGAGACTAGAACTAGAGGGCATAATCTTAGAATAAGGGGCCGCCCATTTAAAACAGAGATGAGGAGAAATTTCTTCTCTCAGAGGATTGTATATCTCTTGAATTTGTTACCTCAGAGAGTTGTGGAAGCTGGGACATTGAATAAATTTAAGACAGAAACAGGCAGTTTCTTAAACGATAAGGGAATAAAGGCTTATGGGAAGCGAGCAGGGAGGTGGAGCTGAATCCATGATCAGATCAGCCATGATCTTACATAATGGTGGAGCAGGCTTGAGGGCCCACTCCTGTTCCAATTTCTTATGTTCTTAGGAAATAGGAGCAGGAGTAGGCCATTTGGCCCCTCAAGCCTGTTCCGCTATTTAATGAAATCATGGCTGATCTAATCTTGGACTCAGCTCCACTTCCCTACCCGCTCCCCATAACCCTTTACTCCCTTATCGCTCAAAAATCTGTCTATCTCCATCTTAAATATATTCAATGATCCAGCCTCCACAGCTCTCTGGGGCAGAGAATTCCATAGATTTACAACCCTTTGAGAGAAGAAATTCCTTCTCATCTCAGTTCTAAATGGGCAGCCCCTTACTCTCAAACTATGCTCCCTAGTTCTGGATTCCCTCACGAGTGGAAACATCCTCTCTACATCTACCTTGTCGAGCCCCCTCAGTATCTTATATGTTTCAATAAGAGCACCTCCCATTCTTCTAAACTCCAATGAGTATTGGCTCAACCTGCTCATCCTTTCTTCATAAGTCAACTCCCTCATCTCCGGAATCAACCTAGTGAACCTTCTCTGAACAGCCTCCAATGCAAGTATATCCTTCCTTAAATACGGAGACCAAAACTGTATCCAGTGTGGCCTCACCAATACCCTGTACAGTTGTCGCAGGACTTCTCTGCTTTTATACTCTATCCCCCTTGCAATAAAGGCCAATATTCCATTTGCCTTCCTGATTTATTGCTGTATCTGCATGCTATCTTTTTGTGTTTTATGCACAAGGACCCCCAGGTACTGCAGCATTTTGTAATTTTTCTGCATTTAAATAATTATTTGCTTTTTAATTTTTTCTGCCAAAATGAATAACCTCACACTTTCCCACATTGTATTCCATCTGCCAAATGGTGGCCCACTCACTCAGCCTGTCAATGTCCCTTTGCAGATTTTCTGTGTCCTCCTCACAACTTGCTTCCGACCCATCTTTGTATCGTCAGCAAATTTTGCTACATTACACTCAGTCCCTGCATCCAAGTCATTAATATAGATAGTAAATATAGATCTCTATGGCACCCCACTAGTTACCATTTGCCAACCAGAAACTGACCCATTTATCCGACTCTCTGTTTTCCGTTAATTAGCCAATCCGCTATCCATGTTAATATATTACCTCCAACCCCGTGAGCTCTTACCTTGTGCAGTAACCTTTTACGTGGCACCTTCTGGAAATCTAAATACACCACAGCCACTGGTTCCCCCTTATCCACTCTGCTCGTTACATAAGAATATAAGAAATGGGAACAGGAGTAGGACATTTGGCCCCTCGAGCCTGCTCCGCCATTCAATAAGATCATGGCTGATCTCATCATGGACTCAGCTCCACTTCCCTGCCCGCTCCCCATAACCCTTTACTCCCTTATCGCTCAAAAATTTGTCTATCTCCATCTTAAATATATTCAACGACCCAGCCTCCACAGCTCTCTGGGACATCCTCAAAGAACTCCAGGAAATATGTCAAACATGATTCCCCTTTCATAAAACCATGCTGACTCTGCTTGACTTAATTATGCTTTTCCAAATGTCCTGCTACTGCTTCCTTAATAATGGACTCCAGCATTTTCTCAACGACAGATGTTAGGCTAACTGGTCTATAGTTTCCTGCTTTCTGTCTGCCTTCTTTTTTAAATAGGGGCATTACATTTGCGATTTTTGAATCTGCTGGGACCTCCCCAGAGTCCAGGGAATGTTGATAGATTACAACCAATGCATCCACTATCTCTGCAGCCACCTCTTTTAAGACCCTAGGATGCAAGCCATCAGGTCCAGGGGACTTGTCCGCCTTTAGTCCTATTATTTTATCGAGTACTTTTTCTTTAGTGATAGTGATTGTTTTAAGCTCCTCCCTCCCTATAGCCCCTTGATTATCCACTATTGGGATGTTTTAGTGTCTTCTACCGTGAAGACCAATACAAAATATTTGTTCAAAGTCTCTGCTTTGTTTTCCATTATTAATTCCCCAGTCTCATCCTCTGAGGGATCAAGTTTACTTTAGCTATACTCTTCCTTTTTATATACCTGTAGAAGCTCTTACTATCTGTTTTTATATTTCTTGCTAGTTTACTCTCATATTCTACCTTCCCTCGCTTTATAATTTTTTTGTTGTCATTTGCTGATTTTTAAAAAATGGCCCAATCCTCTGGCCTCCCACTAATCTTGGCCACTTTGTATGCCTTTGTTTTCAATTTGATACCATCCTTTACTTCCTCAGCTAACCACGGGTGGTTCTCCCTTCTCTTAGAGCCTTTCCTTCTTACTGGAATATATTTTTGTTGAGAGTTATGAAATATCTCCTTAAATGTCTGCCACTGTTTATCAACCATCTTACATTTTAATCTATTTTCCCAGTCCACTTTAGCCAACTCTGCCTTCATACCTTTGTAATTGCCTTTATTTAAGATCAGGACACTGGCCTGAGATCCAACTTTCTCACCCTCCAACTGAATTTGAAATTCAACCATGCTATGATCATTCTTTCCTAGAGGATCCTTTACTTTGAGATCATTTATTAATCCTGTCTCATTACACAGTACCAGATCTAAGATAGCCTGCTCCCTGGTTGGTTCCGCAACATACTGTTCAAGGAAACCATCTCTGATAGACTCTATGCACTCTTCCTCAAGGCTACCTTGGCCAATTTGATTTGTGCAATCAATATGAAGATTAAAATCGTCCATGCTTATTGCCGTACCTTTCTTATAAGCCTCCAATAGTTCTTTATTTATACTTTATCCAACAGTGTGGCTACTGTTAGGGGGCCTATAGACTACGCCCACCAGTGACTTCTTTCCCTTATTATTTCTTATCTCCACCCAAACTGATTCTGAGCCAATATCATTTCTCACTACTGCACTGATCTCATTCTTTATTAACAAAGCTAGCCAACTCCTTTTCCTTTCTGTCTGTCCTTCTGAATTATCAAATACCCCTGAATATTCAGTTCCCAGTCTTGGTCACCTTGCAACCATGTTTCTGTAATGGCTATCAGAGCTATTAGTTCCAGAATCACTGTAAGGAATCTAATGGGAGGCTTGCAAGAGTAGGCTGGATTGACAAATGACTTTCATCTGCCCAAATGATTTCTATGGAATCATCATCATCATAGGCAGTCCCTCAAAATGAGGATGAGTTGCTTCCACGCCAAAAAAGGATGAGTTCACAGGTGTTTCAATGAAGGACCTAACATTCCAGGTCGTGAACTACATCCTGAAGGGTGGATGATGCCTGTGCGTGGATTTTTTTAACGGGGGTGGCCGTTGCACACCAGTCACTACACGGGCTTGACAGAGCGAGGTCTTGGTCCAGTGGCAAGGGTTACCCAAGACGACTGGAGACCTGCTCTGCTGCACAGATCTAGTGAGCACACATATCGCAGTGTGGGCTGGCCCGTGCTGCCCCTGGCCCCTCGCCTCTTCTGGGCCCCGAACCCACGCCTCTCCTGGGCCCCGATCACATCTCTCTACAATCTCTTGCCGCTCCTTTGCCATGACCTTGCCACTCCTGCTGTATCTGCCCATGCTCCAATCACCGACCTGGACCTTGATGACGTCCCTCTTCGCTGCCGTTGCCCTCCTGCACCAGCTCGTGCTGTACTTTGCCGTGGTACGCCGCCACGCCGCCCATGGCCGCCGCTCGCCGCTCCTTTTATGGCCCCGATCTGCCGCTATGGAATCACTATGTTACTGTAAACCAGGGGGGAAAACCATTAGGAAGTGATAATGGACCTTTCTTCCTTTTGTTTAATTGTAGCTCACGGTTTTATTAAGCATCGCCGCGATTTCAAAATTCTCATCCTTGTTTACAAATCCCTCCATGGCCTCGCCCCTCCCTATCTCTGTAATCTCCTCCAGCCCCACAACCCCCAAGATGTCTGTGCTCCTCAAATTCTGCCCTCCTGAGCATCTCTGATTATAATCGCTCAACCATCGGTGGCCATGCCTTCTGTTGCCTAGGCCCCAAGCTCTGAAACTCCCTCTCTAAACCTCTCTGCCTCTCTACCTCTCTTTCCTCCTTTAAGACGCTCCTTAAAACCTACCTCTTTCACCAAGCTTTTGGTCATCTGCCGTAATTTCTTCTTATGTGTCTCGGTGTCAAATTTTTGTCTTATAACACTCCTGTGAAGTGCCTTGGGACGACTTACGACATTAAAGGTGCTATATAAATATAAGTTGTTGTTGTCAAATACTTCAACAGAAATTATTTCTCCTCCCACCCCACCACCACAACCCCCACCCCCAAATAAGTGCTTATTTACAATGTAATATGTCAATCTGCATTGACTCTTTTAAGAATTGGCCAGCTTGGCCTGACATAATTTGCATCATTAACTGTGAGTCAGTAATGCAAAGGACGGGGAAGATGTCAGTGTTTTTCCACAGCGTGGCAGAAGTACAGCCGAGCTATCGTCAGCACAGTGTGAATTCAGCAGCCAGGGGATTCTTTGCGGGAGGAATCTTGTTACACATCGTGTCTCGTGGGCTCTGCAATTCAGAACTAGAAAAATCTATTAGACTTATTTAGAGTAATGGAACTGCTAATCACCATGTTGTATTCCTGTCTCTAACGACTGGCTAGGGTTTGTTTTGCCATTCTCGGTGTTCTGGGCGTCGCTGGCAGAGCAACATTCTCGCCTCTGGCCAATAGGTTGTGGGTTCGAGTCCCATTCCAGGGACCTGAGCACAAAAAAAGCTAGGCTGACACTCCAGTGCAGTGCTGAGGGAGTGCTGCACTGTCGGAGGTGCTGTCTTTCGGATGAGACGTTAAACCGAGGCCCCGTCTGCTTTCTCAGGTGGACGTAAAAGATCCCATGGCACTATTTCAAAGAAGCAGAGGGGAGTTATTCCTCGGTGTCCTGGCCAATATTTATCCCTCAATAACAGAAAACCAGGTTAGCTTGTCATTATCATATTGCTGTTTGTGGGAGCTTGCTGTGCGCAAAATAGTTGCCATGTTTCCCACATTACAACAGTGACTACATTTCAAAAATACTTCATTGTCTGTAAAGTGCTTTGAGACATCCAGTGGTTGTGAAAGGCTCTATATAAATGTAAGCCTTTCTTTTATTTATTGCCCATGCCTAGTTGCCCTTGGGAAGGAGACGGAGATCCTTCCTCTGAAACCGCTGCAGTCCGTGTGGTGAAGTAACCTTTGGTTTACTTTGGAACAAAAGACAGCCATTTTTCAACACATCCAGTTGTGAATTCATGCTCAAAATTACGTGTATATTCCAAATGATGTAATTTTAGTCAAAGAATAAGTGACTGTGCTATTCATCATCATCATCATCATCATAGGCAGTCCTTTGAAATCGAGGAAGACTTGCTTCTACTCTGAAAGTGAGTTCTCAGGTGACTGAACAGACCAATAAGGGAATTACAGTCTCTGTCACAGGTGGGACAGACAGTCATTGGAGGGAAGGGGTGGGTGGGACTGGTTTGCCGCACGCTCCTTCCGCTGCCTGCGCCTGATTTCTGCATGCTCTTGGCGACGAGACTCGAGGTGCTCAGCGCCCTCCCAGATGCTCTTTCTCCACTTAGGGCGGTCTTTGGCTAGGGATTCCCAGGTGTCAGTGGGGATATTGCACTTTATCAGGGAGGCTTTGAGGGTGTCCTTGAAACATTTCCTCTGCCCACCTGGGGCTTGCTTGACGTGTAGGAGTTCCGAGTAGAGCGCTTGCTTTGGGAGTCTTGTGTCAGGCCTGATCAAGGACACTATTCACCTGCATATGATGTTACAGTGCGTGTAACGTGAAACAGTGTGTTTTTCTATGCTGTTCCTGTGATCATGGACTTCTATGTATTTGCTTCCTGATGTGCCCTGTGCCAATTATCCCCTGTTGTGTATGTATATACCCTGTACACTTACTGTACAGTTACATGAGACCCTTGAATGTATCTTCACACTGAATACAATATGCCTGTACCACCAGAGGGTGCAACTGGTGGAGACTTAGAGGTCACCTGCACACTGCAGGTAACCAAGTATAAAAGGGAGCTCACCTTACTGTGCCCTCATTCAGGAGCTGCAATAAATGGACTAAGGTCTCAACAGTTCAAGTGCAATATCTTACCTCGTGGAGTCATTACTAGAGTGCTTACAGACACAATATCCCCCTACTTCAGGAAATAGCAGTGGGTGTTGATGGTTGAGCTGACTGGGATTCAGAAGGGATGATTTTCACCTTCACTGCCTGGGCAGTATCTGGTGGACTGGACCATCCACCCATTGTCGAAGCCGCCTAATATTCATCCTATTGAGTTCAATGGCCCACTCAGCTGGCGAAGTGAAAATGTCTTTGAATCCCTCCCTGATGGTTGTCCAAGTGGGCTGAATCTGCCTTTGACTGCTTCCTAGATCTTCAAATCACAGTGGCAAAGTGAGAACTTCTGACTGCGTCTATGGCTTGCATTACTGAGGTTACCACTGGTGCCACCCCCTGCTCAATCACACTCAGAAAGAAAGACAACTGTTCTTCCATCCTTTGCACTGCATTGGCCATGGAGTCAACTACCTGATAAACTTGTCCCATTCACTGGAAATCAGGTCTACAAAGGTGAGAATCCCAAGGAACAGACAGTATATCAAACCTCCACCCAGACTTGCTGGTCAATCCACAGCCATCTCCTTTGCTATATTTTCAATCTCGGCTGACACTCCCAGTGCAGTGCTGAGGTGCTGTCTTTCAGATGAGGCGGTAAACCAAGGCCCCGTCTGCTCTCTCAGGTGGATGTAAAAGATCCCACGGCCCTATTTCGAAGAAGAGCTGGGGAGTTATCCCCGGTATCCTGGGCAATATTTATCCCTCAATCAACATAACATATACAGGTGATCTGGTCATTATCACATTGCTGTTTGTGGGAGCTTGCTGTGCGCAAGTTGGCTGCCGCGTTTCCCACATTACAACAGTGACTACACTCCAAAAGTACTCAATTGGCTGTAAAGTGCTTTGAGATGTCCGGTGGTCATGAAAGGAGCTATATAAATGCAAGCCTTTCTTTCTTCTTTCTTTCAGCACTTATGTCCAGCTCTGTTGCTACTTCATTCACATAACTAAACAATGGATGTACGTGTGTCACTGCTTAGTACGAGTATGAATGACGATCGTTGATGCTCTGATAAATGGTTCTGTATTCAGGACAGTTGCAGACCAATAGCTCACTGGATATTATGAAGAGAACAGATGGGACATTATTAGTAGAAAGAAAGTAAGACTTGCATTTATATAGCACCTTTCACAACCTCAAGACGTCCCAAAGTAGTTCACAGCCAGTGAAGAATTTTTGGAGTGTAGTCACTGTTGTAATGTGGGAAACGCGGCAGCCAATTTGCGCACAGCAAGCTCCAACAAACAGCAATGTGATAATGAGCAGATAATAATGTTTTTAGTGATGTTGGTTGAGGGATAGATATTGGGCCGGAAACCTTCTTCCAATAGTGTCATGTGATCTTTTACGTCCACTTGAGAGGACAGGCGGAGCCTCGGTTTAATATTGCATCTGAAATGTGGCACCTCCGACAATGCAGCGCTCCCTCAGCACTGCACTGGAGTGCCAGTCTGGATTATGTGCTCAAGTCTCTGGAGTGGGTTTTGAGCCCACAACCTTCTGACTCAGATGTGAGACTGCTACTACTCAGCCTAAGATGTAATACCCGAGCACACTTCTTCGTTTGGCTATTATTGTTTCTGTATATAACCTATGAAAAGACTGTGCGTAAAGAACAGGGACACATTGATGCAACATACGGTACATAACATATAACATATATGTAATATGGTACATACTAAGAGGCCTGTCAGTATCTCCAATCTACTTGCAGTGCCTCTGTACCCATGAACTCCACAATTCTGTATTTGGGTGCAGTTAAGATAAGGTCCGCACCAGTTCTGACGAAACATCGTCGACCTGAAACGTTAACTCTGTTTCTCGCTCCGCAGATGCTGCCTGACCAGCTGAGTATTTCCAGCATTTTCTGTTTTTATTTCACACTTGTTCTTCTCCTTACTCTGCACAAGCTTGGCCTTAAAACATCAGAACAGAACGTTAAGGCAGGCTGTTTGCTACCTGCCATGACATCATCATATCATAGGCGGTCCCTCGAACGAGGATGACTTGCTTCCACAAGAGTTCACAGATGTTTCAATGAAGGACCCGATGTTCCAGATCCTGAACTCCAATTGAGGGGGTGGAAGATGCCTGTGTGTGGATTTTTTTAACGTGTGGTGACCGTTGCACATCAGCCACCACACGGGCTCGACAGAGCTAGGCCTTTATCCAGTGGCAAGGGTTAACCAGGACGACTGGAGACCTGCTCTGCTGCACGGACCTAGTGCGCACACATATTGCAGTGTGGGCTGGCCCGTGCTACCCCTGGGCCCTCGCCTCTTCTGGGCCCCGTACCCTCTTTCGCCGCACCTTCGCCCACGATGTTCCAGGTCCTGACGCTCCAGCTCTATTTATAGCCCCGACCTGCGGTGGTGTTCTCACACAGGTCGCAGCGGCCTTTAAAGGAGAGATTCTGATTGCCAGAAACTGAGAAGTGTAGCAGAGTATTTGGAATAGCAAAGGGGTTGGCTGTGAGGAAGATTCCAGCTTTTAGCTCTAATGTTGTGCAGCTGTTGATTGCGGAGATGCAGAAGAGGGATTTTTGGGGCATGTCACCACACCCTTTTGAAAGCTGTGGCTCAAGCTGCATGTGAGGTAATTGATCAGTGAATAAATGCTGTTTCCATGGTCTGGCAGACCTAGGAACAAATGAGGAAAAAGTTGTGTGGCATCAGAAGAAGTGCCAAGTAAGCGTCTTACCTGAGACACATATGAATGCTCATTCTCTACACAATGCATGACCCCATGCAACTGTCCATTTGCTGCCCATTGAAATACCTTTGAACCTAGTTTTGATCAGATTTGACAATAAACATGCCTAATAAATGAAATATTCCTCTTTAAAAATAATATTCCCTATTACAAAAATTAATGAAGTGTCTTTGGGTCGAAATTCAGTAGCACCCTGTTTGGGGCGCTAACTTTTAAAAGTTTGAGAAGTTAGCTCCAGGCGCAAAGGTTTGCTAACTTCTGCTAAATTAGGCTTTAGCGTCCCTGGAAGGAAGGGGGGTGGTAAATGAGGTGCTAGTGATCTCAGTGGAGCGTTGCAGGAACGCTAATTGTACTGGAGGACTCCTCCCGAGCGGTCAAGGCAGCGGAACCATTGCTTGAGAACTCTGATGGTCTGTGTTAAGTATGGAAGAACTCCACAAGACTGAGTACTGTGAGCTAACACTGATGTGACCCTAGTCTCTCTAATACAACTCCAGAGTGCCCAAGCAGCATGGCAGACAACCTTGCACGAGGTGTGCAGGTGATTCTTGGGCCTCCAACAGTTGCACCCCCTGGTGGCAAGTCTTACACAGTTACAATGTTTACATACATAACATCACTTCCTCCCAAAGTCCCTGATGCAAACTATCCACAAGTTGAGACGACCTGGGGCCCCACGCTCCCCGGTCGATCGTCTGAGTTCAAACTCCGGCATGGATGAATTGGTTGGACCATTGCTGCACTGCGGCACGACTGGTCTGACGGGACTGTTGGGAATGGTGGGCTCATCCTCCTGATCGACAGCAAGGTTGATTGCTGGCTAGGTGTGTGTTGGTGGATCGATGATGGTGATGTCCTCTTCAGGTTGTTCCTGGTTGTCGGTGAACTGCAGTTTGGTCTGATCCAAATGCTTTCTGCACGTTTGTCCATTCAATATTCTGACTATAAACACTCTATTCCCCTCCCTGGCCAAGACAGTGCCAACGACCCACCCAGGACCATGACCGCAACTAAGGACAAACACAGGGTCGTTAACATTAATGTCACGCAACACAGCCATGCGATCGTGGCACATGTTCTGCTGGTGATGCCGTATTTCCACATGATCATCTAGATCCGGGTGGACCAGGGAGTGCCCGGTCCCGAGTTCTCTCCCCACTAACAACTCCGCAGGGGGAACCCCAGTGAGCGAGTGGGGCCACGCCCGGCAGCCGACCATGCCGTTGACTGCGTGACCAGTTAATTTACTACATTGATCTGGGTTTCGAAATGCCACTTAGAGCTTCATCTGCCAAATATGGTTTTCATGTCCATCTTCGGATGGCTACTGTGCAAGATGCTCATTCAAGCACTTAACTATTACAATGTTTCATTCACAAATTGAACACATGCCCCTTAAAGCTTCACCTGCCATATATGAAGGAAGGGCGATTTCCTTGCCTTCTCTTGGTTGTCCTTTTCAGGATGTGGAACGTTTTGTGGTTCTACGCCTTCAAAATCTGCATGGATCCCGGCGTCACCCTGCTGATAGTTACCAGCCAAGCACGCTGGCCCTCATCATACCCATAGGATGTCCCTGCACGGAGAAGTTCACCGTGTCCTAGACTACTGTGGACAATTTTGGTCTCCATATTTAAGGAAGGATATACTTGCATTGGAGCTGTTCAGAGAAGGTTCACTAGGTTGATTCCGGAGATGAGGGGGTTGACTTGTGAGGATAGGTTGAGTAGGCGATACCTGTACACATTGGAGTTCAGAAGAATGAGAGTAGATCTTATCAAAACATATAAGATAATGAGGGGGCTTGACAAGGTGGATGCAGAGAAAATATTTCCACTCATAGGGGAAACTAGAACTAGGGGGCATAGTCTCAGAATAAGGGGCCGCCCATTTAAAACTGAGGTGAGGAGGAATTTCTTCTCTCAGAGGGTTGTAAATCTGTGGAATTCTCTGCCCCAGAGAACTGTGGAGGTTGGGTCATTGAATATATTTAAGGCGGAGATCGACAGGTTTTTGAGCGATAAGGGAGTGAAGTGTTATGGGGAGCGGGCAGGGAAGTGGAGCTGAGTCCATGATCAGATCAGCCATGATCTTATTGAATGGCGGAGCAGGCTCGAGGGACCAAATGGCCTACTCCTGCTCCTATTATATTCTTATGTCTCTCAGGTTCAGTATCGATGCGGGCATCCTGGTCCTGGATAATCTCTGTGCCTCACTTTACGGAATCTTGATCAGCCATTTCCTTAAGGATTTGTGCGCTGTACAGCTGGACGGCAGAATACCTTGCTGCTTATACCAATTTAATTACCATTTACATGCCTAACAAGTTTGCAGACACAGTTATTCCAAGTGGGTTCTCATTGGCCCACTCACTTTCTCTAACGTCGGCCGATTTTCAAATCAGGAGGATCAGGCAAGCAAAATGGCACCTACCACCATCTTAAAACTGCTCCATTAAATTTTACAGAGTGCGAGCTATTAACCTGCTAAATGTATCTCTGCATGTCTTTTGTTTATAATAGTTATTTGTCCTGCTCGTTTTATGTGGCAGCTTCATTCAATTTTTGGGAAGTTCGTTCTGTTGAAAGCAGCCGTTAGCGTGACTGCTAATTATCAGGAAATCGACAATTGTGCAGTTATCCCTGCATGTTTGTCAAAGCCATAATTTGAAAACGATTGCTGGGTAATTCTATGGGTAGAAATGTTACACGGGTGTCAACTGTGACTCTCACGTCTGAGTCCGAAGGTCGTGGGTTCAAGCCGCATTCCAGACACTTGAGCACAAAATCCACACTGGCATCTGAGCGCAGGACTCCACAGACACTAGACTGACACTCCAGTGCAGTGCTGAGGGAGTGCGGCACTGTCAGAGGTTCCGTCTTTCAGATGAGACGCCAAACTGAGGCCCCGTCTGCTCTCTCAGGTGGACGTAAAAGATCCCATGGCACTACTGGAAGAAGAGCAGACCAGCATTTATCACTCAACCACCATCAATTAAACAAATTAACTGTGCGCAAGTTGCTGTTTTTCCTACAGTGACAATACTTCAAAAGCACTTCATTGGCTGTAAAGCGCTTTGGGAAGTCCTGAGGTCACGGAAAACACTACAGAAAGGCCAGTTCTTTGTCTTTCTGTAATGCATGACGGTTCGTTACTTGTTTAACGCTGCACTTACAGACATCTTGCATGGAGAATGTAAAGAAATGATCCTGACAAAGATGTTACTGCACAGTTGTTGTACAACAGCTGTCCGCCCAGATGCGTAGCACAAAACAAGTTCCATGAGAATCAAATACTGTAAGTAGACAAATTGTCGGCATAGCAAAGAAACATGGCTTGCAGAGAGGCTCGAGGGAAATCAAAGGAGACATCGTTGCAACATAATCATCTTGTTATGTTTGTGTGAACGTTGCCAGTTTACAGAAGAATTAAACTCAAATCGTGGAGTCAGTCTTTTAATTATACTGAACTCTCTCTCCCCACTTTCCCAATGGCCTTTCGCTGCTGTTTATTATTCCTGTGACTAAAACAGGTTAATTGTGTATTTGGGACAATTTGATTGCCATGTTATCTCTTTGTTGCAAAAACTGATGTCACTTATAACTGCTTCCTGCGTGAATCCAACCCTTATGAACGACTCTCACAGTAGGTGACTGATATCCAATGGGACTTCACGCAGGACATCTCATTCCTCGGCGCTGTAATGTTACTTCGCAGGACAAGACCTGTCATGGTGAGCAAGGAGGGATAAAGCGGTTATTCCGGAGTCATTTGGTCACAAGAATAATTGAACAAGAGAAAATAAACAAGGAGAACGACAGAGACTAATGTAATGCACGTGGCGTATGAGCAGTGAGCATTTAATGGAAGTACTGGCACTGCCACTTGGGACTAGTTCCCCTTTAAGAGGCACCATTTCTTTTGATTAAACCTGAGATCCTTCTGTATGTTTCATGTGAACATGGTGAAGATTCATTATTTCAATTGCTCCAGGGAGACTGCTTAAAGGAAGGCTATTTGAGGTCACTGCTGGTGGAAAGCAATATATATAACACTGTATTTTATCTTAATCGGCCCCAAATGTAGTGTTTCACATCAGGTAGGTTGAGACAGTTATTTCAATACAACCTGCGTTGCAGATATCAAGATCTAGGAGACCTTATAAAGAGACACTTATTTGTAACAAATCAACAACAACTTGCATTTATACAGCGCCTTTAATTTAGTAAAACATCCCAAGGCGCTTCACAGGAGTATTATCAGTCAAAATTTGACACCAAGCCACATAAGGAGGCACTAGGACATAAGATCATAAGAATTAGGAGCAGGAGTAGGCCATTCGGCCCCTCGAGCCTGCTCCACCATTCAATGAGATCATGGCTGATCTTCTACCTCAACTTCACTTTCCTGCACTGTCCCCATATCCCTTGATTCCCTTAATATCCAAAAATCTATCGATCTCTGTCTTGAATATACACTCAACAACTGAGCCTCCACAGCCCTCTGGGGTAGAGAATTCCAAAGATTCACCACCGTCTGAGTGAAGAAGTTTCTCCTCATCTCAGTCCTAAATGGCCGACCCCTTATTCTGAGACTGTGACCCTGGTTCTAGACTCCCCAGCCAGAGGAAACATCCTCCCTGCATCTACCAGATCGAGCTTTTGGACGGGTATCCAAAAGCTTGGTCAAAGAGGTAGGTTTTCATGAGTGTCTTAAAGGGAGATAGAGAGGCGGAGAGGTTTAGGGAGGGAATTCCAGAGCTTGGGGCCTAGGCGGCTGAAGACACCTAATGCTTGGAGTACAAGTTGCATAGAAAAAGAATGTTGGACATCTAAACATTTTTGAAAGAACTGAAATAACAGTGATGAACCTCTATAAATGAAACCACAGGATTACGAGGAATGGTTGAATACCCTTGGATGGCTCATTCCTCAGCGCTATAATGTTACACCGCAAGGCAAGAGCTGACATGGCGACCAAGGAGTCGTTAAGCGTACATTCTAAGTGATTTGGAGCAATATTCAAGTTATAACGGCTGCATCCTGACAGCTTTATTCTGCTCGGTTAACTCTCTGTCTGGACAAGGACAGAAGATTTGTTATTTTCCATTCAGCCGTACTGTCCCAATAACAATTACTTTCACAAAAATATGTCGCTGAGTAGTTCCATATTTGCATAATTTTTGTTAAGTTCCATGGAATCCAGTACCTTCATGCAGTGCAGAGCTGCCCAGGCAGACTTTGTTTATCGCTTGACGAGCTGCCCTTGTAAATGCACCACACAGTGTTTTCTCATTGTCCTCGCGCAGAAATGGAAAGAGGACTACATTTAAAACTTAATGAACTGATGTGCTATAGCCTTGGTTTTTCTTTCTCTGAAGTGGACATTAACAGTAGGAGATGGCACTAAAAGAGCCTGAAGGGTATTTATCAAACACACTGACTCAAATTAATTAGGTTGCTGACAACGCCGTTTAGGTTCTTAAAGGCAATATCATTATCCCATCGCCAGTCATTCTGTCAAGTTGCTTGCTTGTATTATTTGGGGGTCATTCAACATTCGATAGATGGTATTCAATGACAGTGAGTGAGAGTAGAAGGGTCAGATTCTGTAATCTAACACTTTGTTTATTGAATTTTGAAAAATGTACATTTACATATCTATATCATGAGCCGTTGCACATTTAAATGTACATTCACATATATTTCACGAAGCCAATGTCCATTTAAGTTTGCATTTGCACAGAAAGCTCATGAAGCCAATTTACATTTAAATGTACATTCACATATATATATTATTTGAAGCCAATGTGCATTTCAATCGCACAGTGCTTGCGGGAGGATACATCAAGTCATATTGTCATGACTGGGCCTGGACTAGGGTCAGGAGGGGTTGAGGCAGCTTTATGGACTTGGTTTGTAGGGATTAGTTAGAGTTAAGGACAGGGGTGGGTTGCTGTGCTGAGGGAGGCCAGTTTGTGCTGAGTGAGCCTCCCAGAGCAGCCCAAGACCAATCTAACATTGGAAGAAAGGCAGTGAAAGTTTGGGGACGCAAGCAATGCAAAATCATTGTATCTTACAGCGGAGGAGGAGACAACTCGGCCCGTCAAATCTGTGCTCTCTGAAAGGGATATCCATTTAATCGCATTTCTCTATCCTTTAGCTATGAGTAAGGGTGTGCTCTTTACATAGAATGACAGAGAATTTTACAGCACCGAAACAGCCCATTCGGCCCAATAGATCTATGCTGCTGTTCATGCTCTACATGAGCCTCCTCCCACCTTACTTCACCTCACCCCATCAACCTAACCTTCTTTTCCTGACAAGTAGATATCCCTCAAGTACTTATCTAGCTTGTGAGCCATGGCTCAGTTGGTAACACTCTCACCTGTCAGCCAGAAGGTCCCATTCCAGAGACTTGAGCACACAAATTTGGGCTGACGCTCCAGTGCTGTACTGAGGGACTGCTGTACTGTCAGAGTGCCGTCTTTTGAATGAGATTTTAAACCGCGGCCCCGTTTGCTCTCTTGGGTGGATGTAAAATATCCCAGGCACTATTTAGAAGAAGAGCGGGGGAGTTACGCCTGGTGTCCTGGCCAATATTTATGCCTCAATCGACATCACATAAACAGATGATCTGGTCATTATATTATGGTCATTATCACATTGGTGTTTGTGGGAGCTTGCTGTGTGCAAATTGGCTGCTGTGTTTCCTACATTACAACAATGACCACACTTCAAAAAGTACTTCATTGGCTGTAAAGTGCTTTGGATGTCATGAAAGGTGCTATATAAATGCAAGTCTTTTTTCTTATGTTTTCCCTTTTCAAATATTTCATTTTTTAAAGTTCTAATTGATTCTGCTTCCAACACTGTTTCTGAGAGGGTATTCTATACCATCACAACCAGGTAACGAAATTCCTCCGAATCCCTCTTTCGGTGGGGATCTTAATTTGTGTCCTCGAGTTACTGACTCAGTGACCACTAAGTTTTCTCTTATTTTATCTGCCAAACTACCTCTTAACCTCTGCTCGAAGGAAATGAGCCCCACTTTCACTCGTCTCTCCTTATAACCAAAGTCTCATCTCTCAACCGCTTCTACCCCCTCTCTAAGGTCTTGACGTCGTTCTCAAACGAAGGCGCCTGTTGGTGAAAATAAATTCACATAGACTCAAGTAAAGTAAGAGAGACAACTTTATTGCTAACAGAGCTCTGGGAGAAGAGTTCAGATCCCACGATCTGCGAACACCTTCTCCCCGAGTGCCTTGTGCCGCGGGGTTATAAGCAGTTTACAGGGGGCACAATACAATCATTTAAATTCATTTACATACAACCAATCAATCCATATGGCAACGCAATTCATTTACATACAACCAATCAATCCATATGGCAACGCAATTCATTTACATACAACTTTTTAGTCCTAGTGAAACCTGATAGCATGGCGCGAGTTTGGGGGCCCTTCCTCTGTATCTTCTTTTGTGGTTAGTTATTCTGTTGCAAAGCTTTCTATGAAAGAGTGGCCTGCACCTGGCCAGGAGTCACTTGTTGCTGCAGAGTTCATATCAGGGACAGCAGATAGGCTTTTTGGTACAAAGTTCATTTCGTGGAAAGGCAGATAGTTGGCTTACCCCATCATGCTTTGCTATGTCCGAAAATCATCACCGACACAGTATTCTGAATAACTTTTATACATTTCTGAAAGTCGAGCAGGAAGCATTATAGATGAGCAAAATTTTAATGCCACTTTAATAAGAAAATAGCACATAATAGGGAGGTGAACTTGTTTATTTCATATAAATAATGTTGGGTATTAAAGTACAATTGCATTTTATGGATGTACAAGTAGTATTCTTGCTCCAAGCCTTAAGGTTAGGATTTATGTTCCATTCCAGACACTTGATAATCCAGGCTGACATCAGAGTGCAGTACTGAGGGAGTGCTGCACTGTCACAGGTACCCCCTTTCAGATAGGACATTAAATTGAGGCCTTGTCCACCTGTTCAGGTGGATGTAGAAGTTCCCACGGCACTATTTGAAAAAGAGCAATTCTCCTGCTGTGCTCCTTCAACCAACTCCAGCAAAAACCGATTATTGGGGCGTTTGTTACATTGTTATTGGTGGGACCTTGCTGTGCGAAAATTGGCCGTTTTGTCAATGGTACGTTATAACAGTGACTGCACTTAAAATAATAATTGGAAAACCTTGAGGACATGAAAGGTACTCTATAAACGCAAGTTCCTTTTGTCTTCTGGGAATATTTCTCGTGGAATGTCTGCAGAGAGAATGTACAAAACTACTGTCCAGGAATGGTGTTCATTCGGACAGAAAACAGTCCATGATTCCATTTGCTCTAAGAAGAATCACTGGGTAGTTCCTTGCTGAGTTGTCCCCCAATCGGCCGGCAGAAGGTGGGCGGAAATCCCTGATAAACCCCATTAATTGTTTGCCCCTCGAAATCAATCTGGCCCGACTGGAAGAAGCCCCGAGGATATTCCTGCCGAATGTTCCGTTAGATCCATCAAAATAGGTTCAGTAAAATCTCACTTTCTTGAATACTGTTGTTAAAATAAGGAAGACTTGCATTTCTATAGCGCCTTCCACAACCTCAGGATGTCCCAAAGCGCTTTACAGCCAATGAAGTATTTTTGAAGATTTGTCACTGTGATAATGTAGGGAAACGCGGCAGCCAATTTGTGCACAGCAAGCTCCCACAAACAGCTATGACATGAATGACTAGGCCATCTGTTTTATTGATGGTGGTTGAGGGATAAATATTGGCCAGAACACCAGGAAAAGTCCGCTGCTCTTCTTCAAATAGCACTGTGGGATCTTTTACATCAATCTGAAAGGACAGATGGGGCCTTGGTTTAATGTCTTATCTGAGAGGCAGCATAGAACACTCTAAGTACTGTACAGAGCAAATACTTTTTAAATATGGTGAGGGTTTCTGCCTCGACCACCCTTTCAGGCAGTGAGTTCCAGACCCCCACCACCCTTTGGGTGAAATTCCCCTCCAATCCCCTCTAAACCTCCAACTCATTACTTTAAATCTATGTCCCCTGGTTGTTGACCCCACTGCTAAGGGAAATAGGTCCTTCCTATCCACTCTATCCAGGCCCCTCATAATTATACACCTCAATAAGGTCTCCCCTCAGCTTCCTCTGGTCGAAAACAAACCCAGTCTATCCAATCTTTCCTCATAGCTAAAATTCTGCAGTCCATGCAACATCCTTGTAAATCTCCTCTGTACCCTCTCTAGTGCAATCACATCTTTCCTGTAATGTGGTGACTAGAACTGCACGCAGTACTCCAGCTGTGGCCTAACTAGTGTTTTATACAGTTCAAGCATAACCTCTCTGCTTTTATATTCTATGCCTTGGCTAATAAAGGTAAGCATTCCGTAAGCCTTCTTAACTTATCTACCTGGCCTGCTACCTTCCCAATAGTTGGGAATCTTTCAGGTTTAGGCAGAGAAAAACAAGGTAACTCTCCAGTAGGAGGCAATTAGCAGCTAGTTAAAACCAGTTCTGTAAACGACTGACCAGTAGTGAGTCATCTGACCTAGATACAGTTTAAAAAGAGGCAGCTCGTGCAGAGAGTGGCATTTGTGAGTTTGGTAAGTGGGTGAGTTCGGGCAAGTGGGGGTGGCAGGTGCTGTTTTGTCTTCTTTTTCCTACCAGTGCTGACACTAGAGCAGCTGATAAGGAGTGCGAGAGTAGGAGACGGAGGCCCAGAGACCAGCCCAACCAGTTGCAGACAAAGATAGAGGGGTGCGAAATCGAGAGGTGACGTCACAGCCAAGCTGGTAAGTGGTTGACTGTTCGACTGGTCTTTTAGACTGACTTTTAGATTGGTTTAATTGGCAGCGAACTACTAAGTAGCTGTTTGGTGTTTAAGTAAATTTTAGTAAGTAAATTAATTTAAGGGTTAAGTCATGGCAGGAGAGCTGGGACCCGTGTCATGCTCCTCCTGTGCGATGTGCGAAGTCAGGGACGCTTCCAGTGTCCCTGACTACTATGTGTGCGGGAAGTGTGTCCAGCTGCAGCTCCTGACAGACCGCATGATGGCACTGGAGCTGCGGATGGAGCATGCGCGATGCTGAGAATGTTGTGGATAGCACATTTAGTGAGTTGGTCACATGGCAGGTAAGGGTGAGGACAGATAGTGAATGGGTGACTAAGAGACAAGGCAAGAGCAGGAAGGTAGTGCAGGAGTCCCCTGCGGTCATCTCCCTCCAAAACAGATATACCGTTTTGGATACTGTTGGGGGAGATGACTTACCAGGGGAAAGCACCAGCAGCCAGGTTCATGGCACTGTGGGTGGCTCTGCTGCACAGAAGGGCGGGAAAAAGAGTGGGAGAGCTATAGTGATAGGGGACTCTATTGTAGGGGGAATAGATAGAAGTTTCTGCGGCCACATCCGAGACTCCAGGATGGTATGTTGTCTCCCTGGTGCAAAGGTCAAGGATGTCTCGGAGCAGCTGCAGAGCATTCTGGAGAGGGAGGATGAACAGCCAGTTGTCGGGTACATGTAGGTACCAATGATATAGGTAAGAAGCGGGAAGAGGTCCTACAAGCTGAATTTAGGGATATAGGAGTTAAATTAAAAAGTAGGACCTCAAAGGTAGTAATCTCTGGATTGCTACCAGTGCCACGTGCTAATCAGAGTAGAGGGAGCAGGATAGTTAGAATAAATACGTGGCTTGAGCAGTGGTGCAAGAGGGAGGGATTCAAATTCTTGGGACATTGGAACCAGTTCTGGGGGAAGTGGGATCTGTACAAAAGGGACGGTCTGCACTTAGGCAGGACTGGAACTGATGTCCTGGGGGTAACATTTGCTAATGCAGTTCGGGAGTGTTTAAACTAATATGGCAGGGGGATGGGAACCTATGCAGTGAGATAGGGCGAAGTAATATGGAGTCAGAAACAGGTAAAAAGCAATAGTGGAAGGCCGGGATAACAAAGGCAAGAAACAAAAAGGGCCACAATACATCCTAATTCTAAAAGGACAAAGGGTGTTAAAAAAAACAAGCCTGAAGGCTTTGTATCTTAATGCAAGGAGTATCCGTAATAAGGTGGATGAATTAACTGTGCAAATAGATGTTAACAGATATGATGTGATTGGGATTACAGAGACGTGGCTCCAGGATGATCAGGGCTAGGAACTCAACATCCAAGGGTATTCAACATTCAGGAAGGAAAGAATAAAAGGAAAAGGAGGTGGGGTAGCATTGCTGATTAAAGAGGAGATTAATGCAATAGTTAGGAAGGACATTAGCTTGGATGACGTGGAATCTATATGGGTAGAGCTGCAGAACACCAAAGGGCAAAAAACGTTAGTGGGAGCTGTGTACAGACCTCCAAACAGTATTAGTGATGTTGGGGAGGTCATCAAACAGGAAATTAGGGGTGCATGCAATAAAGGTGCAGCAGTTATCATGGGTGTCTTTAATATGCATATAGATTGGGCTAACCAAACTGGAAGCAATACGGTGGAGGAGGATTTCCTGGAGTGCATAAGGGATGGTTTTCTAGACCAATATGTCGAGGAACCAACTAGGGGGGAGGCCATCTTAGACTGGGTGTTGTGTAATGAGAGAGGATTAATTAGCAATCTTGTTGTGTGAGGCCCCTTGGGGAAGAGTGACCATAATATGGTGGAATTCTACATTAGGATGGAGAATTAAACAGTTAATTCAGAGACCATGGTCCAGAACTTAAAGAAGGGTAACTTTGAAGGTATGAGGCGTGAATTGGCTAGGATAGATTGGCGAATGATACTTAAGGGGTTGACTGTGGATGGGCAATGGCAGACATTTAGAGACCGCATGGATGAACTCCAACAATTGTACATCCCTGTCTGGTGTAAAAATAAAAAAGGGAAGGTGGCTCAACCGTGGCTATCAAGGGAAATCAGGGATAGTATTAAAGCCAAGGAAGTGGCATACAAATTGGCCAGAAATAGCTGTGAACCCGGGGACTGGGAGAAATTTAGAACTCAGCAGAGGAGGACAAGGGTTTGATTAGGCCAGGGAAAATGGAGTATGAGAAGAAGCTTGCAGGGAACATTAAGACGGACTGCAAAAGTTTCTATAGATATGTAAAGAGAAAAAGGTTAGTAAAGACAAACGTAGGTCCCCTGCAGTCAGAATCAGGGGAAGTCATAACGGGGAACAAAGAAATGGCAGACCAATTGAACAAGTACTTTGGTTCGGTATTCACTAAGATGGACACAAACAACCTTCCGGATATAAAAGGGGTCAGAGGGTCTAGTAAGAAGGAGGAACTGAGGGAAATCCTTATTAGTCGGGAAATTGTGTTGGGGAAATTGATGGGATTGAAGGCCGATAAATCCCCAGGGCCTGATGGACTGCATCCCAGAGTACTTAAGGAGGTGGCCTTGGAAATAGCGGATGCATTGACAGTCATTTGCAAACATTCCATAGACTCTGGATTAGTTCCTATGGAGTGCAGGGTAGCCAATGTAACCCCACTTTTTAAAAAAGGAGGGAGAGAGAAAACGGAATTATAGACCGGTCAGCCTGACATCGATAGTGGGTAAAATGTTGGAATCAATGATTAAGGATGTCATAGCAGCACATTTGGAAAGAGGTGCCATGATAGGTCCAAGTCAGCATGGATTTGTGAAAGGGAAATCATGCTTGACAAATCTTCTGGAATTTTTTGAGGATGTTTCCAGTAAAGTGGACAAGGGAGAACCAGTTGATGTGGTGTATTTGGACTTTCAGAAGGCTTTCGACAAGGTCCCACACAAGAGATTAATGTGCAAAGTTAAAGCACATGGGATTGGGGGTAATGTATTGACGTGGATTGAGAACTGGTTGTCAGACAGGAAGCAAAGAGTAGGAGTAAATGGGTACTTTTCAGAATGGCAGGCAGTGACTAGTGGGGTACCGCAAGGTTCTGTGCTGGGGCCCCAGCTGTTTACATTGTACGTTAATGATTTCGACGAGGGGATTAAATGTAGTATCTCCAAATTTGCAGATGACACTAAGTTGGGTGGCAGTGTGAGCTGCGAGGAGGATGCTATGAGGCTGCAGAGTGACTTGGATAGGTTAGGTGAGTGGGCAAATGCATGGCAGGTGAAGCATAATGTGGATAAGTGTGAGGTTATCCACTTTGGTGGTAAAAACAGAGAGACAGACTATTATCTGAATGGTGACAGATTAGGAAAAGGGGAGGTGCAACGAGACCTGGGTGTCATGGTACATCAGTCATTGAAGGTTGGCATGCAGGTGCAGCAGGCGGTTAAGAAAGCAAATGGCATGTTGGCCTTCATAGCAGTGGGATTTGAGTACAGGGGCAGAGAGGTGTTACTACAGTTGTACAGGGCCTTGGTGAGGCCACACCTGGAGTATTGTGTACAGTTTTGTTCTCCTAACTTGAGAAGGGACATTCTTGCTATTGAGGGAGTGCAGCGAAGGTTCACCAGACTGATTCCCGGGATGGCGGGACTGACCTATCAAGAAAGACTGGATCAACTGGGCTTGTATTCACTAGAGTTGAGAAGAATGAGAGGGGATCTCATAGAAACGTTTAAAATTCTGATGGGGTTAGACAGGTTAGATGCAGGAAGAATGTTCCCAATGTTGGGGAAGTCCAGAACCAGGGGTCACAGTCTAAGGATAAGGGGTAAGACATTTAGGACCGAGATGAGGAGAAACTTCTTCACCCAGAGAGTGGTGAACCTGTGGAATTCTCTACCACAGAAAGTTGTTGAGGCCAATTCACTAAATATATTCAAAAAGGAGTTAGATGTAGTCCTTACTACTAGTGGGATCAAGGGGTATGGCGAGGAAGCAGGAATGGGGTACTGAAGTTGCATGTTCAGCCATGAACTCATTGAATGGCGGTGCAGGCTCGAAGGGTAAATGGCCTACTCCTGCACCTATTTTCTATGTTTCTATGTTTCTATCTGTAGACGTGCACTCCAAGGTCCCTTTGTTCCTCTACATTTCTGAGTGTCCTACCATTAATTGTGCATTCCCTTGCCTTGCTAGCCCTCCCCAAATGCATTATCTAGGATGCAATAGAACAAAATGGAGCACATGGAGGAAAGAAAGACAGAATGTATTGAAGGGACAGAAGGACCAAGTGAAAAGACAGGCACAGCACCACACTGAAAGGTTAATCACAGTGTAGTGGTCCTAAAATCTGTTGGTATTGTCTACTTCATGTTCTTTGAGAGGGTGGCAGATTGGGAAAACATAGAAACATAGAAAATAGGTGTAGGAATAGGCCATTAGGCCCTTCGAGCCTGCACCGCCATTCAATATGATCATGGCTGATTATGCAACTTCAGTACCCCATTCCTGCTTTCTCTCCATATCCCTTGATCCCTTTAACCTTAAGGGCCACATCTAACTCCCATTTGAATATATCTAACGAACTGGCCGCAACAACTTTCTGTGGTAGAGAATTCCACAGGTTCACAATTCTCTGAGAGAAGAAGTTTCTCATCATCTCGGTCCTAAATGGCTTACCCCTTATCCTTAGCCTGTGACCTCTGGTTCTGGACTTCCAAAACATCGGGAACATTCTTCCTGCATCTAACTTATCCAATCCCGTCAGAATTTTACATGTTTCTTTGAGATCCCCTCTCATTCATCTAAATTACAGTGAATATAAACCTAGTTGATCCAGTCTTTCTTCATATGTCAGTCCTGCCATTCCGGGAATCAGTCTGGTAAACCTTCGCTGCACTCCCTCAATAGCAAGAATGTCCTTCCTCAGATCAAGAGACCAAAACTGTACACAATATTCAAGGTGTGGCCTCACCAAGGCCCTGTACAACTGCAGTAAGACCTCCCTGCTCCTATATTCAAATCCTCTTGCTCCCGTCAGAATTTTAAACGTTTCTATGAGATCCCCTCTCATTCTTCTGAACTCCAATGAATACAAGCCCAGTTGATCCAGTCTTTCTTGATATGTCAGTCCCGCCATCCCGGGAATCAGTCTGGTGAACCTTCGCTGCACTCCCTCAATATTCTGCCTTCCTGTTTTTGCCACCAAAGTGGATAACCTCACATTTATCTATATTATACTGCATCTGCCATGCATTTGCCCACTCACCTAACCTGTCCAAGTCACCCTGCAGCCTCTTAGCATCCTCCTCACAGCTCTCACTGCCACCCAGCTTAGTGTCATCTGCAAACTTGGAGATATTACATTCAATTCCTTCATTTAAATCATTAATGTATATTGTAAATAGCTGGGGTCCCAGCATTGAACCATGCGGTACCCCACTAGTCACTGCCTGCCATTCTGAAAAAGACATGTTTATTCCTACTCTTTGCTTCCTGTCTGCCAACCAGTTCTCTATCCTCCAATACCATGTGCTTTAATTTTGCACACGTATCTCTTGTGTGGGACCTTGTCAAAAGCCTTTTGAAAGTCCAAATACACCACATCGACTGGTTCTCTCTTGTCCACTCTATTAGTTACATCCTCAAAAAATTATAGAAAATTTGTCAAGCATGATTTCCCATTCATAATTCCATGCTGACTTGGACCGATCCTGTCAATGCTTTCCAAATGCGCTGCTATTACATCTTTAATAATTGATTCCAACATTTTCCCCACTAATGATGTCAGGCTAACCAGTCTATAATTCCCTGTTTTCTGTCCCCCTCCTTTTTTAAAAAGTGGGCTTACATTAGCTACCCTCCAATCCATAGGATCTGATCAAGAGTCTATAGAATGTTGGAAAATGATGACCAATGCATCCACTATTTCTAAGGCCACTTCCTTAAGTACTCTAGGATGCAGATTATCAGGCCCTGGGGATTTATCGGCCTTCAATCCCTTCAATTTCCCTAGCACAATTTCCTGACTAATAAGGATTTCCTTCAGTTCCTCCTTCTCGCTAGACCCTCGGTCACCTAGTATTTCCGGAAGGTTATTTGTGTCTTCCTTCATGAAGACAGAATCAAAGTCTTTGTTCAATTGGTCTGCCATTTCTTTGCTCCCCATTATAAATTCACCTGATTCTGACTGCAAGGAATCTACATTTGTCTTCACTAATCTTTTTCTCGTCACTAATTTTCTGCTAATTTCCGGATGATATGTCATGTATTCAAACTTTGCTCTGGATTTAATTTTCTCCACGCAAGTCATAAAATTGTGACCTGGAGATTCTTGTCGTTGCATAGATGAACTTTCCGGGCTGTTAGCAACCCACTCAGAATCAGCCAACTGATGTATGTGGACCATCAGCAGGCCGGGGCCATTAGAGGGAGCAGCGCATGCTGCTGCAGGAGGGCGACGGCTGACTGCAGTGCGGGCAGATATAGCAGGAGCGGCGAGGTCGGGACGAAGGACCGGCAAGAGTCTGTAGAGGGAAGTGATCGGGGCCCAGGAGAGGCGAGAGCCCAGGGGCAACACGGGCCAGCCCACACTGCGATATGTGTGCGCACTAGGTCCGTACAGCAGGGCTGGTCTCCAGTCGTCTTGGTTAACCCTTGCCACTGGACCAAGACCTAGCTCTGTCAAGTCCGTGTAATGGCTAGGGTGCAACAGCCACCACACGTTAAAATTCCACGCACAGACATCTTCCACCCTTCAGGATGTAGTTCGGAATCCGGAATATCATTGAAACACCAGTGAACTTATCCGTTTTCGGCGTGGAAGCAAGTTATCCTCGTTTCGAGGGACTGCCTATGATGTTGATATGTGGGCATCTGAGGCAGGGTCACCACTGAGCAGGCACTGAGCCGAGGAACACAGGATCGACAAGCAGCTTCTGAGGGTTGCGAAAGGAACTCAGAGCTGGATGCTTGTGCCTCGGGAAATGTTTTTATATCTGAATTGTTTTGGATATCTGTATAATGGCGTTTATTTGGTGTTTTCATTGTGTGAATATGTTGATGTGGATTGTGCACTGCAATTAGTTGATACCCAGCGCTTGTCACGTATTGCAATCAACAATGTCTCATTAAATTGCGAGGTGAGCTCGCGAAAGATATCTTCTGATATTGACATTTGTTGCTGGAGTTCAAATGACACGTTATCTGTTGAGCTGTGCAAACAAATCCCCCGTTGGGCCGTCACAGCTGCTTTGTATCAAAACAGGCAAATGCTGAAACATGCAGTGTACTACAGACACTTGGATCTTATCCCCACCGATTGTCAATCCAGCATTAAAGGTGTTGCTGAGATTTTTTTCTCTGAACCCACCCCCCCCCCCCCGCCCCACTATTACAGAGTAAAGAGACTGACTCAGTGCGGTGACAAGCTTTCGTCAGAAGGTCCACAGAGGCAGGTTGCTGCAGGTGCCGCGGCACTGAGGGGGGAGTAGCGAGGGGGCTGACACAAGGCGAAATGTGGGTGTGGCGCTTTTACCTGCATATGGCCCTGTAATGTCTGCACCTGTGAGGATGCTCACAGGTTTGTAGAGCTGTTGCCCCCTGCGCGGAGTGGAACGGGCAGGTCGGAAGGCCTCCTCGTAGGACTGCTCCCGGGCATGGCCTGCCTCTCTTCTGCGGCTACATCTGAGCCAGGGTGTCCCTGGAGATGGAGCACGCGGTGTCCACCGGTACGCTCGCGGCATTCCGCGAGAGGTGGGTGCCAGAGGGACTGGAGTGCATCATCACCCCCGGCAACCAAATTTTAATTTGATTTTATATGTTTTAGGTTAATTGGTTTATTGTGCCAGGTTTTAGTGTCCCCCCCTCCCCTTTTAGCCGGGGGCACTTGTATAATTTGTTGTTTTAGTGCCCAAAAAAACCCCAAAACCCCCCCAAAAAAACAAAAAAAAAAAGGGCACTTGAAAAGGGTTTGGAGTGTTCCCCCCCCCCCCCCACCCCTTTAATCAGGGGCACTTAATTTAATTGTTTATTTGTTCTCAACAAAATAGCTGTATAGCTGTTGACACCCTGTGTGGAGGGGAGCGGGCAGGTCGGAAGGCCTCCTCGTAGGACTGCTCCTGGGCACGGCCAAGTGGGCCATCAGCCGGTCCAGACAACCAAATTTTAATTTGAACCACATGTCTAAAGTTTAATTTGTTTAAGTTTGTCGGTTTTAGTGCCCCCCCCGCCCCTCCCTTTTGGCCAGGGGCACTTGTATAATTTGTGTTTTTTTGGTGCCCTCAAAAAAACACAAAAAAAGACAAAAAAAAGGGGCACTTGAAAAGTTCTTGGAGTGTCACCCCCCTTTAATCAGGGGGCACTTGATTGTTTCTACACAAAATAGTTGTAGAGCTGTTGCAGCGGACGGTAGAGGGGGTCGTTCAGCCCGACTGCCTGCCTCTCTTCCGCGGTTACATCCGAGCCAGGGTGTCCCTGGAGATGGAACAGGCAGTGTCCACCGGTACGCTTGCGGCCTTCCGCGAGAGGTGGGCGCCGGAGGGACTGGAGTGCATCATCACCCCCGGCAACCAAATTTTAATTTGATTTAAGTTCTGGTAAAACGTTAATTGGTTTAATTGTCGGTTTTAGTGCCCCCCGTTAATAAGGGAGCACTTGATTTATGGGTTTACACCAAAATAGTTGTAGAACTATTGCATTGTGAGTGGCTTAGTCAGTCACGTGATGTTCACAAGACTCAATAAAACCCCAGCCAGTTGGGTCTAAGTCATCCACGATGAGGTATGCATTTGGGAGCCTAGTGGATGAACTGGTAATGTGTAGTGTGATTGTTGAACCTTTGTTAATAAACCAACAAGTTCTTAAAAGCAATGTGTTGCTCTGAATTCTTAAGCAAAGAACCCATGAAGCAAATACATTACACTGCTGGTATTAAGGCAGGGAGGAACGAGTGAGATGCTTACAACACCCTGATTTCAGTAGACAGATTCGACAGAAACCCCGCTGGTTTGTAAAGGGCAGAAAAGGGGAAGATTTTCTGAAGTGTGTTCAGGAGAACTTTCTTGACCACTTGACCTGAGAAATAAAGGTAATGAGGAAATTGTTGAATGTTCAGCTCTTCCCAGGTCTTTGAGAACTCTGCAATGAGAAAAAGAATGAAAAGAGAGATGCACGAACAATAGAGTTGTGATAATAGGGGACTTCAACTATCCTAACTTAGACTGGGATAGTAATCAAAGAAAGAAAGAAAGACTTGCATTTATATAGTGCCTTTCACGACCACTGGATGTCTCAAAGGGCTTTACAGCCAATGAAGTACATTTGGAGTGTAGTCACTGTTGTAATATGGGAAACGCGGCCGCCAACTTGAGCACAGCAAGCTCCCACAAACAGCAATGTGATAATGACCAGATAATCTGTTTTGTTATGTTGGTTGAGGGATAAATATTGGCCAGGACACCCAGGGATAAATCCCCTGCTCTTCTTCGAAATAGTGCCATGGGATTTTTTACGCTCACCTGAGGGAGCAGACAGAACCTCAGTTTAATGTCTCATCCGAAAGACGGCACCTCTGATAGTGCAGCACTCCCTCAGCATTACACTGGAATGTCAGCTGGGATCATGTGCTCAAGTTCCTGGAGTGAGGCTTGAACCCACAACCTTCTGACTCAGAGGAGAGTGTGCTACCCACTGAGTCACAGCTGACATTGTGCATAGGGTGTAGAAGTGTAAAGGGCAGAGAGGGGGAAGATTTTCTGAAGTGTGTTTACAAGAACTTTCTTGATCAGTACGTTTCCAGCCCGACGAGGGAGGAGGCATCGCTGGATCTGGTTCTGGGGAATGAGGTGGGTCAAGTGGACCAAGTGTCAGTAGGGGAACATTTAGGGAACAGTGATCATAGTATCATAAGATCAGCTGTGGAAAAGGACAGGGAGCAATCTAGAGTAAAAATACTAAATTGGAGGAAGGCCAATTTCAGTACGATGCGAACGGATCTGGCCTGGGTAAATTGGAATTAAAGATTGGCAGGCAAAACTGTAATGGAACAATGGGCTGCCTTTAAAGAGGAAATAGTTTGGGTACAGTCGAGGTACATACTCGCGAGGGGGAAAGGTAGGGCAACTAAAATCAGAGCTCCCTGGATGATGAACGAGGTAGAGGGTAAGATAAAGCAGAAAAAGAGTGCATACGACAGATAGCAGGTTGAGAATACATCGGAGAATCGGGCTGAATATAGAAAGTTCAGAGGAGAAGTGAAAAAGAAATTAAGAGGGGCAAAGAGAGAGTATGAGAATAGAATGGCAGCTAACATAAAAGGTAATCCAAGGTCTTCTGTAGGCATTGTGGACCCAAATTTCCCCAAGAGTTGCCCCGTTTTTTTTGGAGTAAGTAGCTTTTTTTGGAGTAACTTAAAAATCGCAAATTTCCCCATTTAATTTGCTCCAATGTAAGTCAGTTAGTTAGGTTTTTTTCTAGTTTAGTTTGTTCTCTCCAAAAGGGGGTGTGACAAGCCACTTACACCTCTTTTGGCCATAGAAGCAAATTTGGCCAGCTGAAAGTTACTCCAAACTAACTTAGGCCAGTGTAAGTGGCCACTTTTGTAGGTACAGAGAAACCTTGCCTGTATTTAAGAGATTAGCGCAGGTAGTCGGAGATAGGGTGGGGGGTGGGGAGGTGAGTTTGAGGATTCCAAAGCACTAAAGACCTTCACAACATCAGCACAACATTACAACATCTTCAGCACAACCGCTGCACAACATCATCACAAATAAATGAAAGATAAATCAGCTACAGAAAATAGAGCAGTCCTACCTTGCCGACTGCAGAATGCACCGGCTAGCCCTCCTGCCAGGGCGAAGGGCGGCAGGCAAGGATGACTGTAGGGGTGAGGGATTTTAACTTTTTACAGTTGACCCTACATGTTGCGTGGTCCTAATGGAGGATAACTCAGTTTTGATGCAAAATATCTTTTATTGTAAATTTTACAGTGCACTTCAACGATACCAACAACAACAACAGCAAAGAAAGGCTGCACCCATCCCTCATCCACATCTCGGGAAAAGTGCACTTCCTTATAGGGTCGGTGATGGTGGTGGGGGGATTTGGGGGCCCGGCTTGGGTCTGACCGGTGGCTGGTGCGTGGATTGAAGTGGGAGTGGCATTTGAGTATCCGGCCTTTGTGCCCTTATTGCAGAAGCCAGCTCCCTCATGCCATCTGCCATCATCTGCACACCCTCTGAAATGCCTCCCCTGACTTCCCGTCTTAGTGCAGAGATTTCACCCGACAGTGTCGCGACCTCATCACGCACCCCACTGACGGCCGCCACGAGTGATCTTGTGAGGGCATTGGTCTCCTCACCCAATGAAACAACCTGATTAACCTCTGCTGAGGGCTGCCTATCAGGAGAGACTGGTTGGCTTCTCCTTCCCCTCGCCGTGGGCCTGCCTAGTGGCACCCCTCCAGTGCGAGGCACAGGTTGGGACGGTGGTGGGCTGGGTGTCCCAAGATGCATTTCCCGACCACCACTGGGACCCGCGACCTCGGAAGGTGTTAATCCATGGAATGTTGCCGAGGAGCTAATGGAGGGTTTTGGCTGTGTGATAAGAACATAAGAACATATAAGAACATAAGAATTAGGAACAGGAGTAGGCCATCTAGCCCCTTGAGCCTGCTCCGCCATTCAATAAGATCATGGCTGATCTGGTCGTGGACTCAGCTCCACTTACCCGCCCTCTCCCCATAGCCCTTAATTCCCTTATTGCTTAAAAATCTATCTATCTTTGGCTTGAAAACATTCAATGAGCCAGCCTCAACTGCTTCCTTGGGCAGAGAATTCCACAGATTCACAACCCTCTGGGAGAAGAAATTCTTTCTCAACTCGGTTTTAAATTGGCTCCTCCGTATTTTGAGACTGTGCCCCCTAGTTCTAGTCTCCCCCACCAATGGAAACAACCTCTCTGCCTCTATCTTGTCTATCCCTTTCATGATTTTAAATGTTTCTATAAGATCACCCCTCATCCTTCTGAACTCCAAGGAGTAAAGACCCAGTCTACTCAATCTATCATCATAAGGTAACCCCCTAATTTCTCGAATCAGCCTAGTGAATCGTCTCTGTACCCCTTCCAAAGCTAGTATATCCTTCCTTAAGTAAGGTGACCAAAACTGCACGCAGTACTCCAGGTGCGGCCTTACCAATACCTTATACAGTTGCAGCAACACCTCCCTGCTTTTGTACTCCATCCCTTTCGCAATGAAGGCCAACATTCCATTTGTCTTCCTGATTACCTGCTGCACCTGCAAACTAACCTTTTGGGATTCATGCACAAGGACACCGGTACGCTCGCGGCCTTCCGCGAGAGGTGGGCACCGGAGGGACTGGAGTGCATCATCACGCCCGGCAACCAAATTTTAATTTGATTTTACGTTTTTTAAGTTTAATTTGTCTTAATTGCCGGTGCTTTTAGTGTCCCCCTTTCCTTTTATAGGGGGCACTGGGGAAAATTGTGATTTTAGTGCCCAAAAAAACAACAAAAAAAAAAAAAAAAAAAAAAAAAAAAAAAGGGGGAAAAAAAAAAGGGCCTTGTAAATGTCTGGAGTGTCACCCAGGTCGGGTGGCACCGTTTAATGTTTTTATGTTTTGCAGGTAAACTCAAAAGAGTTTCATGCACAAGGACCAATCGTAGAGCAGTGGAGGCGTGTCCTGCTCAGTTGGAGCTGTGAGCAGTGAGGGAAGCTGCTAGCAACTTGAGCTCCTGCCTGGAGAGCCCTGAGACCAGCCCAGGAAGAGAAGGAAGGAAGGGGCTTCACCATCAACTTTACCCAGAGGGAGAGGAGGAGAACAGAAAACTTTAAACATCTTTATCATTTCTGCAAGGAGTTGGAGAGAGGGGGAAAAACCACAACAACCATCCAGTGTGGAAGGAGGGAGACTCTACATTTCTACAGGTGGGTGTGGGTGCATTTCCCCAAACAGACTTTGTTGTATCGGTGGGGGGAGGAAAGAAGACTACTGAGGGCCGGAACATCGCGGGGGGTGTGTGTGTGTGTGGTAGTGTGTGTGGGGGCCTTGCTTACAACTAGGCCCCCCCCCCACAATTGGAACCCCCCCCACCCCCCCCCACATTTGCCTAGCCTGGGATAGCTGGAGCTACCAGGCTGAAGATTGTTATTAATCACCCAATTAAAGATCGTTAGGAGTGCCTGGTGGCTCCAGCTACCCCAGGTGAAGACATCTTCTCCCCCCACCTGAAGACCACCCCAAGGACTTTTGTGTTTTTGCCATCTGGGGAGTGCACCCACCCACAGCTGCGAGGGGAGACCTGCCCTCGCAGCCCCCCCCCCTTCCCACCCCCCTCTCTCTTTCTCTGCTGCTCTGTTTCTCCCCTCTCTCTCTGAGAACCCTTTCCTTCCAAATTAAAAAAAAAAACAATTAAGACAACTGAGCAGAGGGAGCAAGGCCTCTCCCCAATTGTCAACGAGGGGAGAGGTGCCTCGTTAAGGGCTCCTCTGCTCAGTTAAATACACGAGGCCATTAAAGACCATTAAGGCCTGTGACTTTGGGGTGGGTGTAGCCCTTAAAGGGACCCCGTGATGGCGACCCCATCCACGCCGGTGGCAGGGCCAGCAAGGACGTATGCGCAGGTGGCAACCGCTTCCACAGCACCTCCTGCGCCACCCGCTGCCCTGCCACCATTTACACTTATAACAAAAAAACACGGGGTCAAGAGCTACACTCACCCCACAATGAGCATCGAGGAGTGCGTGCGGGCGATGGCTGGGGTAGTCGGCCCCTCGGCCATTGTCGCAGCCTCCAAGATGTCTGGGAAGGCTGTTTTCTTCCTGGGGTCGGAGCGGGCGGTGTCCCTGGCCCTCGAAAAGGGGCTCACGGTGGGCGGGACGTTCCTGCCGGTGGATCCTCTCGAGGCCACCGCGCAGAGGGTCATCGTGTCGAACGTCCCGCCCTTTGTTCCCGCTGGGCTCCTCCTCCCTCACCTACAACAACTGGGGGAGGTAAGGTCAGGGATCAACCCCATACCGCTCGGCCTCAGGGAGAACAGCCTACGCCACGTGTTCTCCTTCCGCCGCCAGCTCTTTGTCCGGCTGGCGCGGGAGGACATGACAGAAGGGCACTTTAATGTGGTGCACGAGGGGACTGCCTACCGCGTCTTCTGGACGTCGGACGGCGTGCGGTGCCATGCCTGCAGGGAGGTGGGGCATGTTCGCAAGAACTGCCCCGCCTCCAAGGCCGCCAAACCACCGAAGGCGGCCAAGGCTGGCGCTGCCGCCACCCCTCCCCCTAGTTGCGTCCGCGTGCCGGGAGCCATGGGTGCGCGGGCATCGTCGGAGGCCTTTGTTTTCAGGGCCTCCGGCGGGGGGGAGGGAGAGCGTCCGACCGGAAAGAAGGCGCGGAAGAAGACAAAACATCAAGAGGCGGGTCCCCTCGGTGCGCCGGATAATTTGACCACCGCGCTCAGCCCAACCCCGTCACCGGCGAGCGCGGGGTGCCCCGAGCCCGTGCCCGAGCCCTTGAACAACACCACAGAGGGGCCCGGGCGCGGGCAAGAAAAGGAAAAGGGGGGGGCGGAGCGGGAGGCCTCGGCAGACATGGAGGTCTCCCTGACTCCGCGCGCCCCCAGGAACAAAAAGAGGCACCGCCCCAATGACGCGGAGGGGGAACAATATCCCTCCGCGGAGGAGTCGGTGCCCGCCGCGTGTCCCGCGTCCCCCACCAGCGCCCCCAAATTGCGCTGCAGGCGCGAGGAGTCTTTCCCCGGGGAGGGTGAGACAGTTGAGGCTGCCCAGCCTCTGCCTCCCGGGGATGGAGTGGAAGATCTGCCTGTCGTGGGGGGCGTGGGGACCGCGGAGGAATGCGTAGCCGCCGGGCCGGGCGTCCCGGGGACTGAGGCGGGCGAGGCCGAAAAGGCCGAACCTGAGCCCGCCCAGCTATTACCCAACTTCCCCCGGGAGTTGCTCGACCCGGCAGAAACAAAATATATTGATTTTAATGAAACTGTAGATGCTGGGCCGGGGGGTGGCAGCGGGGAGGGGGAGGAACACCCACCCTCGCCCCTTACTTTGGAGCTGGAGCACTTGGAGGGCCTGGGGATTTCCTATGGCCGGGTCTCTCCTTGTTCTCCGGTTCCTGGGGCGGAGGGGGAACCCCTTCCGCTGTCATTTCCCGACCCAGCACCATTTTTAAAAGAGCCCAGTGGGGACTCCTCTGCCGACGATCCTGGGGGTGGGATCGGGGCAGTGCCAGGGCCGGTTGGAGCGGCCGGTTCATTTGCCGTACCTTGTGCGGTCGATGGGCCGGCTGCTGGCGGCCACCTCCCGGAGGAGGACGGGGACTCGGTGGGGGACGCGGGTGAAGACCTAGAGACCACCGCCAGTGAGGCGGTGGATCTGCTCGCGGCCGCCGCTGAGGCCCTCCTCGTTCCTGCAAAGGAACTCCGGGACTTTTTGGCCCAGAGCCGGGGTCGCCGCGACCAAGCCCGACTGGCCCTGGAAAAATGGTCCGAGCCGGAGCTGATCAAGGGGTCCGTCCGCGCCGCCGTTAAAACCTTGGCCGCGGGCGGGCCCTTGACAAAGGAGCAGCACCTTGAGCTGCGCGAGCTCGAGGGACTCCTCGCTGGGCTGCGGAGGGAGCGGAGTTCAACAAAAGACTCCGCTCCCTCCCCCACAATAGGTTAAGGTAGAGGTTGCACTATGCTTTTGCCATGAAGATAACCATAGCCAGCCTCAACATCAACGGCGGCAGAGGGGCACGCCGTCGATTTGACAATTTTTCGCTCCTGCGGGAGGGGAAATATGCGGTGTGCTTCCTGCAAGAAACCCACACCGTTCCGGGAGACGAAGCCACGTGGCTCCTGGAATGGCAAGGAGAGGTCCGCATGAGCCACCTCACCGCCATTTCTAGTGGGGTGGCCATCTTGCTGGGCCCGCATTTTCAGCCGGAGATCTTGGGGGTCGAGGAGCCCGTGCCAGGCCGCTTGCTGCACGTAACGGTTCGCCTGGGGGACGTGCCGCTCCATCTCGTGAACGTGTACGCCCCTCATCCCGGCCCGCAGCAAACGCGCTTCTTTGAAGAGGTGTCCGCTCTTCTTGGCTCCGTCGACGTCGGCGACTGCATTGTCCTCGGGGGGGATTTTAACTGCACCCTCGAGGCGAGGGACCGCTCCGGTGCCCCGCAGTGCATGACGGCGATGGAGAAGTTGAGGGACCTGGTCGGGTCCTTCGACTTGGTGGACGTCTGGCGAAATCTCCACCCCGACTCCAGCGCCTTTACTTGGGTGAGGCCTGGAGTTGGATGGTCTAGAGTCGACCGCCTTTACGTGTCTCGGGCGTACGTTTCCTGCGTCCCGGCGGCCTCCATGCGGCCGGTGCCGTGTTCGGACCACCACCTGGTGTGGGCGGAGCTCGCTTCGCTCCGCGCGAGGACGGGGTCCGCGTACTGGCACTTTAACAACCGGCTGCTGGAGGACGTGCGATTCCAGGACTCGTTCCGTCGATTCTGGTCCGACTGGAGAAGGAAGCAGGGGGGCTTCCCCTCCTTGAGGCTATGGTGGGACGTGGGCAAGGCTCACGTCCGCGTCTTCTGTCAAGAGTACGCGAGGGGGTCGACCAAGAGGCGGGCGGCCAGAGTCGGGCGCCTAGAAAAAGAGGTGCTCGACCTGGAAGCCCGTCTCGGTCAAGTCGTCCAGGACCCGGCCCTGCGGACGGTGTACGAAGCGAAGAAGGCCGCGCTGAAGGACCTGCAGCTCGTCGGGTCCCGAGGCGCGTTCGTGAGGTCGCGGATCCGGTTCCTGCGGGATCTGGACCGCGGCTCCCCCTTCTTCTACTCGCTGGAAAAAAGGCAGAGTGTCCGTAAGCAGCTCTTGACGCTGCTGGCCGACGACGGCTCTCTCGTCTCGGATCCGGAGGGCGTCAACAACAGGGTCCGTGAATATTACGGGGCTCTGTTCTCTCCGGATCCGTCCAGCGAGGAAGCGCGTAGAGTTTTGTGGGAGGACCTGCCGAAGGTCAGCCCGGAGGGCGCCGAAAATCTGGAAGCTCCGCTAAGCCTGGCGGAGCTGACCGGTGCCCTCGCCCGGCTCTCGAGGGGAAAATCCCCGGGGCTGGACGGGCTGACCGTGGAGTTCCACAGGGCGTTCTGGGACGTCCTGGGGAGTGACTACGCGCGGGTCCTGGGGGAAAGTCTGGCGACCGGGGAGATGCCCCTCTCTTGGCGCAGGGCAGTCATCGTCCTGCTGCCTAAGAAGGGCGATCTCCGCCTCCTTAAGAACTGGCGCCCGGTCTCCCTCCTCAGCACGGACTACAAAATCTTCGCCAGGGCGATGTCTGCTCGCCTTGGTGCCGTGCTGGACCACATGATCCACCCCGACCAGTCATACACGGTCCCGGGCCGGACAATCCACGACAACATCCATCTGGTCCGGGACCTCATCCATTGTTCCCAGGAGGCTGGTCTGTCGGTCGCCTTCCTATCCCTCGACCAAGAGAAGGCGTTCGACAGGGTGGATCACGACTATCTGCTCGGAACTCTGCGCGCTTTCGGGTTCAGGACGCATTTCGTCGCCCGGATCCGACTTTTGTACGCCGCCGCGGAGTGTCTGATTAAGGTTAACGGGTCCTTGACGGCGCCCCTTCGCTTTAGGAGAGGGGTGCGCCAGGGATGCCCCATGTCCGGCCAGTTATACGCCGTTTGCGTGGAGCCTTTCCTGCGCCTCTTGCGGACGAGGTTGACGGGACTGGCTCTGCAAGGGCCGGGCGTGGAGGTCGTCCTCTCGGCTTACGCCGATGACGTGCTCCTCGCGATAGAGGATCCCGCTGACCTGCGGAGGATGCGTGAGTGCCAGGAGATTTACTCGGCCGCGTCCTCCGCCAGGATCAACTGGGAGAAATGTTCCGGACTCCTGGTGGGTCAGTGGCGGGTGGACTCCCTGCCGGAGGAGCTCAGGCCTTTTGCCTGGAGCACGACCCATCTCCTCTATCTGGGAGTCTACCTTAGCCCCGACGAGGGAACCTGGCCGGCGAACTGGCAGGAGCTGGAGGCCAAGGTCGCCGCTCGCCTAGGGCGCTGGACAGGACTGCTCCGAGTGCTGTCCTACAGGGGTCGAGCGCTAGTCATAAACCAGCTGGTGGCCGCAATGCTGTGGTACCGGCTGGTCACTTTGACCCCTCCCCCTGCGTTTGTCGCCAAGATACAGAAGAAGCTGGTGGACTTCTTCTGGAACAACAGGAAGCACTGGGTCTCTGCCGCGGTTTTGAGTCTCCCGCTTGAGGAGGGCGGTCAGTCGTTGGTGTGCGTCAGCGCCCAGCTCGCGACTTTCCGTGTTCAGACCCTGCAGAGATACCTTTACGTCGAGCCCCCTCCTAGGTGGTGCGCTCTGGCGAGGTATTTCTTCCGCCAGCAGCTCGACCTCAATTATGACACGCAGCTCCTGTTTGTGAACTTGGGGGGTGCCAGGACCGCCCTCCGGGAGCTGCCTGTCTTTTACAGGGAACTCATCAGGGTCTGGAACAAAGTCTCCACCAAGCGCAGCTCTCCACCGGCTGGAGTGGCGGCCGTCCTGCAGGAGCCGCTGCTCGGGAATCCGTACCTCCACGGCCGAGGCTTTATGTGGCGGTCGGAAGAGAGGGCTGTGGCTGGTGAGGTGACCAGGGTCAGGGACCTGCTCGATGGCGGAGGAGCGGGCTGGATGGCGCCAGTCACGCTGGCGCGGCGCCTAAATTCTGCCAACGTCCGCCACGCGGCCGATGCCGTCGAGTCGCTAAAAACAGCTCTGGGCCCTGACTCGGTTAGGTGTATCGAGGAGGCTCAAGCACGTGGGGAGATCCCGTCCGAACTGACCCCCGTCCGGACGGAATTCCTCATCGGCGCCAAACCCCGGAACCTCCCTCGGGGGCCGGCGCCTCACAACTTGAGCCGCCTCGGGGAAATCCCCTCCGTGCCTTTCAGTTCCGCGCGGAGGGGTTTCCTGTACGGGCTGCTCCTGCACACCCTCAACTTTGCCATCCTCGCCGGCCGTCCGGACACGCCATGGCGTACCATCTTGCCGTCCGGAGGAGGCGGGGGTCCCCGATGGAGGGCACTCTACGCAGGGGTCCTCCCACTATTCATCGGGGACTTGGCCTGGAGGGTGGTGCACGGAGCAGTGCCGTGCAACAAATTTTTAAGCCGGTTCACGGACTCCCAGGCCGCCTGCAATTTCTGCGGTCTGGAGGAGTCCGTGTTCCATGTTTTTATGGAGTGCACAAGGTTGCAGCCCCTGTTCCACTATTTGAAGGGGCTGCTCCTGAAATTCTGGCTGCACTTCAGTCCCACTCTCCTGATCTTTGGGCACCCTGTGCGGAGGGGAGCGGGTAGGTCCGAAGGCCTCCTCGTAGGACTGCTCCTGGGCACGGCCAAGGGTGCCATCAGCCGGTCCAGGCAGCGGGCGGTCGAGGGGGTCGTTCAACCTGACTGCCTGCCTCTCTTCCGCTCTTACATCCGGTCCAGGGTGTCCTTGGAGATGGAGCACGCGGTGTCCACCGGTACGCTCGCGGCCTTCCGCGAGAGGTGGGCACCGGAGGGACTGGAGTGCATCATCACGCCCGGCAACCAAATTTTAATTTGATTTTACGTTTTAAAGTTAATTTGTTTTAATTGCCGGTGCTTTTAGTGTCCCCTTCCCTTTTATAGGGGGCACTGGGGAAAAATTGTGATTTTAGTGCCAAAAAAAAAAAAAAAAAAAAAAAAAAAAAAAAAAAAGGGGGGGGGGGAAAAAGGGCCTTGTAAATGTCTGCTGTGTCACCCAGGTCGGGTGGCACCGTTTAATGTTTTATGTTTTCACAGATAAACTCAAAAGAGTTTCATGCACAAGGACACCGGTACGCTCGTGGCCTTCCGCGAGAGGTGGGCACCGGAGGGACTGGAGTGCATCATCACGCCCGGCAACCAAATTTTAATTTGATTTTACGTTTTTTAAGTTTAATTTGTCTTAATTGCCGGTGCTTTTAGTGTCCCCCTTTCCTTTTATAGGGGGCACTGGGGAAAATTGTGATTTTAGTGCCCAAAAAAACAACAAAAAAAAAAAAAAAAAAAAAAAAAAGGGGGAAAAAAAAAAGGGCCTTGTAAATGTCTGGAGTGTCACCCAGGTCGGGTGGCACCGTTTAATGTTTTTATGTTTTGCAGGTAAACTCAAAAGAGTTTCATGCACAAGGACCAATCGTAGAGCAGTGGAGGCGTGTCCTGCTCAGTTGGAGCTGTGAGCAGTGAGGGAAGCTGCTAGCAACTTGAGCTCCTGCCTGGAGAGCCCTGAGACCAGCCCAGGAAGAGAAGGAAGGAAGGGGCTTCACCATCAACTTTACCCAGAGGGAGAGGAGGAGAACAGAAAACTTTAAACATCTTTATCATTTCTGCAAGGAGTTGGAGAGAGGGGGAAAAGACCAACAACATCCAGTGTGGAAGGAGGGAGACTCTACATTTCTACAGGTGGGTGTGGGTGCATTTCCCCAAACAGACTTTGTTGTATCGGTGGGGGGAGGAAAGAAGACCACTGAGGGCCGGAACATCGCGGGGGGTGTGTGTGTGTGTGGTAGTGTGTGTGGGGGCCTTGCTTACAACTAGGCCCCCCCCCCACAATTGGAACCCCCCCCATCCCCCCCCCACATTTGCCTAGCCTGGGATAGCTGGAGCTACCAGGCTGAAGATTTTCATTAATCACCCAATTAAAGATCGTTAGGAGTGCCTGGTGGCTCCAGCTACCCCAGGTGAAGACGTCTTCTCCCCCCACCTGAAGACCAACCCAAAGACTGTGTTTTTTGTGTGTTTTGCCATCTGGGGAGTGCACCCACCCACAGCTGCGAGGGGAGACCTGCCCTCGCAGCACCCCCCCCTTCCCACCCCCCTCTCTCTTTCTCCGTTACCCTCTGTTTCTCCCCTCTCTCTCTGAGAACCCTTTCCTTCCAAATTAAAAAAAAACAAAACCAATTAAGACAACTGAGCAGAGGGAGCAAGGCCTCTCCCCAATTGTCAACGAGGGGAGAGGTGCCTCGTTAAGGGCTCCTCTGCTCAGTTAATATACGAGGCCATTAAAGACCATTAAGGCCTGTGACTTTGGGGTGGGTGTAGCCCTTAAAGGGACCCCGTGATGGCGACCCCATCCACGCCGGTGGCAGGGCCAGCAAGGACGTATGCGCAGGTGGCAACCGCTTCCACGGCACCTCCTGCGCCACCCGCTGCCCTGCCACCATTTAGGTTAATTACTAAAAAACACGGGGTCAAGAGCTACACTCACCCCACAATGACCATCGAGGAGTGCGTGCGGGCGATGGCTGGGGTAGTCGGCCCCTCGGCCATTGTCGCAGCCTCCAAGATGTCTGGGAAGGCCGTGTTCTTCCTGGGGTCGGAGCGGGCGGTGTCCCTGGCCCTTGAAAAGGGGCTCACGGTGGGCGGGACGTTCCTGCCGGTGGACCCTCTCGAGGCCACCGCGCAGAGGGTCATCGTGTCAAACGTCCCGCCCTTTGTTTCCGCTGAGCTCCTCCTCCCTCACCTACACCAACTGGGGGAGGTAAGGTCGGGGATCAACCCCATACCGCTCGGCCTCAGGGAGAACAGCCTGCGCCACGTGTTCTCCTTCCGCCGCCAGCTCTTTGTCCGGCTGGCGCGGGAGGACATGACAGAAGGGCACTTTAATGTGGTGCACGAGGGGACTGCCTACCGCGTCTTCTGGACGTCGGACGGCATGCGGTGCCATGCCTGCAGGGAGGTGGGGCACGTTCGTAAGAACTGCCCCGCCTCCAAGGCCGCCAAACCACCGAAGGCGGCCATAGCTGGCGCCGCCGCCACCCCTCCCCCTAGTTGCGTCCGCGTGCCGGGAGCCATGGGTGCGCGGGCATCGTCGGAGGCCTTTGTTTTCAGGGCCTCCGGCGGGGGGGAGGGAGAGCGTCCGAGCGGAAAGAAGGCGCGGAAGAAGGAGAAACATCTAGAGGCGGGTCCCCTCGGTGCGCCGGAAAGTTTGACCACCGCGCTCAGCCCAACCCAGTCACCGGCGAGCGCGGGGTGCCCCGAGCCCGTGCCCGGGCCCTTGAATAACACCACAGAGGGGCCCAGGCGCGGGCAAGAAAAGAAAAAGGGGGGGGCGGAGCGGGAGGCCTCGGCAGACATGGAGGTCTCCCTGACTCCGCGCGCCCCCAGGAACAAAAGGAGGCACGGCTCCGATGAGACGGAGGGGGAACAACATCCCTCCGTGGAGGAGTTGGTGCCCGCCGCGTGTCCCGCGTCCCCAACCAGCGCCCCCAAGCAGCGCCGTAGGCGGGAGGAGTCTGTCCCCGGGGAGGGTGAAACAGTTGAGGCTGCCCAGCCTCTGCCTCCCGGGGATGGAGTGGAAGATCTGCCTGTCGTGGGGGGCGTGGGGACCGCGGAGGAATGCGTAGCCGCCGGGCCGGGCGTCCCGGGGACTGAGGCGGGCGAGGCCGAAAAGGCCGAACCTGAGCCCGCCCAGCTATTACCCAACTTCCCCCGGGAGTTGCTCGACCCGGCAGAAACACAATATATTGATTTTAATGAAACTGTAGATGCTGGGCCGGGGGGTGGCAGCGGGGAGGGGGAGGAACACCCACCCTCGCCCCTTACTTTGGAGCTGGTGCACTTGGAGGGCCTGGGGATTTCCTATGGCCGGGTCTCTCCTTGTTCCCCGGTTCCTGGGGCGGAGGGGGAACCCCTTCCGCTGTCATTTCCCGACCCAGCACCAATTTTAAAAGAGCCCAGTGGGGACTCCTCTGCCGACGATCCTGGGGGTGGGATCGGGGCAGAGCCAGGGCCGGTTGGAGCGGCCGGTTCATTTGCCGTACCTTGTGCGGTCGATGGGCCGGCTGCTGGCGGCCACCTCCCGGAGGAGGACGGGGACTCGGTGGGGGACGCGGGAGAAGAACTAGAGACCACCGCCAGGGAGGCGGTGGATCTGCTCGCGGCCGCCGCTGAGGCCCTCCTCATTCCTGCAAAGGAACTCCGGGACTTTTTGGCCCAGAGCCGGGGTCGCCGCGACCAAGCCCGACTGGCCCTGGAAAAATGGTCCGAGCCGGAGCTGATCAAGGGGTCCGTCCGCGCCGCCGTTAAAACCTTGGCCGCGGGCGGGCCCTTGACAAAGGAGCAGCACCTTGAGCTGCGCGAGCTCGAGGGACTCCTCGCTGGGCTGCGGAGGGAGCGGAGTTCAACAAAAGACTCCGCTCCCTCCCCCACAATAGGTTAAGGTAGAGGTTGCACTATGCTTTTGCCATGAAGATAACCATAGCCAGCCTCAACATCAACGGCGGCAGAGGGGCACGCCGTAGATTTGACAATTTTTCGCTCCTGCGGGAGGGGAAATATGCGGTGTGCTTCCTGCAAGAAACCCACACCGTTCCGGGAGACGAAGCCACGTGGCTCCTGGAATGGCAAGGAGAGGTCCGCATGAGCCACCTCACCGCCATTTCTAGTGGGGTGGCCATCTTGCTGGGCCCGCATTTTCAGCCGGAGATCTTGGGGGTCGAGGAGCCCGTGCCAGGCCGCTTGCTGCACGTAACGGTTCGCCTGGGGGACGTGCCGCTCCATCTCGTGAACGTGTACGCCCCTCATCCCGGCCCGCAGCAGACGCGCTTCTTTGAAGAGGTGTCCGCTCTTCTTGGCTCCGTCGACGTCGGCGACTGCATTGTCCTCGGGGGGGATTTTAACTGCACCCTCGAGGCGAGGGACCGCTCCGGTGCCCCGCAGTGCATGACGGCGATGGAGAAGTTGAGGGACCTGGTCGGGTCCTTCGACTTGGTGGACGTCTGGCGAAATCTCCACCCCGACTCCAGCGCCTTTACTTGGGTGAGGCCTGGAGTTGGATGGTCTAGAGTCGACCGCCTTTACGTGTCTCGGGCGTACGTTTCCTGCGTCCCGGCGGCCTCCATGCGGCCGGTGCCGTGTTCGGACCACCACCTGGTGTGGGCGGAGCTCGCTTCGCTCCGCGCGAGGACGGGGTCCGCGTACTGGCACTTTAACAACCGGCTGCTGGAGGACGTGCGGTTCCAGGACTCGTTCCGTCGATTCTGGTCCGACTGGAGAAGGAAGCAGGGGGGCTTCCCCTCCTTGAGGCTATGGTGGGACGTGGGCAAGGCTCACGTCCGCGTCTTCTGTCAAGAGTACGCGAGGGGGTCGACCAAGAGGCGGGCGGCCAGAATCGGGCGCCTAGAAAAAGAGGTGCTCGACCTGGAAGCCCGTCTCGGTCAAGTCGTCCAGGACCCGGCCCTGCGGACGGTGTACGAAGCGAAGAAGGCCGCGCTGAAGGACCTGCAGCTCGTCGGGTCCCGAGGCGCGTTCGTGAGGTCGCGGATCCGGTTCCTGCGGGATCTGGACCGCGGCTCCCCCTTCTTCTACTCGCTGGAAAAAATGCAGAGTGTCCGTAAGCAGCTCTTGACGCTGCTGGCCGACGACGGCTCTCTCGTCTCGGATCCGGAGGGCGTCAACAACAGGGTCCGTGAATATTACGGGGCTCTGTTCTCTCCGGATCCGTCCAGCGAGGAAGCGCGTAGAGTTTTGTGGGAGGACCTGCCGAAGGTCGGCCCGGAGGGCGCCGAAAATCTGGAAGCTCCGCTAAGCCTGGCGGAGCTGACCGGTGCCCTCGCCCGGCTCTCGAGGGGAAAATCCCCGGGGCTGGACGGGCTGACCGTGGAGTTCCACAGGGCGTTCTGGGACGTCCTGGGGAGCGACTACGCGCGGGTCCTGGGGGAAAGTCTGGCGACCGGGGAGATGCCCCTCTCTTGGCGCAGGGCAGTCATCGTCCTGCTGCCTAAGAAGGGCGATCTCCGCCTCCTTAAGAACTGGCGCCCGGTCTCCCTCCTCAGCACGGACTACAAAATCTTCGCCAGGGCGATGTCTGCTCGCCTTGGTGCCGTGCTGGACCACATGATCCACCCCGACCAGTCATACACGGTCCCGGGCCGGACAATCCACGACAACATCCATCTGGTCCGGGACCTCATCCATTGTTCCCAGGAGGCTGGTCTGTCGGTCGCCTTCCTATCCCTCGACCAAGAGAAGGCGTTCGACAGGGTGGATCACGACTATCTGCTCGGAACTCTGCGCGCTTTCGGGTTCGGGACGCATTTCGTCGCCCGGATCCGACTTTTGTACGCCGCCGCGGAGTGTCTGATTAAGGTTAACGGGTCCTTGACGGCGCCCCTTCGCTTTAGGAGAGGGGTGCGCCAGGGATGCCCCATGTCCGGCCAGTTATACGCCGTTTGCGTGGAGCCTTTCCTGCGCCTCTTGCGGACGAGGTTGACGGGACTGGCTCTGCAAGGGCCGGGCGTGGAGGTCGTCCTCTCGGCTTACGCCGATGACGTGCTCCTCGCGATAGAGGATCCCGCTGACCTGCGGAGGATGCGTGAGTGCCAGGAGATTTACTCGGCCGCGTCCTCCGCCAGGATCAACTGGGAGAAATGTTCCGGACTCCTGGTGGGTCAGTGGCGGGTGGACTCCCTGCCGGAGGAGCTCAGGCCTTTTGCCTGGAGCACGACCCATCTCCTCTATCTGGGAGTCTACCTTAGCCCCGACGAGGGAGCCTGGCCGGCGAACTGGCAGGAGCTGGAGGCCAAGGTCGCCGCTCGCCTAGGGCGCTGGACAGGACTGCTCCGAGTGCTGTCCTACAGGGGTCGAGCGCTAGTCATAAACCAGCTGGTGGCCGCAATGCTGTGGTACCGGCTGGTCACTTTGACCCCTCCCCCTGCGTTTGTCGCCAAGATACAGAAGAAGCTGGTGGACTTCTTCTGGAACAACAGGAAGCACTGGGTCTCTGCCGCGGTCTTGAGTCTCCCGCTTGAGGAGGGCGGTCAGTCGTTGGTGTGCGTCAGCGCCCAGCTCGCGACTTTCCGTCTTCAGACCCTGCAGAGATACCTTTACGTCGAGCCCCCTCCTAGGTGGTGTGCTCTGGCGAGGTATTTCTTCCGCCAGCAGCTCGACCTCAATTATGACACGCAGCTCCTGTTTGTGAACTTGGGGGGTGCCAGGACCGCCCTCCGGGAGCTGCCTGTCTTTTACAGGGAACTCATCAGGGTCTGGAACAAAGTCTCCACCAAGCGCAGCTCTCCGCCGGCTGGAGTGGCGGCCGTCCTGCAGGAACCGCTGCTCGGGAATCCGTACCTCCACGGCCGAGGCTTTATGTGGCGGTCGGAAGAGAGGGCTGTGGCTGGTGAGGTGACCAGGGTCAGGGACCTGCTCGATGGCGGAGGAGCGGGCTGGATGGCGCCAGACACGCTGGCGCGGCGCCTAAATTCTGCCAACGTCCGCCACGCGGCCGATGCCATCGAGTCGCTAAAAACAGCTCTGGGCCCTGACTCCGTTAGGTGCATCGAGGAGGCTCAAGCACGGGGGGAGATCCCGTCCGAACTGACCCCCGTCCGGACGGAATTCCTCATCGGCGCCAAACCCCGGAACCTCCCTCGGGGGCCGGCGCCTCACAACTTGAGCCGCCTCGGGGAAATCCCCTCCGTGCCTTTCAGTTCCGCGCGGAGGGGTTTCCTGTACGGGCTGCTCCTGCACACCCTCAACTTTGCCATCCTCGCCGGCCGTCCGGACACGCCATGGCGTACCATCTTGCCGTCCGGAGGAGGCGGGGGTCCCCGATGGAGAGCACTCTACGCAGGGGTCCTCCCACTATTCATCGGGGACTTGGCCTGGAGGGTGGTGCACGGAGCAGTGCCGTGCAATAAATTTTTAAGCCGGTTCACGGACTCCCAGGCCGCCTGCAATTTCTGCGGTCTGGAGGAGTCCGTGTTCCATGTTTTTATTGAATGCACGAGGTTGCAGCCCCTGTTCCACTATTTGAAGGGGCTGCTCCTGAAATTCTGGCTGCACTTCAGTCCCACTCTCCTGATCTTTGGGCACCCTGTGCGGAGGGGAGCGGGTAGGTCCGAGGGCCTCCTCGTAGGACTGCTCCTGGGCACGGCCAAGGGTGCCATCAGCCGGTCCAGGCAGCGGGCGGTCGAGGGGGTCGTTCAACCTGACTGCCTGCCTCTCTTCCGCTCTTACATCCGGTCCAGGGTGTCCTTGGAGATGGAGCACGCGGTGTCCACCGGTACGCTCGCGGCCTTCCGCGAGAGGTGGGCACCGGAGGGACTGGAGTGCATCATCACGCCCGGCAACCAAATTTTAATTTGATTTTACGTTTTTTAAGTTTAATTTGTTTTAATTGCCGGTGCTTTTAGTGTCCCCCTTCCCTTTTATAGGGGGCACTGGAAAATTTGATTTTAGCGCCCCAAAAAAAACCAAAAAAAAAAAAAAAAAGGGGGCCTTGAAAATGTCTGGAGTGTCACCCAGGTCGGGTGGCATCGTTTAATGTTTTTATGTTTTGCAGGTAAACTCAAAAGAGTTTCATGCACAAGGACCAATCGTAGAGCAGTGGAGGCGTGTCCTGCTCAGTTGGAGCTGTGAGCAGTGAGGGAAGCTGCTAGCAACTTGAGCTCCTGCCTGGAGAGCCCTGAGACCAGCCCAGGAAGAGAAGGAAGGAAGGGGCTTCACCATCAACTTTACCCAGAGGGAGAGGAGGAGAACAGAAAACTTTAAACATCTTTATCATTTCTGCAAGGAGTTGGAGAGAGGGGGAAAAGACCAACAACATCCAGTGTGGAAGGAGGGAGACTCTACACTTTCTACAGGTGGGTGTGGGTGCATTTCCCAAAAAGACTTTGTTGTATCGGTGGGGGGAGGAAAGAAGACCACTGAGGGCCGGAACATCGCGGGGGGTGTGTGTGTGTGTGTGGTAGTGTGCGTGGGGGCCGTGCTTACAACTAGGCCCCCCCCACAATTGGAACCCCCCCCACATTTGCCTAGCCTGGGATAGCTGGAGCTACCAGGCTGAAGATTCTTTAAATCACCCCATTAACATCGTTAAGTGTGTGTGCCTGGTGGCTCTAGCTATCCCAGGTGAAGACGTCTTCTCCCCTCACCTGAAGACCATCCCAAAGACTGTGTTTTTTTTGTGTGTTTTTGCCATCTGGGGAGTGCACCCACCCACAGCTGCGAGGGGAGACCTGCCCTTGCAGCCCCCCACCCCCCTTCCCACCCCCCCTCTCTCTCTCTCCGTTACCCTCTGTTTCTCCCCTCTCTCTCTGAGAACCCTTTTCTTCCTAATTTCTTTTTAAAAAAAAACCAATTAAGACAACTGAGCAGAGGGAGCAAGGCCTCTCCCCAATTGCCAACGAGGGGAGAGGTGCCTCGTTAAGGGCTCCTCTGCTCAGTTAATATACGAGGCCATTAAAGACCATTAAGGCCTGTGACTTTGGGGTGGGTGTAGCCCTTAAAGGGACCCCGTGATGGCGACCCCATCCACGCCGGTGGCAGGGCCAGCGAAGACGTATGCGCAGGTGGCAACCGCTTCCACGGCGCCTCCTGCGCCACCCGCTGCCCTGCCACCATTCAGACTCATTACGAAGAAACACGGGGTCAAGAGCTACACTCACCCCACAATGAGCATCGAAGAGTGCGTGCGGGCGATGGCTGGGGTAGTCGGCCCCTCGGCCATTGTCGCGGCCTCCAAGATGTCTGGGAAGGCTGTTTTCTTCCTGGGGTCGGAGCGGGCGGTGTCCCTGGCCCTCGAAAGGGGGCTCACGGTGGGCGGGACGTTCCTGCCGGTGGATCCTCTCGAGGCCACCGCGCAGAGGGTTATCGTGTCGAACGTCCCGCCCTTTGTTCCCGCTGAGCTCCTCCTCCCTCACCTACAACAACTGGGGGAGGTAAGGTCAGGGATCAACCCCATACCGCTCGGCCTCAGGGAGAACAGCTTGCGCCACGTGTTCTCCTTCCGCCGCCAGCTCTTTGTCCGGCTGGCGCGGGAGGACACGACGGAGGGAAATTTTAATGTGGTGCACGAGGGGACTGCCTACCGCGTCTTCTGGACGTCGGACGGCGTGCGGTGCCATGCCTGCAAGGAGGTGGGGCACGTTCGCAAGAACTGCCCCGCCTCCAAGGCCGCCAAACCACCGAAGGCGGCCAAGGCTGGTGCCGCCGCCACCCCTCCCCCTAGTTGCGTCCGCGTGCCGGGAGCCGTAGGTGCGCGGGCATCGTCGGAGGCCTTTGTTTTCAGGGCCTCCGGCGGGGGGGAGGGAGAGCGTCCGAGCGGAAAGAAGGCGCGGAACAAGAAGAAACATCTAGAGGCGGGTCCCCTCAGTGCGCCAGAAAGATTGATCACCGCGCTCAGCCCAACCCCGTCACCGGCGAGCGCGGGGTGCCCTGAGCCCGTGCCCGAGCCCTTGAGTAACACCACAGAGGGGCCCGGGCGCGGGCAAGAAAAGGAAAAGGGGGGGGCGGAGCGGGAGGCCTCGGCAGACATGGAGGTCTCCCTGACTCCGCGCGCCCCCAGGAACAAAAAGAGGCACTGCCCCAATGAGGCGGAGGGGGAACAACATCCCTCCGCGGAGGAGGCGGTGCCCGCCGCGTGTCCCGCGTCCCCCACCAGCGCTCCCAAATTGCGCTGCAGGCGCGAAGAGTCTGTCCCCGGGGAGGGTGAGGCAGTCGAGGCTGCCCAGCCGCTGCCTCCTGGGGATGGCATGGAAGATCTGCCTGTCGTGGGGGGCGTGGGGACCGCGGAGGAATGCGTAGCCGCCGGGCCGGGCGTCCCGGGGACTGAGGCGGGCGAGGCCGAAAAGGCCGAACCTGAGCCCGCCCAGCCAATACCCAACTTCCCCCGGGAGTCGCTCGACCCGGCAGAAACACAATTTAGTGATTTTAATGACACTGTAGATGCTGGGCCGGGGGGTGGCAGCGGGGAGGGGGAGGAACACCCACCCTCGCCTCTTACTTTGGAGCTGGAGCACTTGGGGAGCCTGGGGATCTCCTATGGCCGGGTCTCTCCTTGTTCTCCGGTTCCTGGGGTGGAGGGGGAACCCCTTCCGCTGTCATTTCCCGGCCCGGCACCATTTTTAAAAGAGCCCAGTGGGGACTCCTCTGCCGACGATCCTGGGGGTGGGATCGGGGCAGAGCCAGGGCCGGTTGGAGCGGCCGGTTCATTTGCCGTACCTTGTGCGGTCGATGGGCCGGCTGCTGGCAGCCACCTCCCGGAGGAGGACGGGGACTCGGTGGGGGACGCGGGAGAAGAACTAGAGACCACCGCCAGGGAGGCGGTGGATCTGCTCGCGGCCGCCGCTGAGGCCCTCCTCATTCCTGCAAAGGAACTCCGGGACTTTTTGGCCCAGAGCCGGGGTCGCCGCGACCAAGCCCGACTGGCCCTGGAAAAATGGTCCGAGCCGGAGCTGATCAAGGGGTCCGTCCGCGCCGCCGTTAAAACCTTGGCCGCGGGCGGGCCCTTGACAAAGGAGCAGCACCTTGAGCTGCGCGAGCTCGAGGGACTCCTCGCTGGGCTGCGGAGGGAGCGGAGTTCAACAAAAGACTCCGCTCCCTCCCCCACAATAGGTTAAGGTAGAGGTTGCACTATGCTTTTGCCATGAAGATAACCATAGCCAGCCTCAACATCAACGGCGGCAGAGGGGCACGCCGTAGATTTGACAATTTTTCGCTCCTGCGGGAGGGGAAATATGCGGTGTGCTTCCTGCAAGAAACCCACACCGTTCCGGGAGACGAAGCCACGTGGCTCCTGGAATGGCAAGGAGAGGTCCGCATGAGCCACCTCACCGCCATTTCTAGTGGGGTGGCCATCTTGCTGGGCCCGCATTTTCAGCCGGAGATCTTGGGGGTCGAGGAGCCCGTGCCAGGCCGCTTGCTGCACGTAACGGTTCGCCTGGGGGACGTGCCGCTCCATCTCGTGAACGTGTACGCCCCTCAGCCCGGCCCGCAGCAAACGCGCTTCTTTGAAGAGGTGTCCGCTCTTCTAGGCTCCGTCGACGTCGGCGACTGCATTGTCCTCGGGGGGGATTTTAACTGCACCCTCGAGGCGAGGGACCGCTCCGGTGCCCCGCAGTGCATGACGGCGATGGAGAAGTTGAGGGACCTGGTCGGGTCCTTCGACTTGGTGGACGTCTGGCGAAATCTCCACCCCGACTCCAGCGCCTTTACTTGGGTGAGGCCTGGAGTTGGATGGTCTAGAGTCGACCGCCTTTACGTGTCTCGGGCGTACGTTTCCTACGTCCCGGCGGCCTCCATGCGGCCGGTGCCGTGTTCGGACCACCACCTGGTGTGGGCGGAGCTCGCTTCGCTCCGCGCGAGGACGGGGTCCGCGTACTGGCACTTTAACAACCGGCTGCTGGAGGACGTGCGGTTCCAGGACTCGTTCCGTCGATTCTGGTCCGACTGGAGAAGGAAGCAGGGGGGCTTCCCCTCCTTGAGGCTATGGTGGGACGTGGGCAAGGCTCACGTCCGCGTCTTCTGTCAAGAGTACGCGAGGGGGTCGACCAAGAGGCGGGCGGCCAGAGTCGGGCGCCTAGAAAAAGAGGTGCTCGACCTGGAAGCCCGTCTCGGTCAAGTCGTCCAGGACCCGGCCCTGCGGACGGTGTACGAAGCGAAGAAGGCCGCGCTGAAGGACCTGCAGCTCGTCGGGTCCCGAGGCGCGTTCGTGAGGTCGCGGATCCGGTTCCTGCGGGATCTGGACCGCGGCTCCCCCTTCTTCTACTCGCTGGAAAAAAGGCAGAGTGTCCGTAAGCAGCTCTTGACGCTGCTGGCCGACGACGGCTCTCTCGTCTCGGATCCGGAGGGCGTCAACAACAGGGTCCGTGAATATTACGGGGCTCTGTTCTCTCCGGATCCGTCCAGCGAGGAAGCGCGTAGAGTTTTGTGGGAGGACCTGCCGAAGGTCAGCCCGGAGGGCGCCGAAAATCTGGAAGCTCCGCTAAGCCTGGCGGAGCTGACCGGTGCCCTCGCCCGGCTCTCGAGGGGAAAATCCCCGGGGCTGGACGGGCTGACCGTGGAGTTCCACAGGGCGTTCTGGGACGTCCTGGGGAGCGACTACGCGCGGGTCCTGGGGGAAAGTCTGGCGACCGGGGAGATGCCCCTCTCTTGGCGCAGGGCAGTCATCGTCCTGCTGCCTAAGAAGGGCGATCTCCGCCTCCTTAAGAACTGGCGCCCGGTCTCCCTCCTCAGCACGGACTACAAAATCTTTGCCAGGGCGATGTCTGCTCGCCTTGGTGCCGTGCTGGACCACATGATCCACCCCGACCAGTCATACACGGTCCCGGGCCGGACAATCCACGATAACATCCATCTGGTCCGGGACCTCATCCATTGTTCCCAGGAGGCTGGTCTGTCGGTCGCCTTCCTATCCCTCGACCAAGAGAAGGCGTTCGACAGGGTGGATCACGACTATCTGCTCGGAACTCTGCGCGCTTTCGGGTTCGGGACGCATTTCGTCGCCCGGATCCGACTTTTGTACGCCGCCGCGGAGTGTCTGATTAAGGTTAACGGGTCCTTGACGGCGCCCCTTCGCTTTAGGAGAGGGGTGCGCCAGGGATGCCCCATGTCCGGCCAGTTATATGCAGTTTGCGTGGAGCCTTTCCTGCGCCTCTTGCGGACGAGGTTGACGGGACTGGCTCTGCAAGGGCCTTGCGTGGAGGTCGTCCTCTCGGCTTACGCCGATGACGTGCTCCTCGCGGTAGAGGATCCCGCTGACCTGCGGAGGATGCGTGAGTGCCAGGAGATTTACTCGGCCGCGTCCTCCGCCAGGATCAACTGGGAGAAATGTTCCGGACTCCTGGTGGGTCAGTGGCGGGTGGACTCCCTGCCGGAGGAGCTCAGGCCTTTTGCCTGGAGCACGACCCATCTCCTCTATCTGGGAGTCTACCTTAGCCCCGACGAGGGAGCCTGGCCGGCGAACTGGCAGGAGCTGGAGGCCAAGGTCGCCGCTCGCCTAGGGCGCTGGACAGGACTGCTCCGAGTGCTGTCCTACAGGGGTCGAGCGCTAGTCATAAACCAGCTGGTGGCCGCAATGCTGTGGTACCGGCTGGTCACTTTGACCCCTCCCCCTGCGTTTGTCGCCAAGATACAGAAGAAGCTGGTGGACTTCTTCTGGAACAACAGGAAGCACTGGGTCTCTGCCGCGGTCTTGAGTCTCCCGCTTGAGGAGGGCGGTCAGTCGTTGGTGTGCGTCAGCGCCCAGCTCGCGACTTTCCGTCTTCAGACCCTGCAGAGATACCTTTACGTCGAGCCCCCTCCTAGGTGGTGTGCTCTGGCGAGGTATTTCTTCCGCCAGCAGCTCGACCTCAATTATGACACGCAGCTCCTGTTTGTGAACTTGGGGGGTGCCAGGACCGCCCTCCGGGAGCTGCCTGTCTTTTACAGGGAACTCATCAGGGTCTGGAACAAAGTCTCCACCAAGCGCAGCTCTCCGCCGGCTGGAGTGGCGGCCGTCCTGCAGGAACCGCTGCTCGGGAATCCGTACCTCCACGGCCGAGGCTTTATGTGGCGGTCGGAAGAGAGGGCTGTGGCTGGTGAGGTGACCAGGGTCAGGGACCTGCTCGATGGCGGAGGAGCGGGCTGGATGGCGCCAGACACGCTGGCGCGGCGCCTAAATTCTGCCAACGTCCGCCACGCGGCCGATGCCATCGAGTCGCTAAAAACAGCTCTGGGCCCTGACTCCGTTAGGTGCATCGAGGAGGCTCAAGCACGGGGGGAGATCCCGTCCGAACTGACCCCCGTCCGGACGGAATTCCTCATCGGCGCCAAACCCCGGAACCTCCCTCGGGGGCCGGCGCCTCACAACTTGAGCCGCCTCGGGGAAATCCCCTCCGTGCCTTTCAGTTCCGCGCGGAGGGGTTTCCTGTACGGGCTGCTCCTGCACACCCTCAACTTTGCCATCCTCGCCGGCCATCCGGACACGCCATGGCGTACCATCTTGCCGTCCGGAGGAGGCGGGGGTCCCCGATGGAGAGCACTCTACGCAGGGGTCCTCCCACTATTCATCGGGGACTTGGCCTGGAGGGTGGTGCACGGAGCAGTGCCGTGCAATAAATTTTTAAGCCGGTTCACGGACTCCCAGGCCGCCTGCAATTTCTGCGGTCTGGAGGAGTCCGTGTTCCATGTTTTTATTGAATGCACGAGGTTGCAGCCCCTGTTCCACTATTTGAAGGGGCTGCTCCTGAAATTCTGGCTGCACTTCAGTCCCACTCTCCTGATCTTTGGGCACCCTGTGCGGAGGGGAGCGGGTAGGTCCGAGGGCCTCCTCGTAGGACTGCTCCTGGGCACGGCCAAGGGTGCCATCAGCCGGTCCAGGCAGCGGGCGGTCGAGGGGGTCGTTCAACCTGACTGCCTGCCTCTCTTCCGCTCTTACATCCGGTCCAGGGTGTCCTTGGAGATGGAGCACGCGGTGTCCACCGGTACGCTCGCGGCCTTCCGCGAGAGGTGGGCACCGGAGGGACTGGAGTGCATCATCACGCCCGGCAACCAAATTTTAATTTGATTTTACGTTTTTTAAGTTTAATTTGTTTTAATTGCCGGTGCTTTTAGTGTCCCCCTTCCCTTTTATAGGGGGCACTGGAAAATTTGATTTTAGCGCCCCAAAAAAAACCAAAAAAAAAAGAAAAAAAAGGGGGGCCTTGAAAATGTCTGGAGTGTCACCCAGGTCGGGTGGCATCGTTTAATGTTTTTATGTTTTGCAGGTAAACTCAAAAGAGTTTCATGCACAAGGACCAATCGTAGAGCAGTGGAGGCGTGTCCTGCTCAGTTGGAGCTGTGAGCAGTGAGGGAAGCTGCTAGCAACTTGAGCTCCTGCCTGGAGAGCCCTGAGACCAGCCCAGGAAGAGAAGGAAGGAAGGGGCTTCACCATCAACTTTACCCAGAGGGAGAGGAGGAGAACAGAAAACTTTAAACATCTTTATCATTTCTGCAAGGAGTTGGAGAGAGGGGGAAAAGACCAACAACATCCAGTGTGGAAGGAGGGAGACTCTACACTTTCTACAGGTGGGTGTGGGTGCATTTCCCAAAAAGACTTTGTTGTATCGGTGGGGGGAGGAAAGAAGACCACTGAGGGCCGGAACATCGCGGGGGGTGTGTGTGTGTGTGTGGTAGTGTGCGTGGGGGCCGTGCTTACAACTAGGCCCCCCCCACAATTGGAACCCCCCCCACCCCCCCCCCCCCACATTTGCCTAGCCTGGGATAGCTGGAGCTACCAGGCTGAAGATTCTTTAAATCACCCCATTAACATCGTTAAGTGTGTGTGCCTGGTGGCTCTAGCTATCCCAGGTGAAGACGTCTTCTCCCCTCACCTGAAGACCATCCCAAAGACTGTGTTTTTTTTGTGTGTTTTTGCCATCTGGGGAGTGCACCCACCCACAGCTGCGAGGGGAGACCTGCCCTTGCAGCCCCCCACCCCCCTTCCCACCCCCCCTCTCTCTCTCTCCGTTACCCTCTGTTTCTCCCCTCTCTCTCTGAGAACCCTTTTCTTCCTAATTTCTTTTTTAAAAAAAACCAATTAAGACAACTGAGCAGAGGGAGCAAGGCCTCTCCCCAATTGCCAACGAGGGGAGAGGTGCCTCGTTAAGGGCTCCTCTGCTCAGTTAATATACGAGGCCATTAAAGACCATTAAGGCCTGTGACTTTGGGGTGGGTGTAGCCCTTAAAGGGACCCCGTGATGGCGACCCCATCCACGCCGGTGGCAGGGCCAGCGAAGACGTATGCGCAGGTGGCAACCGCTTCCACGGCGCCTCCTGCGCCACCCGCTGCCCTGCCACCATTCAGACTCATTACGAAGAAACACGGGGTCAAGAGCTACACTCACCCCACAATGAGCATCGAAGAGTGCGTGCGGGCGATGGCTGGGGTAGTCGGCCCCTCGGCCATTGTCGCGGCCTCCAAGATGTCTGGGAAGGCTGTTTTCTTCCTGGGGTCGGAGCGGGCGGTGTCCCTGGCCCTCGAAAGGGGGCTCACGGTGGGCGGGACGTTCCTGCCGGTGGATCCTCTCGAGGCCACCGCGCAGAGGGTTATCGTGTCGAACGTCCCGCCCTTTGTTCCCGCTGAGCTCCTCCTCCCTCACCTACAACAACTGGGGGAGGTAAGGTCAGGGATCAACCCCATACCGCTCGGCCTCAGGGAGAACAGCTTGCGCCACGTGTTCTCCTTCCGCCGCCAGCTCTTTGTCCGGCTGGCGCGGGAGGACACGACGGAGGGAAATTTTAATGTGGTGCACGAGGGGACTGCCTACCGCGTCTTCTGGACGTCGGACGGCGTGCGGTGCCATGCCTGCAAGGAGGTGGGGCACGTTCGCAAGAACTGCCCCGCCTCCAAGGCCGCCAAACCACCGAAGGCGGCCAAGGCTGGTGCCGCCGCCACCCCTCCCCCTAGTTGCGTCCGCGTGCCGGGAGCCGTAGGTGCGCGGGCATCGTCGGAGGCCTTTGTTTTCAGGGCCTCCGGCGGGGGGGAGGGAGAGCGTCCGAGCGGAAAGAAGGCGCGGAACAAGAAGAAACATCTAGAGGCGGGTCCCCTCAGTGCGCCAGAAAGATTGATCACCGCGCTCAGCCCAACCCCGTCACCGGCGAGCGCGGGGTGCCCTGAGCCCGTGCCCGAGCCCTTGAGTAACACCACAGAGGGGCCCGGGCGCGGGCAAGAAAAGGAAAAGGGGGGGGCGGAGCGGGAGGCCTCGGCAGACATGGAGGTCTCCCTGACTCCGCGCGCCCCCAGGAACAAAAAGAGGCACTGCCCCAATGAGGCGGAGGGGGAACAACATCCCTCCGCGGAGGAGGCGGTGCCCGCCGCGTGTCCCGCGTCCCCCACCAGCGCTCCCAAATTGCGCTGCAGGCGCGAAGAGTCTGTCCCCGGGGAGGGTGAGGCAGTCGAGGCTGCCCAGCCGCTGCCTCCTGGGGATGGCATGGAAGATCTGCCTGTCGTGGGGGGCGTGGGGACCGCGGAGGAATGCGTAGCCGCCGGGCCGGGCGTCCCGGGGACTGAGGCGGGCGAGGCCGAAAAGGCCGAACCTGAGCCCGCCCAGCCAATACCCAACTTCCCCCGGGAGTCGCTCGACCCGGCAGAAACACAATTTAGTGATTTTAATGACACTGTAGATGCTGGGCCGGGGGGTGGCAGCGGGGAGGGGGAGGAACACCCACACTCGCCTCTTACTTTGGAGCTGGAGCACTTGGGGAGCCTGGGGATCTCCTATGGCCGGGTCTCTCCTTGTTCTCCGGTTCCTGGGGTGGAGGGGGAACCCCTTCCGCTGTCATTTCCCGGCCCGGCACCATTTTTAAAAGAGCCCAGTGGGGACTCCTCTGCCGACGATCCTGGGGGTGGGATCGGGGCAGAGCCAGGGCCGGTTGGAGCGGCCGGTTCATTTGCCGTACCTTGTGCGGTCGATGGGCCGGCTGCTGGCAGCCACCTCCCGGAGGAGGACGGGGACTCGGTGGGGGACGCGGGAGAAGAACTAGAGACCACCGCCAGGGAGGCGGTGGATCTGCTCGCGGCCGCCGCTGAGGCCCTCCTCATTCCTGCAAAGGAACTCCGGGACTTTTTGGCCCAGAGCCGGGGTCGCCGCGACCAAGCCCGACTGGCCCTGGAAAAATGGTCCGAGCCGGAGCTGATCAAGGGGTCCGTCCGCGCCGCCGTTAAAACCTTGGCCGCGGGCGGGCCCTTGACAAAGGAGCAGCACCTTGAGCTGCGCGAGCTCGAGGGACTCCTCGCTGGGCTGCGGAGGGAGCGGAGTTCAACAAAAGACTCCGCTCCCTCCCCCACAATAGGTTAAGGTAGAGGTTGCACTATGCTTTTGCCATGAAGATAACCATAGCCAGCCTCAACATCAACGGCGGCAGAGGGGCACGCCGTAGATTTGACAATTTTTCGCTCCTGCGGGAGGGGAAATATGCGGTGTGCTTCCTGCAAGAAACCCACACCGTTCCGGGAGACGAAGCCACGTGGCTCCTGGAATGGCAAGGAGAGGTCCGCATGAGCCACCTCACCGCCATTTCTAGTGGGGTGGCCATCTTGCTGGGCCCGCATTTTCAGCCGGAGATCTTGGGGGTCGAGGAGCCCGTGCCAGGCCGCTTGCTGCACGTAACGGTTCGCCTGGGGGACGTGCCGCTCCATCTCGTGAACGTGTACGCCCCTCAGCCCGGCCCGCAGCAAACGCGCTTCTTTGAAGAGGTGTCCGCTCTTCTAGGCTCCGTCGACGTCGGCGACTGCATTGTCCTCGGGGGGGATTTTAACTGCACCCTCGAGGCGAGGGACCGCTCCGGTGCCCCGCAGTGCATGACGGCGATGGAGAAGTTGAGTGACCTGGTCGGGTCCTTCGACTTGGTGGACGTCTGGCGAAATCTCCACCCCGACTCCAGCGCCTTTACTTGGGTGAGGCCTGGAGTTGGATGGTCTAGAGTCGACCGCCTTTACGTGTCTCGGGCGTACGTTTCCTACGTCCCGGCGGCCTCCATGCGGCCGGTGCCGTGTTCGGACCACCACCTGGTGTGGGCGGAGCTCGCTTCGCTCCGCGCGAGGACGGGGTCCGCGTACTGGCACTTTAACAACCGGCTGCTGGAGGACGTGCGGTTCCAGGACTCGTTCCGTCGATTCTGGTCCGACTGGAGAAGGAAGCAGGGGGGCTTCCCCTCCTTGAGGCTATGGTGGGACGTGGGCAAGGCTCACGTCCGCGTCTTCTGTCAAGAGTACGCGAGGGGGTCGACCAAGAGGCGGGCGGCCAGAGTCGGGCGCCTAGAAAAAGAGGTGCTCGACCTGGAAGCCCGTCTCGGTCAAGTCGTCCAGGACCCGGCCCTGCGGACGGTGTACGAAGCGAAGAAGGCCGCGCTGAAGGACCTGCAGCTCGTCGGGTCCCGAGGCGCGTTCGTGAGGTCGCGGATCCGGTTCCTGCGGGATCTGGACCGCGGCTCCCCCTTCTTCTACTCGCTGGAAAAAAGGCAGAGTGTCCGTAAGCAGCTCTTGACGCTGCTGGCCGACGACGGCTCTCCCGTCTCGGATCCGGAGGGCGTCAACAACAGGGTCCGTGAATATTACGGGGCTCTGTTCTCTCCGGATCCGTCCAGCGAGGAAGCGCGTAGAGTTTTGTGGGAGGACCTGCCGAAGGTCAGCCCGGAGGGCGCCGAAAATCTGGAAGCTCCGCTAAGCCTGGCGGAGCTGACCGGTGCCCTCGCCCGGCTCTCGAGGGGAAAATCCCCGGGGCTGGACGGGCTGACCGTGGAGTTCCACAGGGCGTTCTGGGACGTCCTGGGGAGCGACTACGCGCGGGTCCTGGGGGAAAGTCTGGCGACCGGGGAGATGCCCCTCTCTTGGCGCAGGGCAGTCATCGTCCTGCTGCCTAAGAAGGGCGATCTCCGCCTCCTTAAGAACTGGCGCCCGGTCTCCCTCCTCAGCACGGACTACAAAATCTTTGCCAGGGCGATGTCTGCTCGCCTTGGTGCCGTGCTGGACCACATGATCCACCCCGACCAGTCATACACGGTCCCGGGCCGGACAATCCACGATAACATCCATCTGGTCCGGGACCTCATCCATTGTTCCCAGGAGGCTGGTCTGTCGGTCGCCTTCCTATCCCTCGACCAAGAGAAGGCGTTCGACAGGGTGGATCACGACTATCTGCTCGGAACTCTGCGCGCTTTCGGGTTCGGGACGCATTTCGTCGCCCGGATCCGACTTTTGTACGCCGCCGCGGAGTGTCTGATTAAGGTTAACGGGTCCTTGACGGCGCCCCTTCGCTTTAGGAGAGGGGTGCGCCAGGGATGCCCCATGTCCGGCCAGTTATATGCTGTTTGCGTGGAGCCTTTCCTGCGCCTCTTGCGGACGAGGTTGACGGGACTGGCTCTGCAAGGGCCTTGCGTGGAGGTCGTCCTCTCGGCTTACGCCGATGACGTGCTCCTCGCGGTAGAGGATCCCGCTGACCTGCGGAGGATGCGTGAGTGCCAGGAGATTTACTCGGCCGCGTCCTCCGCCAGGATCAACTGGGAGAAATGTTCCGGACTCCTGGTGGGTCAGTGGCGGGTGGACTCCCTGCCGGAGGAGCTCAGGCCTTTTGCCTGGAGCACGACCCATCTCCTCTATCTGGGAGTCTACCTTAGCCCCGACGAGGGAGCCTGGCCGGCGAACTGGCAGGAGCTGGAGGCCAAGGTCGCCGCTCGCCTAGGGCGCTGGACAGGACTGCTCCGAGTGCTGTCCTACAGGGGTCGAGCGCTAGTCATAAACCAGCTGGTGGCCGCAATGCTGTGGTACCGGCTGGTCACTTTGACCCCTCCCCCTGCGTTTGTCGCCAAGATACAGAAGAAGCTGGTGGACTTCTTCTGGAACAACAGGAAGCACTGGGTCTCTGCTGCGGTCTTGAGTCTCCCGCTTGAGGAGGGCGGTCAGTCGTTGGTGTGCGTCAGCGCCCGGCTCGCGACTTTCCGTCTTCAGACCCTGCAGAGATACCTTTACGTCGAGCCCCCTCCTAGGTGGTGTGCTCTGGCGAGGTATTTCTTCCGCCAGCAGCTCGACCTCAATTATGACACGCAGCTCCTGTTTGTGAACTTGGGGGGTGCCAGGACCGCCCTCCGGGAGCTGCCTGTCTTTTACAGGGAACTCATCAGGGTCTGGAACAAAGTCTCCACCAAGCGCAGCTCTCCGCCGGCTGGAGTGGCGGCCGTCCTGCAGGAACCGCTGCTCGGGAATCCATACCTCCACGGCCGAGGCTTTATGTGGCGGTCGGAAGAGAGGGCTGTGGCTGGTGAGGTGACCAGGGTCAGGGACCTGCTCGATGGCGGAGGAGCGGGCTGGATGGCGCCAGACACGCTGGCGCGGCGCCTAAATTCTGCCAACGTCCGCCACGCGGCCGATGCCATCGAGTCGCTAAAAACAGCTCTGGGCCCTGACTCCGTTAGGTGCATCGAGGAGGCTCAGGCACGTGGGGAGATCCCGTCCGAACTGACCCCCGTCCGGACGGAATTCCTCATCGGCGCCAAACCCCGGAACCTCCCTCGGGGGCCGGCGCCTCACAACTTGAGCCGCCTCGGGGAAATCCCCTCCGTGCCTTTCAGTTCCGCGCGGAGGGGTTTTCTGTACGGGCTGCTCCTGCACACCCTCAACTTTGCCATCCTCGCCGGCCATCCGGACACGCCATGGCGTACCATCTTGCCGTCCGGAGGAGGCGGGGGTCCCCGATGGAGGGCACTCTACGCAGGGGTCCTCCCACTATTCATCGGGGACTTGGCCTGGAGGGTGGTGCACGGAGCAGTGCCGTGCAATAAATTTTTAAGCCGGTTCACGGACTCCCAGGCCGCCTGCAATTTCTGCGGTCTGGAGGAGTCCGTGTTCCATGTTTTTATTGAATGCACAAGGTTGCAGCCCCTGTTCCACTATTTGAAGGGGCTGCTCCTGAAATTCTGGCTGCACTTCAGTCCCACTCTCCTGATCTTTGGGCACCCTGTGCGGAGGGGAGCGGGTAGGTCCGAAGGCCTCCTCGTAGGACTGCTCCTGGGCACGGCCAAGGGTGCCATCAGCCGGTCCAGGCAGCGGGCGGTCGAGGGGGTCGTTCAACCTGACTGCCTGCCTCTCTTCCGCTCTTACATCCGGTCCAGGGTGTCCTTGGAGATGGAGCACGCGGTGTCCACCGGTACGCTCGCGGCCTTCCGCGAGAGGTGGGCACCGGAGGGACTGGAGTGCATCATCACGCCCGGCAACCAAATTTTAATTTGATTTTACGTTTTTTAAGTTTAATTTGTTTTAATTGCCGGTGCTTTTAGTGTCCCCCTCCCCTTTTATAGGGGGCACTGGAAAAAGGAAAAATTTGATTTAGTGCCCAAAAAAAAAAACCACAAAAAAAAAAACACAAAAAAAAAAGGGCCTTGTAAATGTCTTGTGTGTGTCATCCAGGTCGGGTGGCACGGATACATGTTTTATGTTTTCACAGGTAAACTCAAAAGAGTTTCATGCACAAGGACACCGGTACGCTCGCGGCCTTCCGCGAGAGGTGGGCACCGGAGGGACTGGAGTGCATCATCACGCCCGGCAACCAAATTTTAATTTGATTTTACGTTTTTTAAGTTTAATTTGTCTTAATTGCTGGTGCTTTTAGTGTCCCCCTTTCCTTTTATAGGGGGCACTGGGGAAAATTGTGATTTTAGTGCCCAAAAAAAAAACAAAAAAACAAAAACAAAAAAAAACAAAACAAAAAAAACACAAAAAAAAGGGGGAAAAAAAAAGGGCCTTGTAAATGTCTGGAGTGTCACCCAGGTCGGGTGGCACCGTTTAATGTTTTTATGTTTTGCAGGTAAACTCAAAAGAGTTTCATGCACAAGGACCAATCGTAGAGCAGTGGAGGCGTGTCCTGCTCAGTTGGAGCTGTGAGCAGTGAGGGAAGCTGCTAGCAACTTGAGCTCCTGCCTGGAGAGCCCTGAGACCAGCCCAGGAAGAGAAGGAAGGAAGGGGCTTCACCATCAACTTTACCCAGAGGGAGAGGAGGAGAGCAGAAAACTTTAAACATCTTTATCATTTCTGCAAGGAGTTGGAGAGAGGGGGAAAAGACCAACAACATCCAGTGTGGAAGGAGGGAGACTCTACACTTTCTACAGGTGGGTGTGGGTGCATTTCCCAAAAAGACTTTGTTGTATCGGTGGGGGGAGGAAAGAAGACCACTGAGGGCCGGAACATCGCGGGGGGTGTGTGTGTGTGTGTGGTAGTGTGCGTGGGGGCCGTGCTTACAACTAGGCCCCCCCCACAATTGGAACCCCCCCCACCCCCCCCCCCACATTTGCCTAGCCTGGGATAGCTGGAGCTACCAGGCTGAAGATTCTTTAAATCACCCCATTAACATCGTTAAGTGTGTGTGCCTGGTGGCTCTAGCTATCCCAGGTGAAGACGTCTTCTCCCCTCACCTGAAGACCATCCCAAAGACTGTTTTTTTTGTGTGTTTTTGCCATCTGGGGAGTGCACCCACCCACAGCTGCGAGGGGAGACCTGCCCTTGCAGCCCCCCCCCCCCTTCCCACCCCCCCTCTCTCTCTCTCCGTTACCCTCTGTTTCTCCCCTCTCTCTCTGAGAACCCTTTTCTTCCTAATTTTTTTTAAAAAAAAAACCAATTAAGACAACTGAGCAGAGGGAGCAAGGCCTCTCCCCAATTGCCAACGAGGGGAGAGGTGCCTCGTTAAGGGCTCCTCTGCTCAGTTAATATACGAGGCCATTAAAGACCATTAAGGCCTGTGACTTTGGGGTGGGTGTAGCCCTTAAAGGGACCCCGTGATGGCGACCCCATCCACGCCGGTGGCAGGGCCAGCGAAGACGTATGCGCAGGTGGCAACCGCTTCCACGGCGCCTCCTGCGCCACCCGCTGCCCTGCCACCATTCAGACTCATTACGAAGAAACACGGGGTCAAGAGCTACACTCACCCCACAATGAGCATCGAAGAGTGCGTGCGGGCGATGGCTGGGGTAGTCGGCCCCTCGGCCATTGTCGCGGCCTCCAAGATGTCTGGGAAGGCTGTTTTCTTCCTGGGGTCGGAGCGGGCGGTGTCCCTGGCCCTCGAAAGGGGGCTCACGGTGGGCGGGACGTTCCTGCCGGTGGATCCTCTCGAGGCCACCGCGCAGAGGGTTATCGTGTCGAACGTCCCGCCCTTTGTTCCCGCTGAGCTCCTCCTCCCTCACCTACAACAACTGGGGGAGGTAAGGTCAGGGATCAACCCCATACCGCTCGGCCTCAGGGAGAACAGCTTGCGCCACGTGTTCTCCTTCCGCCGCCAGCTCTTTGTCCGGCTGGCGCGGGAGGAGACGACGGAGGGAAATTTTAATGTGGTGCACGAGGGGACTGCCTACCGCGTCTTCTGGACGTCGGACGGCGTGCGGTGCCATGCCTGCAGGGAGGTGGGGCACGTTCGCAAGAACTGCCCCGCCTCCAAGGCCGCCAAACCACCGAAGGCGGCCAAGGCTGGTGCCGCCGCCACCCCTCCCCCTAGTTGCGTCCGCGTGCCGGGAGCCGTAGGTGCGCGGGCATCGTCGGAGGCCTTTGTTTTCAGGGCCTCCGGCGGGGGGGAGGGAGAGCGTCCGAGCGGAAAGAAGGCGCGGAACAAGAAGAAACATCTAGAGGCGGGTCCCCTCAGTGCGCCAGAAAGATTGACCACCGCGCTCAGCCCAACCCCGTCACCGGCGAGCGCGGGGTGCCCTGAGCCCGTGCCCGAGCCCTTGAGTAACACCACAGAGGGGCCCGGGCGCGGGCAAGAAAAGGAAAAGGGGGGGGCGGAGCGGGAGGCCTCGGCAGACATGGAGGTCTCCCTGACTCCGCGCGCCCCCAGGAACAAAAAGAGGCACCGCCCCAATGAGGCGGAGGGGGAACAACATCCCTCCGCGGAGGAGGCGGTGCCCGCCGCGTGTCCCGCGTCCCCCACCAGCGCTCCCAAATTGCGCTGCAGGCGCGAAGAGTCTGTCCCCGGGGAGGGTGAGGCAGTCGAGGCTGCCCAGCCGCTGCCTCCTGGGGATGGCATGGAAGATCTGCCTGTCGTGGGGGGCGTGGGGACCGCGGAGGAATGCGTAGCCGCCGGGCCGGGCGTCCCGGGGACTGAGGCGGGCGAGGCCGAAAAGGCCGAACCTGAGCCCGCCCAGCCAATACCCAACTTCCCCCGGGAGTCGCTCGACCCGGCAGAAACACAATTTAGTGATTTTAATGACACTGTAGATGCTGGGCCGGGGGGTGGCAGCGGGGAGGGGGAGGAACACCCACACTCGCCTCTTACTTTGGAGCTGGAGCACTTGGGGAGCCTGGGGATCTCCTATGGCCGGGTCTCTCCTTGTTCTCCGGTTCCTGGGGTGGAGGGGGAACCCCTTCCGCTGTCATTTCCCGGCCCGGCACCATTTTTAAAAGAGCCCAGTGGGGACTCCTCTGCCGACGATCCTGGGGGTGGGATCGGGGCAGAGCCAGGGCCGGTTGGAGCGGCCGGTTCATTTGCCGTACCTTGTGCGGTCGATGGGCCGGCTGCTGGCAGCCACCTCCCGGAGGAGGACGGGGACTCGGTGGGGGACGCGGGAGAAGAACTAGAGACCACCGCCAGGGAGGCGGTGGATCTGCTCGCGGCCGCCGCTGAGGCCCTCCTCATTCCTGCAAAGGAACTCCGGGACTTTTTGGCCCAGAGCCGGGGTCGCCGCGACCAAGCCCGACTGGCCCTGGAAAAATGGTCCGAGCCGGAGCTGATCAAGGGGTCCGTCCGCGCCGCCGTTAAAACCTTGGCCGCGGGCGGGCCCTTGACAAAGGAGCAGCACCTTGAGCTGCGCGAGCTCGAGGGACTCCTCGCTGGGCTGCGGAGGGAGCGGAGTTCAACAAAAGACTCCGCTCCCTCCCCCACAATAGGTTAAGGTAGAGGTTGCACTATGCTTTTGCCATGAAGATAACCATAGCCAGCCTCAACATCAACGGCGGCAGAGGGGCACGCCGTAGATTTGACAATTTTTCGCTCCTGCGGGAGGGGAAATATGCGGTGTGCTTCCTGCAAGAAACCCACACCGTTCCGGGAGACGAAGCCACGTGGCTCCTGGAATGGCAAGGAGAGGTCCGCATGAGCCACCTCACCGCCATTTCTAGTGGGGTGGCCATCTTGCTGGGCCCGCATTTTCAGCCGGAGATCTTGGGGGTCGAGGAGCCCGTGCCAGGCCGCTTGCTGCACGTAACGGTTCGCCTGGGGGACGTGCCGCTCCATCTCGTGAACGTGTACGCCCCTCAGCCCGGCCCGCAGCAAACGCGCTTCTTTGAAGAGGTGTCCGCTCTTCTAGGCTCCGTCGACGTCGGCGACTGCATTGTCCTCGGGGGGGATTTTAACTGCACCCTCGAGGCGAGGGACCGCTCCGGTGCCCCGCAGTGCATGACGGCGATGGAGAAGTTGAGTGACCTGGTCGGGTCCTTCGACTTGGTGGACGTCTGGCGAAATCTCCACCCCGACTCCAGCGCCTTTACTTGGGTGAGGCCTGGAGTTGGATGGTCTAGAGTCGACCGCCTTTACGTGTCTCGGGCGTACGTTTCCTACGTCCCGGCGGCCTCCATGCGGCCGGTGCCGTGTTCGGACCACCACCTGGTGTGGGCGGAGCTCGCTTCGCTCCGCGCGAGGACGGGGTCCGCGTACTGGCACTTTAACAACCGGCTGCTGGAGGACGTGCGGTTCCAGGACTCGTTCCGTCGATTCTGGTCCGACTGGAGAAGGAAGCAGGGGGGCTTCCCCTCCTTGAGGCTATGGTGGGACGTGGGCAAGGCTCACGTCCGCGTCTTCTGTCAAGAGTACGCGAGGGGGTCGACCAAGAGGCGGGCGGCCAGAGTCGGGCGCCTAGAAAAAGAGGTGCTCGACCTGGAAGCCCGTCTCGGTCAAGTCGTCCAGGACCCGGCCCTGCGGACGGTGTACGAAGCGAAGAAGGCCGCGCTGAAGGACCTGCAGCTCGTCGGGTCCCGAGGCGCGTTCGTGAGGTCGCGGATCCGGTTCCTGCGGGATCTGGACCGCGGCTCCCCCTTCTTCTACTCGCTGGAAAAAAGGCAGAGTGTCCGTAAGCAGCTCTTGACGCTGCTGGCCGACGACGGCTCTCTCGTCTCGGATCCGGAGGGCGTCAACAACAGGGTCCGTGAATATTACGGGGCTCTGTTCTCTCCGGATCCGTCCAGCGAGGAAGCGCGTAGAGTTTTGTGGGAGGACCTGCCGAAGGTCAGCCCGGAGGGCGCCGAAAATCTGGAAGCTCCGCTAAGCCTGGCGGAGCTGACCGGTGCCCTCGCCCGGCTCTCGAGGGGAAAATCCCCGGGGCTGGACGGGCTGACCGTGGAGTTCCACAGGGCGTTCTGGGACGTCCTGGGGAGTGACTACGCGCGGGTCCTGGGGGAAAGTCTGGCGACCGGGGAGATGCCCCTCTCTTGGCGCAGGGCAGTCATCGTCCTGCTGCCTAAGAAGGGCGATCTCCGCCTCCTTAAGAACTGGCGCCCGGTCTCCCTCCTCAGCACGGACTACAAAATCTTTGCCAGGGCGATGTCTGCTCGCCTTGGTGCCGTGCTGGACCACATGATCCACCCCGACCAGTCATACACGGTCCCGGGCCGGACAATCCACGATAACATCCATCTGGTCCGGGACCTCATCCATTGTTCCCAGGAGGCTGGTCTGTCGGTCGCCTTCCTATCCCTCGACCAAGAGAAGGCGTTCGACAGGGTGGATCACGACTATCTGCTCGGAACTCTGCGCGCTTTCGGGTTCGGGACGCATTTCGTCGCCCGGATCCGACTTTTGTACGCCGCCGCGGAGTGTCTGATTAAGGTTAACGGGTCCTTGACGGCGCCCCTTCGCTTTAGGAGAGGGGTGCGCCAGGGATGCCCCATGTCCGGCCAGTTATATGCAGTTTGCGTGGAGCCTTTCCTGCGCCTCTTGCGGACGAGGTTGACGGGACTGGCTCTGCAAGGGCCTTGCGTGGAGGTCGTCCTCTCGGCTTACGCCGATGACGTGCTCCTCGCGGTAGAGGATCCCGCTGACCTGCGGAGGATGCGTGAGTGCCAGGAGATTTACTCGGCCGCGTCCTCCGCCAGGATCAACTGGGAGAAATGTTCCGGACTCCTGGTGGGTCAGTGGCGGGCGGACTCCCTGCCGGAGGAGCTCAGGCCTTTTGCCTGGAGCACGACCCATCTCCTCTATCTGGGAGTCTACCTTAGCCCCGACGAGGGAGCCTGGCCGGCGAACTGGCAGGAGCTGGAGGCCAAGGTCGCCGCTCGCCTAGGGCGCTGGACAGGACTGCTCCGAGTGCTGTCCTACAGGGGTCGAGCGCTAGTCATAAACCAGCTGGTGGCCGCAATGCTGTGGTACCGGCTGGTCACTTTGACCCCTCCCCCTGCGTTTGTCGCCAAGATACAGAAGAAGCTGGTGGACTTCTTCTGGAACAACAGGAAGCACTGGGTCTCTGCTGCGGTCTTGAGTCTCCCGCTTGAGGAGGGCGGTCAGTCGTTGGTGTGCGTCAGCGCCCGGCTCGCGACTTTCCGTCTTCAGACCCTGCAGAGATACCTTTACGTCGAGCCCCCTCCTAGGTGGTGTGCTCTGGCGAGGTATTTCTTCCGCCAGCAGCTCGACCTCAATTATGACACGCAGCTCCTGTTTGTGAACTTGGGGGGTGCCAGGACCGCCCTCCGGGAGCTGCCTGTCTTTTACAGGGAACTCATCAGGGTCTGGAACAAAGTCTCCACCAAGCGCAGCTCTCCGCCGGCTGGAGTGGCGGCCGTCCTGCAGGAACCGCTGCTCGGGAATCCGTACCTCCACGGCCGAGGCTTTATGTGGCGGTCGGAAGAGAGGGCTGTGGCTGGTGAGGTGACCAGGGTCAGGGACCTGCTCGATGGCGGAGGAGCGGGCTGGATGGCGCCAGACACGCTGGCGCGGCGCCTAAATTCTGCCAACGTCCGCCACGCGGCCGATGCCATCGAGTCGCTAAAAACAGCTCTGGGCCCTGACTCCGTTAGGTGCATCGAGGAGGCTCAGGCACGTGGGGAGATCCCGTCCGAACTGACCCCCGTCCGGACGGAATTCCTCATCGGCGCCAAACCCCGGAACCTCCCTCGGGGGCCGGCGCCTCACAACTTGAGCCGCCTCGGGGAAATCCCCTCCGTGCCTTTCAGTTCCGCGCGGAGGGGTTTTCTGTACGGGCTGCTCCTGCACACCCTCAACTTTGCCATCCTCGCCGGCCATCCGGACACGCCATGGCGTACCATCTTGCCGTCCGGAGGAGGCGGGGGTCCCCGATGGAGGGCACTCTACGCAGGGGTCCTCCCACTATTCATCGGGGACTTGGCCTGGAGGGTGGTGCATGGAGCAGTGCCGTGCAATAAATTTTTAAGCCGGTTCACGGACTCCCAGGCCGCCTGCAATTTCTGCGGTCTGGAGGAGTCCGTGTTCCATGTTTTTATTGAATGCACAAGGTTGCAGCCCCTGTTCCACTATTTGAAGGGGCTGCTCCTGAAATTCTGGCTGCACTTCAGTCCCACTCTCCTGATCTTTGGGCACCCTGTGCGGAGGGGAGCGGGTAGGTCCGAAGGCCTCCTCGTAGGACTGCTCCTGGGCACGGCCAAGGGTGCCATCAGCCGGTCCAGGCAGCGGGCGGTCGAGGGGGTCGTTCAACCTGACTGCCTGCCTCTCTTCCGCTCTTACATCCGGTCCAGGGTGTCCTTGGAGATGGAGCACGCGGTGTCCACCGGTACACTCGCGGCCTTCCGCGAGAGGTGGGCACCGGAGGGACTGGAGTGCATCATCACGCCCGGCAACCAAATTTTAATTTGATTTTACGTTTTTTAAGTTTAATTTGTTTTAATTGCCGGTGCTTTTAGTGTCCCCCTCCCCTTTTATAGGGGGCACTGGAAAAAGGAAAAATTTGATTTAGTGCCCAAAAAAAAAAACCACAAAAAAAAAAAAACCACAAAAAAAAAAAAAAGGGCCTTGTAAATGTCTTGTGTGTGTCATCCAGGTCGGGTGGCACGGATACATGTTTTATGTTTTCACAGGTAAACTCAAAAGAGTTTCATGCACAAGGACACCGGTACGCTCGCGGCCTTCCGCGAGAGGTGGGCACCGGAGGGACTGGAGTGCATCATCACGCCCGGCAACCAAATTTTAATTTGATTTTACGTTTTTTAAGTTTAATTTGTCTTAATTGCTGGTGCTTTTAGTGTCCCCCTTTCCTTTTATAGGGGGCACTGGGGAAAATTGTGATTTTAGTGCCCAAAAAAAAAACAAAAAAACAAAAACAAAAAAAAACAAAACAAAAAAAACACAAAAAAAAGGGGGAAAAAAAAAGGGCCTTGTAAATGTCTGGAGTGTCACCCAGGTCGGGTGGCACCGTTTAATGTTTTTATGTTTTGCAGGTAAACTCAAAAGAGTTTCATGCACAAGGACCAATCGTAGAGCAGTGGAGGCGTGTCCTGCTCAGTTGGAGCTGTGAGCAGTGAGGGAAGCTGCTAGCAACTTGAGCTCCTGCCTGGAGAGCCCTGAGACCAGCCCAGGAAGAGAAGGAAGGAAGGGGCTTCACCATCAACTTTACCCAGAGGGAGAGGAGGAGAACAGAAAACTTTAAACATCTTTATCATTTCTGCAAGGAGTTGGAGAGAGGGGGAAAAGACCAACAACATCCAGTGTGGAAGGAGGGAGACTCTACACTTTCTACAGGTGGGTGTGGGTGCATTTCCCAAAAAGACTTTGTTGTATCGGTGGGGGGAGGAAAGAAGACCACTGAGGGCCGGAACATCGCGGGGGGTGTGTGTGTGTGTGTGGTAGTGTGCGTGGGGGCCGTGCTTACAACTAGGCCCCCCCCACAATTGGAACCCCCCCCACCCCCCCCCCCACATTTGCCTAGCCTGGGATAGCTGGAGCTACCAGGCTGAAGATTCTTTAAATCACCCCATTAACATCGTTAAGTGTGTGTGCCTGGTGGCTCTAGCTATCCCAGGTGAAGACGTCTTCTCCCCTCACCTGAAGACCATCCCAAAGACTGTTTTTTTTGTGTGTTTTTGCCATCTGGGGAGTGCACCCACCCACAGCTGCGAGGGGAGACCTGCCCTTGCAGCCCCCCCCCCCTTCCCACCCCCCCTCTCTCTCTCTCCGTTACCCTCTGTTTCTCCCCTCTCTCTCTGAGAACCCTTTTCTTCCTAATTTTTTTTTAAAAAAAAACCAATTAAGACAACTGAGCAGAGGGAGCAAGGCCTCTCCCCAATTGCCAACGAGGGGAGAGGTGCCTCGTTAAGGGCTCCTCTGCTCAGTTAATATACGAGGCCATTAAAGACCATTAAGGCCTGTGACTTTGGGGTGGGTGTAGCCCTTAAAGGGACCCCGTGATGGCGACCCCATCCACGCCGGTGGCAGGGCCAGCGAAGACGTATGCGCAGGTGGCAACCGCTTCCACGGCGCCTCCTGCGCCACCCGCTGCCCTGCCACCATTCAGACTCATTACGAAGAAACACGGGGTCAAGAGCTACACTCACCCCACAATGAGCATCGAAGAGTGCGTGCGGGCGATGGCTGGGGTAGTCGGCCCCTCGGCCATTGTCGCGGCCTCCAAGATGTCTGGGAAGGCTGTTTTCTTCCTGGGGTCGGAGCGGGCGGTGTCCCTGGCCCTCGAAAGGGGGCTCACGGTGGGCGGGACGTTCCTGCCGGTGGATCCTCTCGAGGCCACCGCGCAGAGGGTCATCGTGTCGAACGTCCCGCCCTTTGTTCCCGCTGAGCTCCTCCTCCCTCACCTACAACAACTGGGGGAGGTAAGGTCAGGGATCAACCCCATACCGCTCGGCCTCAGGGAGAACAGCCTGCGCCACGTGTTCGCCTTCCGCCGCCAGCTCTTTGTCCGGCTGGCGCGGGAGGACACGACGGAGGGAAATTTTAATGTGGTGCACGAGGGGACTGCCTACCGCGTCTTCTGGACGTCGGACGGCGTGCGGTGCCATGCCTGCAAGGAGGTGGGGCACGTTCGCAAGAACTGCCCCGCCTCCAAGGCCGCCAAACCACCGAAGGCGGCCAAGGCTGGTGCCGCCGCCACCCCTCCCCCTAGTTGCGTCCGCGTGCCGGGAGCCGTAGGTGCGCGGGCATCGTCGGAGGCCTTTGTTTTCAGGGCCTCCGGCGGGGGGGGAGGGAGAGCGTCCGAGCGGAAAGAAGGCGCGGAACAAGAAGAAACATCTAGAGGCGGGTCCCCTCGGTGCGCCAGAAAGATTGATCACCGCGCTCAGCCCAACCCCGTCACCGGCGAGCGCGGGGTGCCCTGAGCCCGTGCCCGAGCCCTTGAGTAACACCACAGAGGGGCCCGGGCGCGGGCAAGAAAAGGAAAAGGGGGGGGCGGAGCGGGAGGCCTCGGCAGACATGGAGGTCTCCCTGACTCCGCGCGCCCCCAGGAACAAAAAGAGGCACCGCCCCAATGAGGCGGAGGGGGAACAACATCCCTCCGCGGAGGAGGCGGTGCCCGCCGCGTGTCCCGCGTCCCCCACCAGCGCTCCCAAATTGCGCTGCAGGCGCGAAGAGTCTGTCCCCGGGGAGGGTGAGGCAGTCGAGGCTGCCCAGCCGCTGCCTCCTGGGGATGGCATGGAAGATCTGCCTGTCGTGGGGGGTGTGGGGACCGCGGAGGAATGCGTAGCCGCCGGGCCGGGCGTCCCGGGGACTGAGGCGGGCGAGGCCGAAAAGGCCGAACCTGAGCCCGCCCAGCCAATACCCAACTTCCCCCGGGAGTCGCTCGACCCGGCAGAAACACAATTTAGTGATTTTAATGACACTGTAGATGCTGGGCCGGGGGGTGGCAGCGGGGAGGGGGAGGAACACCCACCCTCGCCTCTTACTTTGGAGCTGGAGCACTTGGGGAGCCTGGGGATCTCCTATGGCCGGGTCTCTCCTTGTTCTCCGGTTCCTGGGGTGGAGGGGGAACCCCTTCCGCTGTCATTTCCCGGCCCGGCACCATTTTTAAAAGAGCCCAGTGGGGACTCCTCTGCCGACGATCCTGGGGGTGGGATCGGGGCAGAGCCAGGGCCGGTTGGAGCGGCCGGTTCATTTGCCGTACCTTGTGCGGTCGATGGGCCGGCTGCTGGCAGCCACCTCCCGGAGGAGGACGGGGACTCGGTGGGGGACGCGGGAGAAGAACTAGAGACCACCGCCAGGGAGGCGGTGGATCTGCTCGCGGCCGCCGCTGAGGCCCTCCTCATTCCTGCAAAGGAACTCCGGGACTTTTTGGCCCAGAGCCGGGGTCGCCGCGACCAAGCCCGACTGGCCCTGGAAAAATGGTCCGAGCCGGAGCTGATCAAGGGGTCCGTCCGCGCCGCCGTTAAAACCTTGGCCGCGGGCGGGCCCTTGACAAAGGAGCAGCACCTTGAGCTGCGCGAGCTCGAGGGACTCCTCGCTGGGCTGCGGAGGGAGCGGAGTTCAACAAAAGACTCCGCTCCCTCCCCCACAATAGGTTAAGGTAGAGGTTGCACTATGCTTTTGCCATGAAGATAACCATAGCCAGCCTCAACATCAACGGCGGCAGAGGGGCACGCCGTAGATTTGACAATTTTTCGCTCCTGCGGGAGGGGAAATATGCGGTGTGCTTCCTGCAAGAAACCCACACCGTTCCGGGAGACGAAGCCACGTGGCTCCTGGAATGGCAAGGAGAGGTCCGCATGAGCCACCTCACCGCCATTTCTAGTGGGGTGGCCATCTTGCTGGGCCCGCATTTTCAGCCGGAGATCTTGGGGGTCGAGGAGCCCGTGCCAGGCCGCTTGCTGCACGTAACGGTTCGCCTGGGGGACGTGCCGCTCCATCTCGTGAACGTGTACGCCCCTCAGCCCGGCCCGCAGCAAACGCGCTTCTTCGAAGAAGTGTCCGCTCTTCTAGGCTCCGTCGACGTCGGCGACTGCATTGTCCTCGGGGGGGATTTTAACTGCACCCTCGAGGCGAGGGACCGCTCCGGTGCCCCGCAGTGCATGACGGCGATGGAGAAGTTGAGTGACCTGGTCGGGTCCTTCGACTTGGTGGACGTCTGGCGAAATCTCCACCCCGACTCCAGCGCCTTTACTTGGGTGAGGCCTGGAGTTGGATGGTCTAGAGTCGACCGCCTTTACGTGTCTCGGGCGTACGTTTCCTGCGTCCCGGCGGCCTCCATGCGGCCGGTGCCGTGTTCGGACCACCACCTGGTGTGGGCGGAGCTCGCTTCGCTCCGCGCGAGGACGGGGTCCGCGTACTGGCACTTTAACAACCGGCTGCTGGAGGACGTGCGGTTCCAGGACTCGTTCCGTCGATTCTGGTCCGACTGGAGAAGGAAGCAGGGGGGCTTCCCCTCCTTGAGGCTATGGTGGGACGTGGGCAAGGCTCACGTCCGCGTCTTCTGTCAAGAGTACGCGAGGGGGTCGACCAAGAGGCGGGCGGCCAGAGTCGGGCGCCTAGAAAAAGAGGTGCTCGACCTGGAAGCCCGTCTCGGTCAAGTCGTCCAGGACCCGGCCCTGCGGACGGTGTACGAAGCGAAGAAGGCCGCGCTGAAGGACCTGCAGCTCGTCGGGTCCCGAGGCGCGTTCGTGAGGTCGCGGATCCGGTTCCTGCGGGATCTGGACCGCGGCTCCCCCTTCTTCTACTCGCTGGAAAAAAGGCAGAGTGTCCGTAAGCAGCTCTTGACGCTGCTGGCCGACGACGGCTCTCTCGTCTCGGATCCGGAGGGCGTCAACAACAGGGTCCGTGAATATTACGGGGCTCTGTTCTCTCCGGATCCGTCCAGCGAGGAAGCGCGTAGAGTTTTGTGGGAGGACCTGCCGAAGGTCAGCCCGGAGGGCGCCGAAAATCTGGAAGCTCCGCTAAGCCTGGCGGAGCTGACCGGTGCCCTCGCCCGGCTCTCGAGGGGAAAATCCCCGGGGCTGGACGGGCTGACCGTGGAGTTCCACAGGGCGTTCTGGGACGTCCTGGGGAGCGACTACGCGCGGGTCCTGGGGGAAAGTCTGGCGACCGGGGAGATGCCCCTCTCTTGGCGCAGGGCAGTCATTGTCCTGCTGCCGAAGAAGGGCGATCTCCGCCTCCTTAAGAACTGGCGCCCGGTCTCCCTCCTCAGCACGGACTACAAAATCTTTGCCAGGGCGATGTCTGCTCGCCTTGGTGCCGTGCTGGACCACATGATCCACCCCGACCAGTCATACACGGTCCCGGGCCGGACAATCCACGATAACATCCATCTGGTCCGGGACCTCATCCATTGTTCCCAGGAGGCTGGTCTGTCGGTCGCCTTCCTATCCCTCGACCAAGAGAAGGCGTTCGACAGGGTGGATCACGACTATCTGCTCGGAACTCTGCGCGCTTTCGGGTTCGGGACGCATTTCGTCGCCCGGATCCGACTTTTGTACGCCGCCGCGGAGTGTCTGATTAAGGTTAACGGGTCCTTGACGGCGCCCCTTCGCTTTAGGAGAGGGGTGCGCCAGGGATGCCCCATGTCCGGCCAGTTATATGCAGTTTGCGTGGAGCCTTTCCTGCGCCTCTTGCGGACGAGGTTGACGGGACTGGCTCTGCAAGGGCCTTGCGTGGAGGTCGTCCTCTCGGCTTACGCCGATGACGTGCTCCTCGCGGTAGAGGATCCCGCTGACCTGCGGAGGATGCGTGAGTGCCAGGAGATTTACTCGGCCGCGTCCTCCGCCAGGATCAACTGGGAGAAATGTTCCGGACTCCTGGTGGGTCAGTGGCGGGTGGACTCCCTGCCGGAGGAGCTCAGGCCTTTTGCCTGGAGCACGACCCATCTCCTCTATCTGGGAGTCTACCTTAGCCCCGACGAGGGAGCCTGGCCGGCGAACTGGCAGGAGCTGGAGGCCAAGGTCGCCGCTCGCCTAGGGCGCTGGACAGGACTGCTCCGAGTGCTGTCCTACAGGGGTCGAGCGCTAGTCATAAACCAGCTGGTGGCCGCAATGCTGTGGTACCGGCTGGTCACTTTGACCCCTCCCCCTGCGTTTGTCGCCAAGATACAGAAGAAGCTGGTGGACTTCTTCTGGAACAACAGGAAGCACTGGGTCTCTGCTGCGGTCTTGAGTCTCCCGCTTGAGGAGGGCGGTCAGTCGTTGGTGTGCGTCAGCGCCCGGCTCGCGACTTTCCGTCTTCAGACCCTGCAGAGATACCTTTACGTCGAGCCCCCTCCTAGGTGGTGTGCTCTGGCGAGGTATTTCTTCCGCCAGCAGCTCGACCTCAATTATGACACGCAGCTCCTGTTTGTGAACTTGGGGGGTGCCAGGACCGCCCTCCGGGAGCTGCCTGTCTTTTACAGGGAACTCATCAGGGTCTGGAACAAAGTCTCCACCAAGCGCAGCTCTCCGCCGGCTGGAGTGGCGGCCGTCCTGCAGGAACCGCTGCTCGGGAATCCGTACCTCCACGGCCGAGGCTTTATGTGGCGGTCGGAAGAGAGGGCTGTGGCTGGTGAGGTGACCAGGGTCAGGGACCTGCTCGATGGCGGAGGAGCGGGCTGGATGGCGCCAGACACGCTGGCGCGGCGCCTAAATTCTGCCAACGTCCGCCACGCGGCCGATGCCATCGAGTCGCTAAAAACAGCTCTGGGCCCTGACTCCGTTAGGTGCATCGAGGAGGCTCAGGCACGTGGGGAGATCCCGTCCGAACTGACCCCCGTCCGGACGGAATTCCTCATCGGCGCCAAACCCCGGAACCTCCCTCGGGGGCCGGCGCCTCACAACTTGAGCCGCCTCGGGGAAATCCCCTCCGTGCCTTTCAGTTCCGCGCGGAGGGGTTTTCTGTACGGGCTGCTCCTGCACACCCTCAACTTTGCCATCCTCGCCGGCCATCCGGACACGCCATGGCGTACCATCTTGCCGTCCGGAGGAGGCGGGGGTCCCCGATGGAGGGCACTCTACGCAGGGGTCCTCCCACTATTCATCGGGGACTTGGCCTGGAGGGTGGTGCACGGAGCAGTGCCGTGCAATAAATTTTTAAGCCGGTTCACGGACTCCCAGGCCGCCTGCAATTTCTGCGGTCTGGAGGAGTCCGTGTTCCATGTTTTTATTGAATGCACAAGGTTGCAGCCCCTGTTCCACTATTTGAAGGGGCTGCTCCTGAAATTCTGGCTGCACTTCAGTCCCACTCTCCTGATCTTTGGGCACCCTGTGCGGAGGGGAGCGGGTAGGTCCGAAGGCCTCCTCGTAGGACTGCTCCTGGGCACGGCCAAGGGTGCCATCAGCCGGTCCAGGCAGCGGGCGGTCGAGGGGGTCGTTCAACCTGACTGCCTGCCTCTCTTCCGCTCTTACATCCGGTCCAGGGTGTCCTTGGAGATGGAGCACGCGGTGTCCACCGGTACGCTCGCGGCCTTCCGCGAGAGGTGGGCACCGGAGGGACTGGAGTGCATCATCACGCCCGGCAACCAAATTTTAATTTGATTTTACGTTTTTTAAGTTTAATTTGTTTTAATTGCCGGTGCTTTTAGTGTCCCCCTCTCCTTTTATAGGGGGCACTGGAAAAAAGGAAAAATTTGATTTTAGTGCCCAAAAAAAAAAACCACAAAAAAAAAAAACCCCCCAAAAAAAAAAAAAGGGCCTTGTAAATGTCTTGTGTGTGTCATCCAGGTCGGGTGGCACGGATACATGTTTTATGTTTTCGCAGGTAAACTCAAAAGAGTTTCATGCACAAGGACCCCCAGATCCCTCTGCACCACAGCATGTTGTAATTTCTCCCCATTCAAATAATATTCCCTTTTACTGTTTTTTTTCCCAAGGTGGATGACCTCACACTTTCCGACATTGTATTCCATCTGCCAAACCTTAGCCCATTTGCTTAACCTATCCAAATCTCATTGCAGCCTCTCTGAGTCCTCTACATAACCCGCTTTCCCACTATTCTTTGTGTCATCTGCAAATTTTGTTGCACTACACTCTGTCCCCTCCTCTAGGTCATCTATGTATATTGTAAACAGTTGTGGTCCCAGCACTGATCCCTGTGGCACACCACTAACCACTGATTTCCAACCGGAAAAGGACCCATTTATCCCGGCTCTCTGCTTTCTGTTCGCCAGCCAATTCTCTATCCATGCTAATACATTTCCTCTGACTCCGCATACCTTTATCTTCTGCAGTAACCTTTTGTGTGGCACCTTATCGAATGCCTTTTGGAAATCTAAATACACCACATCCATCGGTACACCTCTATCCACCATGCTCGTAATATCCTCAAAGAATTCCAGTAAGTTAGTTAAACATGATTTCCCTTTCATGAATCCATGCTGCGTCTGCTTGATTGCACTATTCCTATCCAGATGTCCCGCTATTTCTTCCTTAATGATAGTTTCAAGCATTTTCCCCACTACAGATGTTAAACTAACCGGCCTATAGTTACCTGCCTTTTGCCTGCCCCCTTTTTTAAACAGAGGCGTTACATTAGCTGCTCTCCAATCCGCTGGTACCTCCCCAGAGTCCAGAGAATTTTGGTAGATTATAACAAATGCATCTGCTATAACTTCCGCCATCTCTTTTAATACCCTGGGATGCATTTCATCAGGACCAGGGGACTTGTCTACCTTGAGTCCCATTAGTCTGTCCAGCACTACCTCCCTAGTGATAGTGATCATCTCAAGGTCCTCCCTTCCCACATTCCTATGACCAGCAATTTTTGGCATGGTTTTTGTGTCTTCCACTGTGAAGACGGAAGCAAAATAATTGTTTAAGGTCTCAGCCATTTCCACATTTCCCATTATTAAATCCCCCTTTTCATCTTCTAAGGGACCAACATTTACTTTGGTCACTCTTTTCCGTTTTATATATCTGTAAAAGCTTTTACTATCTGTTTTTATGTTTTGCGCAAGTTTACCTTCGTAATCTATCTTCCCTTTCTTTATTGCTTTTTTAGTCATTCTTTGCTGTTGCTTAAAATCTTCCCAATCCTCTAGTTTCCCACTAACCTTGGCCACCTTATACACATTGGTCTTTGATTTGATACTTTCCTTTATTTCCTTGGTTATCCACGGCTGGTTATCTCTTCTCTTGCCGCCCTTCTTTTTCACTGGAATATATTTTTGTTGCGCATTATGAAAGAGCTCTTTAAAAGTCCTCCACTGTTCCTCAATTGTGCCACCGTTTAGTCCTTGTTTCCAGTCTACTTTAGCCAACTCTGCCCTCATCCCACTGTAGCCCCCTTTGTTTAAGCATAGTACGCTTGTTTCTGACACAACTTCCTCATCCTCAATCTGTATTACAAATTCAACCATATTGTGGTCACTCATTCCGAGAGGATCTTTTATGAGGAGATCGTTTATTTTTCCTGTCTCGTTACACAGGACCAGATCCAAAATGGCTTGTTCCCTTGTAGGCTCTGTTACATACTGTTCAAAGAAACAATCCCGTATGCATTCTATGAATTCCTCCTCCAGGCTACCCCCTGCAATTTGATTTGACCAATCGATATGTAGGTTAAAAGCCCCCATAACTACTGCCGTTCCTTTTTCACATACCTCCATTATTCCCTTGATTATTGCCCGCCCCACCATGAAGTTATTATTTGGGGGCCTATAAACTACGCCGACCAGTGACTTTTTCCCTTACTATCTCTAATCTCCACCCACAATGATTCAACATTTTGTTCATTGGAGCCAATATCATCCCTCACAACTGCCCTGATATCATCCCTTATTAACAGAGCTACCCCACCTCCCTTCCCTTCCTGCCTATCTTTCCGAATCGTCAGATACCCCTGTACGTTTAATTCCCAGTCCTGGCCACCTTGCAACCATGTCTCTGTAATGGCCACCAAATCATATCCATTTGTAATGATTTGTGCCGTCAACTCATTTACTTTATTTCTAATGCTGCGTGCATTTAGGTAGAATGTTTTTAAACCATGATTTTTAGTTTTTACCCCTCCTGCAGCCCTTTTATATTCAGTGGCCCTTTTTGTTTCTTGCCTTTGGTTTCTCTGCCCTCCACTTTTACTCATCTCTTTTCTGTCTTTTGTTTTTGTCTCCTTTTTGTTTCCCTGTGATGCCCTCTGATATGTCATGATCCATATCGCTGTCAACATTCTCCTGAGCACACATTTCCATGGACCCCTCCTCCCCCCCACCTGCCTTGGTCTGGAGCGCATGCATCTGGATCCTCAGGATCTTGAGGAGTGTCTTCTTCTTCTGCAAAAGACAACACAACAGTCAAATGCTTAGCAGCACAGGAGGGGGCAGGATGGGTGGCATGAGTAGTCTCATGCGTAGCAGGCCAGTCAGCAGGTTGATTTGAAGGGTGACTGTGCATTTTAATGACTCACCCTCACCCTCGCGTGTGGGTCTAGCTTGTGCAGAGCTGATTCTTTTTCTGCCGGTGTGACTCAGCAAGGCAGCAACCCTCTGTTCCAGGGGTGACCGTTGGTGCAGATTTGGCGGACCTCCTCCTGTTCTAGTTCTCTCCCTCCTGGTTGTGGGCCAATTTCTTCTGCAAAGATGAAAATATTAATTGTCAGACAAGGTGTGCTTCTGATGGGTGGGACACATACAGATGCTCACATTTTCCACTGCAATTCAATTTAAAGATGAAGATATTACTTACACTCACTACTTGACCAACGTCCTGCCATTTCTTCTTGCACTGGCTTCCAGATCTTATGGTGTTGACCTCTGCGGAGTATTCTTCTGCAACTAGGTTCCATCTTTTTTTCATTTCCTTGGGTGAAACTTTTGAAGGACCACTCTTACTGATATCTAGCTCCAGCCATTTCTCCTCAATTACACTCACTAGTTTCTCCACTTCCTCATGGAGGAAATTCTTGGATCGTCTTGCATGCTCTTGTGCCATTCGTCTATTGGACTCAAACACAGGTAATGTTCAAAGATCACACTTACACCTCTCTTACACCTATCCAGCACTCCTTTCCACTCCCTCAGCCACACAAAAATCAATATTCAGACCTCACCTTAAAAATGCTCCATAACCACTTATTCTGAGGATGCTCTCCCTTTAATTGGCCGATTGCCAAGCCTCCTGTTATACTGCGCATGCACGCAAACTGAACAACCCATTGCGCATGCATTGCATGCACGGTCAACCGGTCAGACATGCCCCTGCCGGCACTACACAACACGCTGGGCCCAAGCCCCCCCCATTTCTGGCTGCGCTAAGTAAGCGCAGCTGAAGCTCCACCACCACCCCCCCCCCCCCCCCCAACCAGGCTCTGCTGCGCGACGCCGGTGGATCCAGACGACGAGGAAGCGGCCAAATTCAAAGGTAGATTTTTGGCACTTTTTTCCCCCAGGAAGTCAGCGCACCACATCGAACTACGCTGCTTAAGCGGCTGGGGAAATTTGGGGCCATAAATAGTAAACGGGTAGTAAGAGGAGAGATGGGGCCGATTAGGGACCAAAATGGAGACCTACACATGGAGGCAGAGGGTATAGCTGTGAGGTGCTAAATGAGTACTTTGCATCTGTCTTCACCAAGGAAGAAGATGCTACCATAGACATAAGAATATAAGAAATAGGAGCAGGAGTAGGCCATACGGCCCCTCGAGCCTGCTCCACCATTTAATACGATCACGGCTGATCCGATCATGGACTCATGTCCACTTCCCTGCCTGCTCCCTAAACCCCTTAATCCCTTATCGGTTAAGAAGCTGTCTATCTCTGTCTTAACTTTATTCAATGTCCCAGCTTCCACAGCTTTCTGAGCCAGCGAATTCCACAGATTTACAATCCTCAGAGAGAAGAAATTTCTCCTCATCTCTGTTTTAAATGGGCGGCCCCTTATTCTAAGATCATGCCCCGTAGTTCTAGTCTCCCCCATCAGTGGAAACATCCTCTCTACGTCCACCTTGTCAAGCCCCTTCATAATCTTATACGTTTCGATAAGATCACCTCTCATTCTTCTGAATTGTAATGAGTATAGGCCCAACCTACTCAACCTTTCCTCATAAGTCAACCCCCTCATCTCCGGAATCAACCTTGTGAACCTTCTCTGAACTGTCTCTAAAGCAAGCAAATCCTTTCGTAAATATGGAAAGCAAAACTGTACGCAGTATTCCAGATGTGGCCTCACCAATAACCTGTATAGCTGTAGCAAGACTTCCCTGCTTTTATACACCATTCCCTTTACAATAGAGGCCAAGATTCGATTGACCTTCCTGATCACTTGCTGTACCTGCATACTATCCTTTTGTGTTTCATGCACAAGTACCCCCAGGTCCAGCTGAACTGCAGCACTTTGCAATTTTTCTCCATTTAAATAATAACTTGCTCTTTAATTATTTTCTGCCAAAGTGCATGACCTCACAATTTCCAACATTATACTCCATCTGCCAAATTTTTGCCCACTCACTTAGCCTGTCTATGTCCTTTTGCAGATTTTTTGTGTCAACTGGTTGCCAACCCAAGAATGAACCATTTATCCCAACTCTCTGTTTTCTGTTAGTTAGCCAATCCTCTATCCATGCTAATATATTACCCCCAACCATATGAACTTTTATCTTGTGCAGTAACTTTTTATGTGGCACCTTGTCAAATGCCTTCTGGAAGTCCAAATACACCACATCCACTGAATTCCCTTTATCCACCCTGTTCATTACATCCTCAAAGAATTCCAGCAAATTTGTCAAACTTGACTTCCCGTTCGTAAATCCATGCTGACTCTGCCTGATCAAATTATGCTTTTCCAAATGTCCTGCTACTGCTTCTTTAATAATGGACTCCGACATTTTCCCAACCACAGATGTTAGGCTAACTGGTCTATAGTTTCCTGTTTTTTGTCTGCCTCCTTTTTTAAATAGGGGCGTTACATTTGCAGTTTTCCAATCTGCTGGGACCTCCCCAGCATCCAGGGAATTTTGGTAAATTACAACCAATGCATCCACTATCCCTGCCGCTACTTCTCTTAAGACCCTAGGATGCAAGCCATCAGGTCCAGAGGATATATCCACCTTTGGTCCCATTATCTTACTGAGTAGCACCTCCTTAGTGATTGTGATTGTGTTAAGTTCCTCCCCCCCACCCTCCCCCATATCCCCTAGACTATCCACTGTTGGGATATTGTTTGTCTCCTCTACCATAAAGACTGATACAAAATATTTGTTCAGAGTTTCTGCCATCTCCATGTTCCCCATTACTAATTCCCCAGTCTCATCCTCTAAGGGACCAACATTTACTTTAGCCACTCTTTTCCTTTTTATATACCTATAGAAACTCTTACTAACTGTTGTTATATTTCATGCTAGTTTACTTTTTTAGTCTATCTTCCCTTTCTTAATCATTTTTTTAGTCATTCTTTGCTGGCTTTTAAAAGCTTCCCAATCTTCTGTCCTCCCATTAGTTTTGGCCACTTTGTATGCCCTTGTTTTTAATTGGATACCGTCCTTTACTTCTTTGATAGAAACATGTAAAATTCTGATGGGATTGGACAGGTTAGATGCAGGAAAAATGTTCCCGATGTTGGGGAAGTCCGGAACCAAGGGTCACAGTCTAAGGATAAGGGGTAAGCCATTTAGGACCGAGATGAGGAGAAACTTCTTCACTCAGAGAATTGTGAACCTGTGGAATTCTCTACCACAGAAAGTTGTTGAGGCCAGTTCATTAGATATATTCAAAAGGGAGTTAGATATGGCCCTTACGGCTAAAGGGATCAAGGGGTATGGAGAGAAAGCAGGAATGGGGTACTAATGTTGCATGATCAGCCATGATCATATTGAATGATGGTGCCGGCTCGAAGGTCCGAATGGCCTACTCTTGCACCTATTTTCTATGTTTCTATGTTTCTTTAGTTAGCCATGGATGGCTATCTTTTCTGTTACACCCTTTTCTCCTCACTGGAATATATTTTTCTTGAGAGTTGTGAAATATTTCCTTAAATGTATGCCACTGTTCATCAACTGTCCTACATTTTAATCAGTCCACTTTAGCCAACTCTGCCCTCATATCTTCATAGTCTCCTTTATTTAAGCTTAGTACGCTGGTTTGAGATCCAACTTTCTCACCCTCCATCTGAATTTGAAATTCAACCATGCTATGGTCACTCATTCCGAGGGGATCCTTTATTAGGAGATTGTTTATTAATCCTGTCTCATTACACAGGACCAAATCCAAAATAGCCTGTCCCCTGGTTGGTTCTGTTACATACTGCTGAAGGAACCCGTCCCTTATGCACTCTATGAACTCTTCCTTAAGGCTACCCTGACCAATTTGATTTGTGCAATCAATATGGAGGTTAATATCATCCACGATTATTGCTGTTCCCTTTTTACAAGCCCCCACTATTTCCTGGTTTATACTCCGACCAACAGAGTTACTACTGTTAGGGAGCCTATAGACTACGCCCACCAGTGACTTTTTCCCCTTATTATTCCTTATCTCCACCCAAATGGTTTCAACATCCTGATCATTTGAGCCAATATCGTTTCTCACTATTGCAGTGATTCCATCCTTTATCAATAAAGCTACCCTACCTCCTTTTCCTTTCTGTCTGCCCTTCCGGATTGTCAAGTACTCCTGAATATTTAATTCCCAGTCCTGGTCACTTTGCAACCACATCTCTGTAATGTCTATCAGATCATACCCATTTGTATCTATTTGTACCGTCAACTCATCTATTTTGTTACGAATGCTACGTGCATTTAGACAAAGTGCCTTAAATTTGTTTTTTTATTCTTTTTTCCTGCTTATTTCCTCTTTCCTTCAAACTCACTTTCTTTATTTTTGTTTTCTAATTCCAGCTTTACTCCCCTCCTTACTGAATCGATTTTCAGGTTCCCATCCCCCTAGTGATGGTGGAGCTAGAGGAGAAACTGGATGGGATAATAATTGATAAGGTAATAGAGAAGCTGGTTGTACTTAAAGTAGATAAATCACCAGGACCAGATAGGCTGCATCCTGGGATGCTGAGGGAAGTGAAGGCGAAAATTATGGTGGTACTGACCATAATGTTCCATCCTCCTTAGATACGGTGTTGGTGCCAGAGGACTGGAGTGTTGTAAATGTTATACCTTTGTTCAAAAAAGGGTGTAAGGATAAACCCAGAAACTACAGGCCAGTCAGTAAAACCTCGGTATTGGGGAAGCTTTTAGAAACAATAATCAGGGACAAAATTAACAGTCACTTGGACATGTGTGGATTAATTAATGAAAGCCAGAATGGATTTGTTAAAGACAAATTGTGTTTAACCAACTTGATTGAGTTTTTTGATGAGGTAACAGAGAGGGTTGTTGAATGCAATGCGGTTGATGTGGTGTATATGGATTTCCAAAAGGCGTTCGACAAAGTGCCACATAATAGGCTTGCCAGAAATGTTGAAGCCCATGGAATAAAAGAGACAGTGGCAGCATGGATACAAAATTGGCACAGTGACAGGAAACAGAGAGTAGTGGTGAACGGTTGTTTTTCGGACTGGAGGAAGGTATACAGTGGTGTTTCCCAGAGGTCGGTACTGGGACCACTGCTTTTCTTGTTATATATTAATGACTTGGACTTGGATGTACAGGGCACAATTTCAAAATTTGCAGATGACACAAAACTTGGAAGTATAACGAACAGTGAGGAAGATAGTGATAGACTTCAGGAAGACATAGACAGGCTGGTGGAATGGGCGGACACGTGGCAGATGAAATGCAAAGTTTTTGGTAGGAAGAATGAGTAGTGGAAATAAAACTAAAGACTACTATCCTAAAATGGGTGCATGAACAGAGAGACCTGCGGTATATGTGCGCAAATCGTTGAAGGTGGCAGGGCAGGTTGGGAAAGCGGTTAAAAGATCTTATGGGATCCTGAGCTTCATGAATAAAAGTATAGAGTACAAAAATGTGGAAATTATGATGAACCTGTATAAAACACTGGTTTGGCCTCAACTGGAGAATTGTGTCCAAATCTGGGAAGAGGTGAAGACATGAGAGAGGGTGCCTTAGAGATTTACAAGAATGATTGCAGGGATGAGGGACTTCAGTTACGTGGTTAGACTGGAGAAGCTGGGGTTGTTCTCCTTAGAGCTGAGAAGATTGAGAGGAGATTTGATCGAGGTGTTCAATATCGTGAGGGGTCTGGACAGAGTAGATAGAGAGAAACTGTTCCCATTGGCGGAAGGGTCGAGAACCAGAGGACACAGATTTAAGGTGTTTGGCAAAAGAATCAAATGCAACATAAGAAAATTCTTTTTTTATGTTTAGGATCTGGAATGCACTGCCTGAGAGGGTGGTGGAGGCAGACTTAATCACAGCTTTCAAAAATGGAATTGGATAAGTATCTGAAGGAAAAAAAATTGCAGGGCTGCGGGGAAAGGGAGGGGGAGTGGGACTGGCTGAAGTGCTCTTACGGGCGCGACAGGCCGAATGGCCTCCTTCCAAGCTGTAACCATTCTACGATTCTATGTCATTCTTGGAAGAAAGAGAAGTAAAAGTACTCACAGTATAGCTGTGTAATGAAAAGGTACGTGACTATGAAATGTTCTTTAAGTGTTCGTTGTGGACAGATTTTGGAATGAGATGTGAGAACTGAAGGTGTGATTTATGCCTCAATAACTCGGGTGAGTTGGACACCTGCTAAGCAATATTACTGTTTTGATTTGGGCTTCTCCAGAAATGTTTTCTTGGACCCAACACAAAAACTAAAACTGAATTGCATAGGCAAGCCTGTGCCTTCAATGAACTGAAGTGTGACCTTGAGTGCAAAGAAATCTTGCTTAGCACGTCTTAGCTGAATAAACCTGTTTATTATCCTTGGATTATACATAGGATTACCTGCCCAGGTCAAGTCAAAGGATGATCATCAGTCACATCAGAGATTTTTTGCAACTCCAATGGCCCAGAAACTCCGGCCTCCCTGGGTCTGTACGGAGTGTGTACGGCGTGCGTACAGACCCGGGAAGGCATTACAATGCGCATGCATTGAAAACCGGCTTTTCCGATCTGTCAAGCTGGAGTTGGACAGATCTTCCACATCTCGGGAGCGAGGAAATTTGTACGGGCAAGATTGTGGGATTTACCCATATCTTGCCCAGCAAATGTCCTGAAAACTCTTGCACCTGATAAAAGCAGGTGCATGGCCTACTTTTACAGGCATAAGAGTTTTAAAATACTCAAAAACATTTTAAAATAAAATTATAAAAGCACATTTTATCGTTAAAAACCCTCCCCACTACGGTAAGTTTATTTTAAACCATGATTAAAAAAACTTTTTTAAAAATCAGAAAAATATATATTTTTAATAATACATAAATAACTTTAATTTAAATTAATAAAAATATGTGGTGTATTTTTTCTATTTTTTATTAGAATTTTGTGTGTTTGGGTTGGTTTCTCAATCATAATAATGGGAACTCCAACTTACGGAGTTCCCATTATTATGAATGAGGAAATACTTTACCTGATTGGCTGCCCAGAGCCATGTGACTGCAGCTCCCGCCCTGCGCATGTCCCGACATGCACGCACTGCGACACGCAGTCAGTGGAGGCCTCAGGACCGGGAACTCGTGTGGGCGTCGCAGGAACAGGTAGGCGCACATCATTTTTAAGTTTTGCCCTCGATGGCCCGCGGGAAGCAGCCGACCGGGATTTCTGGGCCAATAGTCATTTACAACTGCAAGCAGGAACAGCAAGTTGTTGAAGTTAGTCCAAACAACATTGTGCTTTGAACCAGTTCATGCTGGAAATCTGAAATAAAAACGGAAAATGCTGGAAATGCTCAGCAGGTCAGGCAACATTTGTGGAGAGAGAAGCAGAGTTAACGGGCTCATGTTTGGGACCCCCACTAGAACGGCGCACATCGGAGAGGCCCGCCTAAGTCGGAGAGGCCCGCCTAATTTGTAGAACTGAAAAAGCGCCAAATACTTACCTAGTGATTCTCTGATATCTGTAGGCCCGTTTCCAGCTCAGCGCGGATAGCAGGAGCTGCTGGGGGGTGGAGCTACAGCCCTGCGCCAAAAACAGTGCCGGCAGCTGCACGTGTGTGCAGTAGCTCCTGGCCCTCCCAGCGCGTCCTGTCTCCGGGCAACGACCCTATCCCTGGCCAAAGGGACGTCGCCCCTATCCCGGGCCGAGTGGTCTGACAGTACTTAACTCTTGCGGCGGCCCGTCCAGCATCTCCTGGGGGCAGGCCCCGCCCAAACTCCTCTGCGGCGGCGGGGCCCGCCCGCCCAGCATCTCGCTAGGGGCGGGCCTCACCCGAAGTCCGCGGCGGTGACGGCGGGGCCGGTCCAAAGTCTTGGTTAGTGGTCCATCTTCTGCTGGGGGCAGGCCCCGCCCGAAGTCCTCGGCGCCGGGGCCTGCCCGAAGTCTTGGTCGGCGGTCCATCTTGAAGTCCTGGTCAGCGGCGGGGCCCACCCAACCGGCATCTCCTGAGGGAGGCCCAGTCCCAGCTCGCTGTTGGAGGGCTCCCGGTGCTGCAGTAGGTGAGTAGAAACTTTTAATTTTTTATTGATTGATTTTTAAAAATTTTTTTAATTTTTAATTTTTTAATTTTTTTGGATTGATTTATTGGTTGATTTATTGATTTCTTGATTTATTTATCATTTATTATTGATGATGGCTCTTTATTTGTAAAAATGAAGTGTGTAATGCTTGTAAACTTCCCTCCCCCCCATCTCTCGTTCCCCCGCGCCTAATTTATAAGTGTAGGCAAGGTTTTTCTAAGCGTACAAAAATCTACACTTACTCTATTCTAAGTTAGTTTGGAGTAAGTTTTCGCTGCCTAAACTTGCAAAACTGGCGTAAATGGCTGGTAACGTCCCCTTTTGAAAAAAAAACTGTTCTAAAACAAAACTATTCTAACTCACTAGAATTGGAGCAAACTAAATGCCGAGAATTACAATTTCTAATCCATTCTAAACTAGTTGCTCCAAAAAAATAGGAGCAACTCGAGCCAAAACTTGAGCCATGGTTTCAGGTCTGTGACCTTTCGTCAGAGAAGGATTCTGAAGAAGGGTCATTGACCTGAAACATTGGGGGGAAAATTGCGGTCGGAGGCTTCCTTCGGACAAACGTCTCTGACCCGAAAAAAGATTACGAAAATACCTGGTGGTCCCGGAGGAATGTAGGATTCCAGTCGGAGGCCTCCATTCGCTGAGCAGCGCACGGGAACATGTCCTCCAGATACAGATGCATATCCTGGAATCACATGGGCCTGGACCACCAATCACGATGTAGTATTCTCATTGATAATAATGGGAGCTCTGATTTTACGAGCTCCCATTACTATCAATGAGAAAATCCCCCTAAAACAAGAAACACAACACAATACATAAAACACCTCACATATTTAAAATTAATTGAAATTGAATGTAATTTTAATTTGGTTTTAGAAAAAAAAATTTTTTTTTGAATTTTTTTAATGTGATTTAATAGGGTTAAAAATAAACTTACCTTAATGGACAGGGTGTTTAATATAAAATGAATGATTAAGTTTAATTTTTCTATGTTTTAAAAGTGTTAAGCTGGTAAAAGTAGGCTATACGCTTGCTTTTACCAGGCGTAAAAGTTTGAAGGACATTTGCTGGGCAAGAGTTGGGCAAATAGCCCAATCCCTGCTCAGTGGGTGTCCTTCCTGTGGGAATGTGCTGGTTCTGTCAATCGGTAAAGCCAGTTCTCTGCACATGCGCATTGCACGCTGAGTACCAGCATTTGAGATGCCTCTTCGGGTGAGTGTGCACACTGTACACACCCGGAGAGGCCTCAATCTTTGGGCCAATGTTTCAGGTCGATGTCCTTTCATCAAAGGAAGGTTCTGATGAAGGGTCATCGACCTGAAATGTTAACTCTGTTTCTCTCTCCACAGATGCTGCCTGACCCGCTGAGTGTTTCCAGTATTTTCTGTTTTTATTTCATGAAAGGGTTAAATGGACATAAGAACATAAGAACATAAGAAATAGGAGCAAGAGTATGCCATACGGCCCCTCGAGCCTGCTCCGCCATTTAATACGATCATAGCTGATCGGATCATAGACTTAGGTCCACTTCCCTGCCCGCTCCCCATAACCCCTTATTCCCTTATCGGTTAAGAAACTGTCTATCTCTGTCTTAAATTTATTCAATGTCCCAGCTTCCACAGCTCCCTGAGGCAGCGAATTCCACAGATCCACAACCCTCTGAGAAAAGAAATTTCTCCTCATCTCAGTTTTAAATGGGCGGCCCCTTATTCTAAGATTATGCCCCCTAGTTCTAGCCTCCCCCATCAGTGGAAACATTCTCTCTGCATCCACCTTGTCAAGCTCCCTTATAATTTTATACATTTTGATAAGATCACCTCTCATTCTTCTGAATTCCAACGAGTATAGGCCCAACCTACTCAACCTTTCCTCATAAGTCAACCCCCTCATCTCCGGAATGAACCTAGTTAACCTTCTCTGAACTGCCTCCAAAGCAAGTATATCCTTTCAAAAATTTGGAAACTAAAACTGCACACAGTATTCCAAGTGTGGCCTCACTGTAGCAAAACTTCCCTGCTTTTATACTCCATCCCCTTTGCAATAAAGGCCAAGACTCCATTGGCCTTCCTGATCACTTGCTGTACCTGCATACTATCCTTTTGTGTTTCATGCACAATTACCCCCAGGTCCTGCTGTACTGCAGCACTTTGCAATCTTTCTCCATTTAAATAATAACTTGCTCTTTGATTTTTTTTCTGCCAAAGTGCATGACCTCACACTTTCCAACATTATACTCACTTAGCCCATCTATGTCCTTTTGCAGATTTTTTGTGTCCTCCTCACACATTACTTTTCCTTCCATCTTTGTATCATCAGCAAACTTGGCTACGTTACACTCGGTCCCTTCTTCCAAGTCGTTAATATAGATTGTAAATAGTTAGGGTCCCAGCACTGATCCCTGCGGCACCGCATTAGTTACTGATTGCCAACCCGAGAATGAACCATTTATCTTGACTCTCTGTTTTCTGTTCGTTAGCTAATCCTCTATCCATGCTAATATAATATATTATCTTGTGCAGTAACCTTTTATGTGGCACCTTGTCAAATGCCTTCTGGAAATCCAAATGCACCACATCCACTGGTTCCTCTTTGTCCACCCTCTTCGTTACATCCTCAAAGAATTCCAGCAAATTTGTCAAACATGACTTCACCTTCATTAATCCATGCTGACTCTGCCTGACCGAATTATGCTTTTCCAAATGTCCTGCTACTGCTTCTTTATTAATGGCCTCCAACATTTTCCTATCCACAGATATTAGGCTAACTGGTTTATAGTTTCCTGCTTTTTGCCTGCCTCCTTTTTTAAATAGGGGCGTTACATTTGCAGTTTTCCAATCTGCTGGGACCTCCCCAGAATCCAGGGAATTTTGGTAAATTACAACCAATGCATCCACTATCCCTGCTGCTGCTTCTCTTAAAACCATAGGCTGCAAGCCATCAGGTCCAGGGAATTTATCTGCCTTTGGTCCCATTATCTTACTGAGTACCACCTCCTTAGTGATTGTGATTGTGTTAAGTTCCTCCCCCCCATAGCCCCTTGACTATCCACTGTTGGGATATTGTTAATGTTCTCTACCGTAAAGAATGATACAAAATATTTGTTCAGAGTTTCTGCCATTTCCATGTTCCCCATTACTAATTCCCCGGTCTCATTCTCCAGGGAGCAACATTTACTTTAGCCACTCTTTTCCTTTTTATATACCTATAGAAACTCTTGCTATCTGTTTTTATATTTTGTGCTAGCTTATTTTCATTGTCTATCTTCCCTTCCTTAATCATTTTTTTTAGTCATTCTTTGCTGGCTTTTAAAAGCTTCCCAATCTTCTGTCCTCCCACTAGTTTTGGCCACTTTGTATGCCCTTGTTTTTAATTGGATACTGTCCTTTATTTCTTTAGTTAGCCATGGATGGCTATCTTTTCTCTTACACCCTTTCCTCCTCACTTCTTGAGAGTTGTGAAATATTTCCTTAAATGTCCACCACTGTTCATCAACCGTCCTACACTTTAATCTATTTTCCCAGTCCACTTCAGCCAACTCTGCCCTCATACATTTAAAGTCTCCTTTATTTAAGCTTAGTACGCTGGTTAGAGATCTGACTTTCTCACCCCCTATCTGAATACATCAGTTGAGTTACTTTGTCCTATTCTGCAGATGTTGCAAAACATGGACAAACAATCATTGAGATGGTACATCAAAAATGTTGGATTCTTCCATCCATAAAATTCTTTGAAATAGTCTTTGCCTTTGAGCAAAGCTCATTATGAAAATACGGATGGCCAGCAGAGACTAGTTTGGTTAAAAAAAAAGTGTAACCCATGTGGGAAGATAAGAGGTGTGTTGAATGGCTGTCCAGAATCCTACATCAACAAAGCGAGGAAGGTGCCAATGCAGTGGGATTAGGAGAAGGAAGTTGAGGAACAGGACAAACTCCGACGGAAATCCTTTCCAAGTGACATCTAAAGAAAAAGCAGAAGGTGAGAACGGACAAAAAGGGCAGGTTTCTACTTGTTTTCCTTAGTCACATCAGCGCAATCTGGAAGGAATCAGACAGGCCAGCGTGAAAGATCAGGGCATTTACAATGTAGGTGAGCGACGCCCAAACCACTTACCCTCGTGCTTTCCGCGATCTTTATGCCGGTTGAAGATTCAATTTGCCTGAATCAAGCCCCGCCCACAAAACTCGACTCACTCCCAGGTCAAGATTGCGAGAATCCACCCATTGTGCTGACTTGGGGAGGCTCTTCAAATTGCACTCATTTTCTTAGGCATGTTTTGAAAGTTCTTTCATTATCAGAAATTATTTAATTTACTAAGAAGCTGACTGGTGTACACCATTGAAACTATTAAATTGATCAGTATAGTTTTTTTTAAGTCATTTTCAGTGATTTTAAATCAGGTTACTCACAGGTGGAGAAATGGACTGAACACCCTTATTACAAATGCTTATTTTTGGTGATCAACCTATTTCAATTAATAAAACTGCATATGGTTACCCCCCCTCGAATGAGGATGACTTGCTTCCAAATGAGTTCACAGATGTTTCAATGAAGGACCCGATGTTCCAGTCCTGAACTCCAATTGAGAGGGTGGAAGATGCCTGTGCGTGGATTTTTTTAACGGGCTTGACAGAGCTCGGCCTTTATCCAGTGGCAAGGGTTAACCAGGACAACTGGAGACCTGCTCTGCTGCATGGACCTAGTGCGTACACATATCGCAGTGTGGGCTGGCCCGTGCTGCCCCTGGGCCCTCGGCTCTTCTGGGCCCCGAACCCTCATTTGCCGCACCTCCACCACGATCTTTCGCCGCTCCTCCATCACAAACACTCGCCGCTCCTTTACCACGATCCCCCATCGCCACCACCCCTAAATACATCAAGGAATACTTTACAATAGAAAGAAGAAAAAGAAACAATTCTGTTTTATTACATTGCCCGATTGGAAGATTTTACGTTTGTGATTATACAAACGAATTTTAACAGAAATGTGAAGCCTAACCTAATCAGCATAATTCCAAGGCCACTTTGGGTGCAATTTCCCGATAGCACCCAAAGCAGAAACTCTACCCTGTGATCTAGCAGTTACTTAGTCTAAAGAAGAGGGGGGATCTGGGGAAAGATTAAATGAAAGAGAATGTGGAAAATTGAAATTTGACTTGGGATGGGGAAGTGTTAATTTGACTGTAGGAACATTATGGAATGGAGCCGGTGTGCTGAAACTTACCCATGTGCAGAGGAAGCAAAGCTAATATTGGCCCTGAAATTCCCACCTCCCTGGGTCGGTACGGAGTGTGTACGGACCTGGGGAGTCATCGCAAAAGCCGATTTTCAGCACGCAATGCGCATGCGCCGAAAACCAGCTTTTCCAATCTGTCAAGTTCTGGCTTGAGAGATCCAACACATCTCGGCAGCCAGGACATTCGTATGGGCAAGATTGTGGTATTTACCAAGCAAATGTCCTTAAAACTCACGCCTGGTAAAAGCAGGTGCATAGCCTACTTTTACCAGCGTAAGAGTTTTAAAACATATAAAAATAAAATTTTAAAACACAGTTTCCTGTTTAAAAACCCTGCCCACTAAGGAAAGTTTATGTTAAACCCTAATTACAAAGCTTTAAAAAAAACGGCAAAGTATTTTTTTTTAAAGACATTTCTTAACTTTAATTTAAATTAATTTTAATTATGCGAGGTGTGCTTTGTATTTTTTATTATATGTGTTTAGTGTGTTTGTTTTTTTTCTCATTAATAGCAATGAGAACTTGTAGATACGGAATTCCCATTGCTATTAATGGGAAAGCTGTGGAATACTGTACCTGATTGGCTGAGCAGTAACACGTGCAGCGCGGGAAGAGAAGGCCTCCCCACCGGAATCCCACGCTCCCCTGGGACCACCAGGTACTTTCGCAAAAATTCTCCGGTCGGAAGCATTCACCGGAAGAAGCCTCCCACCGGAATTTCAGGGCCAATATATTTGGTGCCAGTTTGCAATTTCTTACGATCTTTCAAATCAATGTATAGCTTCTAAAAAGGGTTGTGATCAAACGATGCTCAGGCTGCAGGGTTCCAAAGATGAAATTGACATAGTTGCTGGGTGGGAAATTGATCCTGAAGGATTAGTGATGGCTGAGAAATATGATGGGAAGCTATTGAGACTAACTAATGAATATCAGTCAACTCTGGCTAGGAAAAGGAAGCATCTTTGGAGGGAGCGCTGCACTGTCTTTTGGATAAGACGTTAAACCGAGGTCTGTCCTCATGGGTGGATGTAAAAGATGCCACGGCACTATGATGAAGAAGAGCAGGGAGTTCTCCTGGTGTCCCGGCCAGGATTTAACACTAAAACAGATGATCTGCTCAAGTATCTCATTGCTGTTTGTGGTATTGTGCTGTGCGCAAATTGGCTGCCGCATTTCCTACATTACAACAGTGACTACACTACATTGGTTATAAAGCGCACTGGGACGTCCTGAGGTAATGAAAGGGGTCATATAAATGCAAAGTACTTCCTTTACCCTTAAATCCTGATTTTCCGCAACATCAAGCCTACTTTGATTCAGACTATGATTACTGTTGTTTTTTTAACCAAAATGTATCATATCACACTTACTGACACTTAATTCCATCTGCTACATTTTGGCCCACTTCCCCATCTTATATATATCTCTTTGCAGCTTCCCTTGGTCTTTTGAAGAATTAACCATACCTTCTGTTTTGGTTCCATCTGCAAATTTCTACACCACCCACTCTGGACCAAATGATTGCTATACACAGTGAGCAGAAGTGGGCTACAACTTAACCCTGAGGGACACCATGCTTCACTTCCAAGCACTCTGAAAAACCGCCCTGAACCCCTGCTCTTTTTTCCTCCCAATTCAATCCAGTTTACTGTCCGTACCTTAATCTTCTTTAGTAATCTCCCATGTGGTACCTTGTAAAACTACATCCATTTATTTCCCCATCCATCATATCTGTTTCCCCCCTCAAATAATTCAATGAGGTTTATATGTAACCTTCAGGCCTGCTGACCGAGGGCCGTGCGGCTCTTTGTCAGCTGGCGCGGACACGATGGGCCGAAATGGCCTCCTTCTGCGCTGTAAATTCCTATGTTTCTATGTTTGTCAAGCACAATTGTTCCCATTGAAATCCGTGCTGGTTACATCGATTTCCTCTTTATCTACATACAAAGCTTTCATCCTTAATTAAAGACTCTAAAATTTTTCCTACCATAGACATTAAACTAACTGTCCAGTAATTACACGGATTATCTCTCCAGCCCACCTCCACACTCAGTAGAGACCTAATATATCATTTCTAGGGTGTCTCCGATATATAATTCAGGCTCGAGTAGCCTTCCTTTAGGTTTCAGTCGTGTCTCAGTGGTAGCACTCTGGCTTCTGAAGGTGGTGGATCCAAGTCCCACTCCAGAAACCTCACCACAAAAGTCCAGGCTGACACTCCAGTATAGTACCGAGGGAGTGCTGCACTGTCAGAGGTCCTGTCTTTTGCATGAGATGTTAAACCTTTTACGTGAACATAAAAGATCCCATGACACTTTTCAAAGAGGAGTCGGGAGTTCTCCCCGGTGTCCTGGCTAATATTTTCCCTCAAACAACACCACCAAAAATGGATTATCTGGTATTTTATCTCATTCCTGTTGGTGGGACCGTGCTGTCTTTCCATACATTGTCACAGAGACTACACTTCAAAAGTACTTTTATTGGCTGTGAAGTATTTTAGGGCATTGTGAAAGTTGTTATATAAATCCAGGTTCTTCCTTCCACCCTCTAGCCTAAACAATATCAAAAATGTTCCTTTTATCCATCATAATATCACTCATCTCGCTCTCAACCATCATCATAGGCAGTCCCTCGAAATTGAGGAAGACTTGCTTCCACTCTGAACAGTCCAATACGGGAATTACAGTCTCTGTCACAGGTGGGGCAGATAGCTGTTGAAGGAAAGGGTGGGTGGGACTGGTTTGCCACACATTCCTTCCGCTGCCTGCGCTTGTTTTCTGCATGCTCTCGGCGACGAGACTCGAGGTGCTCAGCACCCTCCCGGATGCACCTCCTCCATCTAGGGCGGTCTTTGACCAGGGACTCCCAGGTGTCGGTGGGGATGTTGCATTTTATCAGGGAGACTTTGAGAGTGTCCTTGAAATGTTTCCTCTGCCTACCTTTGGCTCGTTTGCTGTGAAGGAGTTCCAAGCAGAGTACTTGCTTTGGGAGTCTTGTGTCAGGCATGCAAACAATGTGGCCTGATCGAGGACGATAACGTTGGTGTGCCTGTCCTCCCAGGGGATTTGCAGGATCTTGTGGAGACATCGTTGGTGGTATTTCTCCAGCGATTTGTTGTGTCTACTGTACATGGTCCACTTCACCTCCTCTCCGATATCCACTTCTTTAATAAAGGTGGACGTAAAATACTCATTAAATACCGTCGCGATTTTTTGATCATTCTCTACAAATTGACCATCCTGTCCTCAGGTGTCCCATCTCACTTTTAACAATTCTTGAAAAATACTTTCCTTATGATGTTTTTTGAAATTTCTTTCATCCTGCTCCCTCTTAATTTTCTTACGTTGCCTAGGTTTTACTACATTAAAGATGCTATATAAATGCAAGTTGCCATTCTTTTGTTGTTTTATCCCACTCTGAACCTCTACTTAATTTCTCATATCCTCCTTTAGTGTTTTTTTAAATTATTCTTATAATCCTTATTGTCTCTTCTTCAATTTTAACTGGTTTATCATAGAATCATAGAAATTTACAGCACGGAAGGAGGCCATTTCGGTCCATCGTGTCCTTAAGCTCTTTATTTATCCGTAGCATCCTAAAACTACTCGTAATTTTCTTTTTTTAATGGAATATACTTATTCTGTACCATTGCAATCTTTCTTTGTGAAAAAACCTCTCAGTGTTGCTATGAGCCATTTTCTGCTTCCACTTCACCTCAGATAGCTCGCTGTTTCGAAAACCTGCTCTAATTTAATGCGGTGTTTTAGTCTTTGTGCTGACTTTTTCACTTTCTAGTTGCACCTTACACTTTTATCATCACTCTCTTCTCTCTTCGGCAGTTCCCCGGAGTCGAGGATGACTTGCTTCCACACTAATGAGTTCTCAGGTGACTGATGAGACCAATGCGGGATCTACAGTCTCTGTCACAGGTGGGGCAGACGGTGGTTGGAGGGACGGGTGGGTGGGGGGGCTTGATTTGTCGTGCGCTCCTTCCGCAGTTTGTACTTGGCTTCCGCGTGCTCCCGACGAAGAGACTCGAAGTGTTCGGCGCCTTCTCAGATGCTTCTCCTCCACTTTGAGCGGTCTTGGGCCGGGGATTCCCAAGAGTCGGTGGGGATGTTGCACTTTTTCCAAGGAAGATTTGAGGGTGTCCTTGAAGTGTTTTCTCTGCCCTCCTGGGGCTCGCTTGCCATGCCAGAGCTTAGAGTAGAGCGCTTGTTTCGGGAGTCTCGTGTTGGGTATGCGGACAATGTGGTCACTACTCCCAAGCTGCCCACCCACTATGAATTTAATTAAATAGCTCATCTATCTGATCGAGTTCATTCCTCATAACCAGCTCAAGCAACACCTCTGCCCTCATAGGCTGATCAACACACAGCTTTGAAGAAGGAGGTCTGTACACCTTTTACGAATTCCATTCTTTTTTCTCCATTTATTTCCTCTCTGTCTGGCCAATGAGTGGGCTCCTAGAATACCCCAGCACAGTGACAAAAATAACAAAATATTTTATTCAATGAGATAAAGTGGAGGGGAAAAAACCACTGGCTTATTCTTTTTTCACAAAGGAGGAGGTAACTCGAGCAAACTAATCATTGAAAATAAGATAACACTGGAAGGCGATGGGCTTGAATTCGAGTTTTATTGCTGTTATTGGGATGATTTAAAGGAGAATACTTTAGAGCCTTTTGGAGAAGTGCTTTAGGAATATAGGAACATAGGAACAGGAGGAGGCCTTTCAGCCCCTCGAGCCTGTTCCGCCATTCAATGAGATCATGGCTGATCTGTATCACAGCTCCATTTACCCACCTTGGTTCCATATCCCTTACCTAACAAAAAGTTTATCAATCTCAGTTTTTAAATTTTCAATGATCCCCAGCCTCGACAGGTTTTGAGGGAGAGAGTTCCAGATGTCCAGAACCCTTTGTATGAAGATGTCCTTCCTGATATTACCCCTCAACGGCCTAGCTCTAATTTTAAGGTTATGCCCCCTTGTTCTAGACTCTCCCACCTGAGGAAGTAGAACTAAAAAGCCAGTTTCTTTATGAAATCACAATCACACACACTACAAGATGGCGCCAAACGAACTTGTCATGTGACACGATCAGCAGTTGCATTACCAGAGTAGTCCACTAAGATTTCTCTTGACATATTCTCCGCATCCCCGGGAGAAAGACATTCGCGCGGGGGAGATTGCGCTGTTTGCCCAACTCTTGCCTAGCGAATGTCCTTCAAACTTTTACCAGCGTAAGAGTTTTAAAACATTTAAAAATAAAATTTAAATACACATTTTTATTATAAAAACCCTGTCCACTAAGATAAGTTTATTTTAAACCCTATTAAAACACATTTTAAAAAATCCCCAAAAATGCAGACGACACTAAAATTGGCTGTGTGGTTGATAATGAAGAGGAAAGTCATGGGCTGCGGGAGGATATCAATCTACTGGTCAGGTGGGCAGAGCAGTGGCAAATGGAATTTAATTCAGAGAAGTGTGAGGTGATGCACTTTGGGAGGGCTAATAAGGAAAGGGTATACACATTAAGCGGTAGGCCACTTAATAGTGTAGATGAACAAAGGGACCTTGGAGTGCTTGTCCACAGATCCCTGAAAGTAGCAGGCCAGGTGGATAAGGTGGTTAAGAAGGCATATGGAATGCTTGCCTTTATTGGCCAAGGCATAGAATATAAGAGCAGGGAGGTTATACTTTAAATTGTATAATACTTTGGTTAGGCCACAACTGGAGTACTGCATGCAGTTCTGGTCGCCGTATTATAGGAAGGAAGTGATTGCATTCGAGAGGGTGCAGAGGAGATTTACTAGGATGCTGCCTGGAATGGAGAATCTTAGTGAGGACAGATTGGATAGGCTGGGTTAGTTCTCATTGGAACAGAGGAGGTTGAGAAGAACCCTCATCAAGGTGTACAAAATATTGAGGGGCCTGAACATAGTGGATAGTAAGGATCTATTTCCATTGGTGGAGGGGGCTATTATGAGTAGACATAGTTTTAAGGTGGTTGGTGGAAGGTTTAGAGGGGATTTGAGGGGGTTGTGTGGATCTGGAACTCGCTGCCTGGAAAAGTGGTGGATGCAGAAACTCTCACCACTTTTAAGAGATGGTTGGATGGGCACTTAAATTGCCGTAACCTGCAGGGTTATGGACTAGAGCTAGTAATTGTGATTAGACTGGATGACCTTTTGTTGGACGGCGCAGATATAATGGTAAGTACTGCAGGGAATGGAATACGGCCAGGGTGATCTCCTGGACTAGTTTCGATCGCCTGGATGGGTTGGAGAGGAATTTTCCCAGATTTTTTTCCTCCCTAAATTGGCCTGGGTGGTTTTTGCCTCTCCCAGGAGATCACATGGCTCCGGTTGGGGTGGAGTGTAGATGTTTTTAGTCTAAGGGATGTTGCAGTGATGTGGATTGGTTGGGCTGGGTGCTCTTTGCCTTTCCGTTGTTGTTCATGGGTTTGTATGTAACCTTTAGGGCTGCTGACCAAGGACCGTGCGGCTCTTTGTCGGCCGGAGCGGACACGATGGGCCGAAATGGCCTCCTTCTGCGCTGTAAATTTCAATGTTTCTATGTTTCTATATTTTTTTTTTGAAAACATTTAATTAACTAATTTCAATTAATTTGACATATGTGTGGTGGTTTTTTTATTTATTATGTTGTATTTGGGTGTTTTAGGGGGTTATTCTCATTGATAGTAACGGGAGCTCGGAGAATCGGAGTTCCCATTACTATCAATGAGAATACTGTACCGTGATTGGTTGTCCAGGCCCACGTGACTCCAGCTTATCCATCCGTACCTCCAAGACGGGGACGCGCTGCGATGTGCGGGAAGAGAAGGCCTCCGACCGGAATCGAAAGCACCTCCGGGACCACCAGCTACTTTCGTAGAGAAATTTTGGGTCGGAGGCGATCATCCGAAGGAAGCCTCCAACCGGAATTTCAGGGCCATGAAGCTGTCGGATTGTCGTAAAAACCCAACTGGTTTACTAATATCACTTTAGAGAAGGAAACCTGCCGGTCTAGCCTACATGTGACTCCTATCCCACACCAACGTGGTTGACTCTTGACTGCCCGCTGAAGTGACCCAGCGAGCCACTCAGCTGTATTAAGCAGCTAGCTTCACAGAGCAATTAGGGATAGCCAATAACTGCCATCCTTGCCAACAACGCCCACATCCGAAGAGTGTATAGTAAACAAATGGTCTTCCAGATTTTGTGGGCAACTATAATGAAGAGTGAAGACAGAAACGATGCAGGGAAGTAGCGGAAGAATGGAAAGGGGTTCACAATGTCATTTAATTTTTATTCTCTGCTCTTGTAAGTTCAGTGTGGCTTGGGAGGATATTGCAGTAGTGCATTGGGACAATTTGGTTCCTTAAGTAACGCCTCGATTCCAAAATTTTCATTCTTGTTTACAAATCCCTCCATGGCCTCGCCCCTCCCTATCTCTTGAATCTCCTCCAGCCTCACAACGCCCCACCCCCTGAGATGTCTGCACTACTTTAATTCTGCCCTCTTGAGCATCCCTGATTATAATTGCTCAACCATTGGTAGCCGTGCCTTCAGCTGCCTGGGCCCCAAGCTCTGGAACTCCCTCCCTAAACCTCTCTTTCCTCCTTTAAGACGCTCCTTAAAACCTTCCTCTTTGACCAAGCTTTTGGTCATCTGCTGTAATTTCTTCTTATGTGGCTCAGTGTCAAATGTATTTGTTTTGTCTTATAACACTGCTGTGAAGCACCTTGGGACGTTTTACTACTAAATCTTGTTGTTGTGGTTATGTCTGGAAATGTCCCAGTTAGTAGAAAAGGGACCAGAGTTTTATGATGAAGAACAAAATAATGGAATCAGCTGCGAATGTTGAAGCATGTATGATCAAAGTGAGAGCATACAGGTTTCCACAGTTTGAGAGGAAAATTATTTGGATAAGTGTGAATTACGCAAGCACAGAGGAATAAATCATGGATGGCGGCACAAACGTTTTCTATGCAAGATATCGTTATAAAGCTGATGCTAGGTGTAGTAAAGAAGAAATATAAAACATATACCTTGCAAGGTTTTTTTGGCAGTTTGGCATATGTAGTTGTTATCTGTGTAAATTAATTCATTTCACCAAAGATGCATTGTTTGGCTATTAAATTTAATTTAAAAAAACATGTTTTTGCAAGCATGGCTTGTCACATACATAGTAAAACAAGCTTTATTGGGACCCGTGTGTCATTTCAACAGAGAGAAATACAACAGAGGTGGTGATATGGTAAACAAAGACTTAAATACCAGGGATAACTCCCCTACTCTTTTCCAAATAGTGGTATCTTTGACATCCACCTGAGAGGCCAGACAGGGCCTTGGTTTAACATCTCATCTGAAAGCTGGCACCTACCGACAGTGCAGCATTCCCTCAGCACTGCACTGAAGTGTCAGCTTAGATTATCTGGAGTGAGACTTGAACCCACAACCTCTGACTCAGAGGTGAGCATGATACCACTGAGCCACGGCTGACATCTAAAGTAACATTACAATGTTCCCTGCATTTGCATGTCATTGCCTTAGTAGTGAGGGTGCCTTGGTTGTCTTCAATAAGTTTGTATTTGCAGAAGAACAAATAAGCTCAATGAGAGCAATGAATGTTTTCAAACCTATTGTAAGGTGCCCAATACATACTATAATATAAGTGTCAGCTGTGGATCAGTGGGTAGCACATTCGCCTTTGAGTCAGCAGGTTGTGGCCTTTTTCGATCTTGCAAAGGCCTTTGACACTGTCAACCACCAGGGTCTATGGAGCATCCTCCTCCATTTCGGATGCCCCCAAAAGTTTGTCAACATCCTTCGCCTGCTTTACGATGACATGCAGGCCGTGATCCTTACCAACAGATCCATCACAGACCCAATCCACGTCCGGACCAGGGTCAAACAGGGCTGCGTTATTGCTCCAGCCCTCTTCTCAATCTTCCTCGCCGCCATGCTCCACCTCACAGTCAACAAGCTCCCCGCTGGAGTGGAACTAAACTACAGAACAGTGGGAAGCTGTCTAACCTAGGCCAGGCCAGGTCCAAGATCACCCCAACCTCTGTCGTTGAGCTGCAGTATGTGGATGACGCCTGCGTCTGTGCACATTCTGAAGCTGAACTCCAGGATATAGTCAATGTATTCACTGAGGCATATGAAAGCATGGGCCTTACGTTTAACATCTGTAAGCCAAAGGTCCTCCACCAGCCTGTCACCGCCGCACAGCACTGCCTCCCAGTCATCAAAATCCACGGCACGGCCCTCAACAACATGGACCATTTCCCATATCTCGGGAGCGACTTATCAACAAAGACAGACATTGATGCAGAGATTCAGCATCACCTCCAGTGTGCCAGTGCAGCCTTCGGCCATCTGAGGAAAAGAGTGTTTGAAGACCAGGCCCTCAAATCATGGTCTACAGGGCTGTAGTAATACCCGCCCTCCTGTATCGATCTGAGGCATGGACGATGTATAGAAGGCACCTCAAGTCGCTGGAGATATATCACCAATGATGTCTCCGCAAAATCCTGCAAATCCCCTGGGAGGACAGGCGCACCAACATCAGTGTCCTCGACCAGGCTAACATCCCCAGTATTGAAGCACTGACCACACTCGATCAGCTTCGCTGGGGGCAGGCCACATAGTACGCATGCCAGATACGAGACTTCCTAAGCAAATGCTTTATGCAGAGCTCCTTCATGGTAAACGAGCCAAAGGAGGACAGCGGAAACGTTATAAGAACACCTCAAAGCTTCCCTGGTAAAATGCGACATCACCACTGACACCTGGGAGACCCTGGCCGAAGACTGCCCGAGGTGGAGAAAGTGCATCCGGGAGGGCGTTGAACTCTTCGAGTCTCAATGCAAAGAGCATGAAGAGGCCAAGCGCAGACAGCGGAAGGAGTGCGCGGCAAACCAGCCCCACCCACCCCTTCCCTCGACAAATGTCTGTCCCACCTGTAACAGGGTCTGTGGCTCTCGTATCGGACTGTTCAGCCATCAAAAAACTCACTTTGGAAGCAAAGCCTCCTCAATTCCGAGGGACTGCCTATGATGATCATGATGTGGGTTCAAGTCCTACTCCAGGAATTAGACCGCATAATTCTAGGTTGATCCTCCAGTGCAGTGCTGAGGGGGCGCCGCGCTGTTGGAGGTGCTGTCTTTCGAATGAGACGTTAAACCAAGGTCCCGTCTGCTCTCTCAGGTGGACGTAAAAGATCCTATGGCACTATTTTTGAAGAAGAGCAGGGGAATTATCCCCAGTGTCCTGGCCAATATTTGTCTCTCAATCAACATAACAAATACAGATTATCTGGTCATTATCACATTGCTGTTTGTGGGAGCTTGCTGTGCGCAAATTGGCTGCCGCCTTACATAGAAACATAGAAAATAGGTGCAGGAGTAGGCCATTCGGCCCTTCGAGCCTGCACCACCATTCAATATGATCATGACTGATCATTCTCTAAGTACCCCTTTCTTGCTTTCTCTCCATACCCCTTGATCCCTTTGGCCGTAAGGGCCATATCTAACTCCCTCTTGAATATAGCCAATGAATTGGCATCAATAACTTTCTGTGGCAGGGAATTCCAGAAGTTAACAACTCTCTGAGTGAAGTTTCACCTCATCTCAGTCCTAAATGGCCTACCCCGTATCCTAAGACTGTGTCCCCTGGTTCTGGACGTCCCCAACATCGGGAACATTCTTCCCGCATCGAACCTGTCCCGTCCCGCCAGAATCTTATTCGTTTCTATGAGATCCCCTCTCATCCTTCTAAACTCCAGTGTATAAAGCCCAGTTGATCCAGTCTCTCCTCATATGTCAGTCCAGCCATCCCTGGAATCAGTCTGGTGAACCTTCGCTGCACTCCCTCAATAGCAAGAACGTCCTTCCTCAGATTAGGAGACCAAAACTGAATACAATATTCCAGGTGAGGCCTCACCAAGGCCCTGTACAATTGCAGTAAGACCTCCCTGCTCCTATTGACTCTGGATCAGTTCCTATGGACTGGAGGGTAGCTAATGTAACACCACTTTTTAAAAAAGGAGGGAGAGAGAAAATGGGTAATTATAGACCGGTTAGCCTGACATCAGTAGTGGGGAAAATGTTGGAATCAATTATTAAGGATAAAATAGCAGTGCATTTGGAAAGCAGTGACAGGATCGATCCAAGTCAGCATGGATTTATGAAAGGGAAATCATGCTTGACAAATCTTCTGGAATTTTTTGAGGATGTAATTTGTAGAGTGGACAAGGGAGAACCAGTGGATGTGGTATATTTGGACTTTCAAAAGGCCTTTCACACAAGAGATTGGTGTGCAAAATCAAAGCACATGGTATTGGGGGTAATGTACTGGCGTGGATAGAGAATTGGTTGGCAGACAGGAAGCAGAGAGTCGGGCTAAACGGGACTCCCATTTTCGGAATGGGAGCCAATGACTATTGGACACATTACAACAGTGACTACACTCCAAACGTACTTCATTGGCTGTAAAGAGCCTTGAGATATCCGGTGGTTATGAAATCCGCTATATAAATGTAAATCTTTCTTTCAAACCTATTGCAAGGTGCCCACTGCATACTATAAGAGTGGCATAAGAGGTTAACTTAAAGTGTTGATCATTGGCGATAGACCTGAAATGTTAGCTTAACTCATGAATTCGGTAGCACTGCCATTAGACACCAGATAATCTGTGTCCTGCCTGCTGGAACACATATTGGGAAACCATGTGTGTGCTCCCCATCATTGTCCATTCATGGATAGAAAGTAACAGTGAGCCTGCCTCTCTAATTACCACTACCTCTCCTGGTAGGTGGAGCTCTGTGCTTCGAGCTTGCATTCCTTAGTATTGTCCCTCAGATATCATGGTGGTGGGGGTCTGGAATTCACTGCTGAAAGGGTGGTAGAGGCAGAAACCCTCACCATATTTAAAAAGTGCTTGGATGTGCGATTGGAGTGCCGTAACCTACAGGGCTACGGACCAAGAGCTGCAAAGTGGGATTAGGTCGGATAGCTCTTTGTCGGCCGGCACGGACACGATGGGCCGAAATGGCCTCCTTCCGTGCTGTAAATTTCTATGAATCTCTGATCAGAGACACAAGAACAGAACGCTATCGGAATGTAAGTTGTTTGTAGAGCAGCTGAGATTTCCAAGTGGCCAAACAGAAAGAAGAAATGTCTGACGGAGAACTAACCCAAGGACTGAGACTGCGGATGCTGGAATCGGAAATAAAAACAGAAAATGCCGGAAATACTCAGCGGGTCAGGCAGCATCTGTGGAGAGAGAAAGAGAGTTAACGATTCAGGCCGATGACCCTCCGCAAGTTCTGATAAAAGGTAACTGACCTGAAACATTAACTCTGTTTCTCTCTCCACAGTTGCTGCCTGACCCGGGGAGTATTTCCAGCATTTTCTGTTTTTATACTAAGACTGAGTAATTGAGTGGTTTTCTGTAGTGATGCAGTTAAAGTTCTGCCAGTAAGCCAGACAACTGTGTCTGCTTGGATATGAACCCTATATGGGCTGGATTTTTGGATTTGCCATTGTCGGGGTGAAAACGGAGGCAGGGTGGAGAATTTACCGCCCGGGTAACGTTTGCGCTGTGTGGAGCAATTTTTGCCATCTGGGTCCTGCGCAAAAGGAGGCGTTGTACAACTTTCACGGCGCAAAAATGGGAACCTCGCCAACTAAAGTGCGGGGCCAGGAGCACTGAGGCCTTGGGAGGGGAAAACAAAATTCACGAAAACATTCAAATAACATTGGCAACATCCTTACCTCACAAATCGCTGCAAAATAAAAGAATAAACTGGAAATTACCTTGTTTGCGGTTTGTTTGCCTCACTGCTGCCAGCAGGGCGGGACCGCTGTGTTTTCCCTGGCGGTAATCGCGGGGCGTGTTTCGGGGCGTACGTGTCAGGCGCGAGTCCAAACTCGCGCCAGTGTCGCAATGCGAGCCGTTGCATGCCCGGCGCAGCTCTCCCCGGCGCAGCTTCTAAGCACCGCCGCAAAACCCGACCGGAGGATCGCGCCCGGATGCAAAATAGTTGACCGCCCCATTTCTCGCCGCGGAGGGTCAAAACCCGGCAAAACCCGGGTCGCAATGACCCAAAGATCCAGCCCCCTTCTGTTCCTATCCTACACAAGGGAGAAAAATGTGAGAGAAATCAGCCTGAAAAGCATTAGATATTGTCTGAATGCTGTCTTAACCAATGGCAGTTATGAAGAGAGGCAACTTGTTGCTGCTATTAGTAACATCAAAAATGAGTCATGGATTGAACCCATGAATCTTAATGGAAATGTCATACCCCCTGAAGCTAGATGCAGAATCTAGTGTTAACATAATAGGATATAAGGGCCATGAGGACCTATAAAAATGGCCTCAACTGATCCCTCCATCAACTAAAGCGAAAGCATCATCGGCAAGATGACAAATGAAGGAACATAACTGTTATACTCATAATAAATGGTCAGACCGAGTACTGTGTGTAATGAGCAAGTGTGACCTTAGCTCCTTTATTGTAGTTCCAGAGTGCCGGTACCTCGTGGGTGGCCTGCTTATATACTGTGCTCCCAAGGGATGCTGGGATCCCTTGGGACTCCAATAGGCAGGCCCTCTAGTGGACAGGTGTGATGCAGGTTACAAGGTTACAAGGGGTTAAATAAATAACATCACTCCCCCGTGAAGTCAACAATATACTTATTTACAAGGTGAGACGATCTGAGGCTCTGCGCTCCCTTGTCGATTGTCTCGGTACAAACGTTGGTGTGGTTGGGTTGGTCAGTTCTTCACTGGGCTGTTGGGCAGCCGGCCTTGCCAGGCTGCTGGGGACGATGAGTTCTGTTCCGTAGTCAACTGTGATGTCAGTTGCCACTTGTATGTGTGTTGGAAGGTCAAAGTTGGTGGTGTCTTCTTCAGGTTGTGCGTAGCTGTCGGTGAACCGCAGTTTAATTTGGTCCGTGTGTTTTCTGTGCGTTCGTCCACTGGTCAGTTTGACCTGAAACACCCGACTCCCCTCTTTGGCTGTGACCGTGCCAGCAAGTCATTTGGGACCATGTCCATAATTGAGCACAAACACAGGATCGTTGATCTCAATATCGCGTGACAATTTGTGCGGTCATGGTACACACTCTGTTGCTGCCGCTTGTCTTCCACGTGATCATGTAGATCAGGGTGGACCAGAGAGAGCCTTGTTTTAAGCGCCCTTTTCATGAGCAGCTCAGCTGGGGGGATCCCTGTGAGTGAGTGGAGTCTGGTGCGGTAGCTGAGCAGTACTCAGGACAACCGCGTCTGCAGGGAGCCTTCCAACACGTGTTTCAAGTTTTGCTTGATGGTCTGGACTGCCCGTTCTGCCTGGCTATTGGATGCAGGCTTGAACGGCACAGATGTGACATGTTTGACCCTGTTGCGAGTCATGAATTATTTGAATTGAGCACTTGTGAAGCACGGCCCATTGTCACTAACTAGGACATCGGGCAGGCCGTACGTGCAAACATAGCTCTTAGACTTTCAATGGTGGCTGTGGACATGCTTCCAGACATTATGGCACATTCAATCCATTTTGAGTAAGCATCCACGACAACCAAAAACATTTTGCCTAGGAATGGGCCTGCATAGTCTACATGGATCCTCGACCACGGTTTGGATGGCCAGGACCATAGACATAGCGGTGCCTCTCTGGGTGCATTGCTCAACTGAGAGCAAGCATTGCACTGGCATACACATGACTCTAAATCTGAGTCAATGCCTGCCCACCACACGTGGATCTGGCTATGGCTTTCATCATCACGATGCCCGGGTGGATGCTGTGTAGGTCCCCAATAAATATGTCTCTGCCTTTCTTGGGCAAGACCACACGATTGCCCCACAAGAGGCAGTCTGCCTGAATGGACAGCTCATCTTTGCGTCTGTGGAATGGCTTAATCACTTCCTGCATCTCCACTGGGACACTGGACCAGCTCCTGATGGAGGACACAGTTTTTTGCCAGGGCCAGTAAAGGATCCTGGCTGGTCCAGCTCCTGATCTGGCGGGCCGTAACGGGGGATTTCTCGTTTTCAAATGCCTCCATGACCATAAGCAAGTCCGCTGGCTGTGCCATTTCCACTCGGTGGTGGACAATGGTAGCCGACTGAGAACATCTGCACAGTTCTCTGTGCCCGGTCTGTGGCGAATTACATAATTGTATGCCGACAGCGTGAGCACCCATCTTTGGATGTGGGCAGAGGCATTGGTATTGATCCCTCTGCTCTCTGAGAATAGCGATATGAGCGGCTTGTGGTCTGTTTCAAGTTCGAACTTGAGGCCAAACAAATACTGCTGCATTTTCTTTACCACGTAAATGCACGCCAGAGCCTCTTTTTCAACCATGCTGTAGGCCCTTTTGACCTTGGACAAACTCTTGGATGCATACGCAACCGGTTGCAAAATTCCCGATTCATTAGCCTGTTGTAACACACAACCGACCCCGTATGATGACGCATCGTAAGCTAATACTAGTCGTTTACATGGGATATACAGGACAAGCAGTTTGTTAGAACACAGTAAAGTTCTGGCTTTCTTAAAGGCAGCCTCTTGTGAATTCCCCCATACCCAGTCATCTCCCTTGTTCAGTATCTCATGCAGGGGTTCTAGTAGGGTGCTTAACCCAGGTAGGAAATTACCGAAGTAGTTAAGGAGTCCCAGAAACGCCCGCAGCTCCATCACGTTCCGTGGCTGCAGCGCGTTCTTGATGGCCTCCGTCTTGGCGTCAGTGGGTCTGATGCCGTCTGCTGCGATCCTTCTTCCTAAGACTTCGACGTCCTGTGCCAGGAAAACACACTTCGAGCGTTTCAACCTGAGCCCCACGCAATCCAACCGACTAAGAACCTCCTCCAGGTTCTTCAAGTGCTCCATGGTGTCCCGACCTGTAACCAATATGTCGTCCTGGAAGACCACTGTACAAGGAACCGACTTTAGCAGGAAGATCGCTGCAGCTGACCGAATCCCGAACGGGCACCGGTTATATATGAATAGACCTTTGTGAGTGTTGATGCAGGTGAGGCCATTCGAAGAGTCCTTCAGCTCCTGTGTCATTTAGGCCAAGGTCAGGTCCAGCTTGGTGAACGTCTTTCCTCCAGCCAGGGTCGCAAATAGGTCGTCTGCCTTGGGTAGCGGGTATTGGTCCTGCAGCAAAAAACAGTTAATTGTTACTTTATAGTCACCGTAAATTCTAACTGTACCATCCTCCTTGAGTACCGGAACAATCAGACTAGCCCAGTCGTTGAACTCCAACGGCCGATGATGCCCTCGTGTTGCAGCCTATCCAGCTCAATTTCCACTTTTTCACACATCATGTATGGTACCGCCCGAGCATTGTGGTGGATGGGTCGCATACTGGGAACCAAATGGATCTGCACTTTTGTCCCCGAGAAACTTCCAATGTCTGGCTCAAATAAAGAGGGAACTTGCTTAGAACCTGGGTGCATGCAGTGTCATCAACTGATAAAAGCACTCGGATGTCATCCAGTTCCAGCGGATTTTCCCCAGCCAGCTTCTGCCAAGTAACGTGGGGCCATCCCCTGGCACAATCCATAGCGGGAGTTCGTGTACTGCTCTATCATAGGAGACTTTGACTTCAGCACTGCCATTACCGGGATTAGTTCCTTTGTATAAGTCTTTAACTTCATGTGAATGGGGCTGAGCTTGGGCCTGTGTGCCTTCTTCCCCCACAGCCTGTTGAAGACTGTTTTACCCATTATGGACTGACTTGCCCCCGTGTCCAGCTCCATAGACACTGGAATACCATTCAGTTCAACTTTCAACATTATTGGTGGGCATTTCGTCATGAACATGTACCCCGTACACCTCTGCCTCCACCGTATGAGTTTCCAATTCCGTCTGATCCACTGTTGACCAGTCTTCCTCTGCAACGTGGTGGTTTGCAGGGTTTGTAGCTCGCCTGCACATTCATTGGAGGTGTCCCATTGTTCTGCAGCCATTCCACGCATAGTGCTTAAAGCAGAATTGATGGGGCCGATGATCACCCCCGCAGCGCCAACAGGGTGTTAACTGCCTCGCATAAATGGATGATGGCGAACTCTGGGTCAATTGAGGTCGGGCCACAGAAGCCAGCGTGTACATTCTGCCGTGTACATTTCTGCTCAAAACTGACGTTACTTTATGCACAGTACTGGCCGAAACTTCTTTGTTCTGCGAAATCTGTTTTGTGTTGTCGCTGGTGGACATAAATGCCTGGGCTATCGTTATGGCTTTACTCAGATTCGGAGTTTCTACAGTCAACAGTTTGCGAAGGATTGTCTCATGTCCGATGCCCAGTACAAAAAAGTCTCTGAGCATTTGTTCTAGGAATCTCTCAAACTCACAATGTCCTGCAAGGTGCCTTAGTTTGGTAACATAGCTCGCCACTTCCTGGCCCTCCGATCATTGACACGTGTAGAACCGATATCTCGCCATCAAAACTTCCTTAGGATTTAGGTGCTCCCGGACCAGCGTACACAGTTCTTCATAGGATTTATCTGTTGGTTTAGTCAGGGCCAGGAAATTCTTCATGAGGCCATAGGTGGTGGCCCCACAGACGGTTAGGAAGGTCGCCCTTCGTTTGGTCGCATTCTCGTCCCCTTCCAGCTTGTTGGCTACGAAGTATTGGTCGAGTCGCTCCACGAAGGCCTCCCAATCATCCCCCTCCGAGAACTTCTCCAGGATGCCGACTGTTCTTTGCATTTTCGTGCGGTTCATTACCTCGTCGCCAATTATTATACTCCTAATAAATGGTCAGACCGAGTACTGTGTGTAATGAGCAAGTGTGACCTTAGCTCCTTTGTTGTAGTTCCAGAGTGCCGGTACCTCGTGGATGGCCTGCTTATATACTATGCTCCCAAGGGATGCTGGGATCCCTTGGGACGCCAATAGGTAGGCCCTCTGGTGGACAGGTGTAATGCAGGTTACAAGGTTACAAGGGGTTAAATACATAACAATAACAACAACAACTTGCATTTAAATAGCACATTTTATGTTGTAAAACATTCCAAGATGCTTCACAGGAGCATTATTAGACAAAAGGTGACACCCAGCCAAAGAAGGAGACATTAGGACAGGTGACCAAAAGCTTGGTCAAAGAGGTAGGTTTTTAGAAGTGTTTTAAAGCAGCAGAGAGAGGTGGAGAGGCGGAGAGGTTTAGGAAGGGAATTCCACTGGTGGACGTGCCTTCAGAGACAGCTGAAGGCACGGCTACCAATGGTGGGCCAAAGGAAATGAGCAATGCACAAGAGGCCAGAGTTGGAGAAACGTAGAGTTCTTGGAGGGTTGTAATGCTGGAGGAGCCAGTGTTTACTGACAGATCTCGGATATCCAACCCACACTCGGACTTCAGAAAGCTCCAAGACTGCAGCCGATGATGCAGATGTTGGCTGTAGATGATGCTGAGGAATCGACACCCGAGGGAAACAAAAACCTCAGCTTCAGTCATTCAGTGAGTAGTCATTTGTTTCAAGGTCTTGGTTGGTTGTCTGAAGCACATATGATCCAATTATTAGACAGTGCACAGATGGTAGTTGAACCTTATAGAAATGTACCATTTGTCCTGAAAGTTAAACTACCAATTGAACTGAAGTGCATGTGATCAGTTAGCATAATTGTGAAAGTTGTTGAGCACACTGGATAGGTTGACTCCCTTGTGATTGTAAGTGCGTGTACGTGTGTGCCTCAATTGCACAATCTGATCAAGATGATCAGCAGTACCTTTATAAATCATCATGTACACAGCAAGAAATGAGAGTTCCTTGGAGCTGAGGGGCCTTCAGATTTAGATGTACCTGTGAATTTTGGCTGCTATGTCTTAATGTTGTAAATGTGTACCAGTATAACCTCATTCCACCTTTGGAAGGTATCATGGCTTCCATTTTCCTTACTTGAAGTCTCCAGTGCCTGTGAAGTGCATCACACCTGGGATCAATATCCTAACAAGAATATTCAGCAAGGGCACCAGATGAATCCTTAACCCCTTCCTTCACCTTAACTCCTCATCAAGGCAACGTCTGGGGTTTACCACACACTCTGTGCTGAGGACTTAATAATGCCTAAATTTGGCTCACCGAACTGCCTTACATCAACCAGTTCAGATTATATTAGCATTTACACAACTGACCTCAATTAAGTAACAATTGTTATTAACTTTAGAAAAATTAGTTAATAGTCATCATCATCATAGGCAGTCCCTTGGAGTCGAGGAAGACTTGCTTCCACTCTAAAAATAAGTTCTTAGGTGGCTGAACAGTCCAATATGAGAATTACAATCACTGTCATAGGTGGGACAGATAGTCGTTGAAGGAAAGGGTGGCTGGGGAATCTGGTTTGCCACACGCTCCTTCCGCTGCCTGTGCTTGATTTCTGCATGCTCTCGGCAA